>NW_008360313.1:262463-293207 GCF_000622305.1 Nannospalax galili
ATGCCCAAATTGTAGTGTCAGGATTATAGCTGTACCAGAGGCCTTTATGTGCTACACAAAATTTGTATAAAGTTTTCTGTGTGAAAATTGGGTACATAAGCAGTTCCCCATTTTTCTAAGGGAATGCAATAAATATAGCAGCGTGAATAAATATAACTTTTATAATCCTTAAAAAATATTTAAAATAAAAAAACCTAAAACCTTAAGTTTCTTTTCCTGTTCCCATGATAAAAGTGTATTGATCAAAGCAACTAATATGAGAAAGGCAGGAGAAAGGCTTTATTTAGCTCACAGTTCAAGGTCCCACCTATCATGGTGTGAAAGTCAAGGCAGTGGAGTCTAAAGCAGTTGTCACATTTCATGCACAATCAGGAAAACTAGAGGGAAGAATGCACGCGCTGCTCACCTACCTTTACCCACTTGCACAGTCCAGGATCCTAGGCAGGGAATGAGACTCTTCTGGACCATTGAAAAGGACAAGGCCACTGTAAGAGCAGAGTGCAGGCTGCCGTCACCTATCACCATGCTGCCTAGACTTAACCACCTGCCAGCTCCTTCCTGAGAGGCCCTCCCTTTTTGTCTACCCACATATCCTCCCAGAGCTCACTTCCTATTCCTGTGAGATAATCTACCGTTCTGTCACTCAGTGAGCTCAGACTCCCAATCCTACCCTCCAAAACACAACTGTCTTGAGCATATGTATGTTTCATCTTGCTTCCTTGAAACTCTAAATGCTAAGTGAAGAAAACAGAAATCTTAGTTACTTTGAAATGGTAAAGGTTAAAAATCTAATTATAAAAACCGCTAAAAATCGGTATATTAATTCATTATGTTTTATAGTCATCAGGGTGATTATTATCTTCCTATTCCTTTTCTCTTTTTACTTTATATGGTTACTATTGTTATAGGAAGTATTGTATTAAAAATCAAAACGAAACACATTGATTTAAGGGAAAAGACTGGAAATTGCTGAAGAATAATGAGGAAACATGAAAATCGAAAATCTGGCCACTGAAGGACAGAAAACAGCCCTGGAACACTCTTTACACATAGCTTGTGGAGTGGCTTTTTGCTAAAGCTCATATAATGGTATAGTTTAAGGAAAAGAAAAAAAAGCAAAGCTATAGACTTTATCTGGGAAGACCCTGATTCCAAGAGTGGGACCTGTCAGTGCTACACACAAAATGTATGGAAAAGCCAAAACGAGGTACAGTACTCATCTACTGAATAGATCACGTATCGGCAATAAGTGGTCAGTCTTGGTCTAACACTGGAAATAACTAGAGATAAATTAACTGCCGATTGTCAGATTAGGTTTATGAACACCTAATCTGTTAGAAAGAGATACAGGTTATAGAATTGACTGATTGGTTATTTCTATTTCCATCTTTGTGCTGTTTCTGACTACAGCCACAACTACCTAAATGGAACCAGTGAAGGGGAAATCTATGTAAATAGGAAGTTATTTTTTTAATTTTTTTAATTATTTTATTTTATGTGTATGAGTATATTGCCTACATGTGTGTAAGTGTATCTGTGTTGTGCAATACCCATGGAGGTCAGAAGAAGTTGGATTTCCCTAGAACTGGAGTTACAGATGGTTGTAAGCCACCACGTGGGTGGGAACTGAACCTGAGTCCTCTGCAAGAGCAGCCACTGCTCTTAACCACTGAGCCAGCCCTTATAA
This sequence comes from Nannospalax galili, assembly GCF_000622305.1. Classification (NCBI taxonomy): domain Eukaryota; kingdom Metazoa; phylum Chordata; class Mammalia; order Rodentia; family Spalacidae; genus Nannospalax; species Nannospalax galili. The sequence continues at coordinate 264,151 of NW_008360313.1, forward strand.
ATAGGAAGTTGTAATGGTTCCTCCACTTCTCACATTTATTGAACACCTTCCCAGGTATATTGGAATTTACAAAGATAAAAGGTAGTGTCTGCTCGTAACAATCTGTGAGATTTAAAATTCTTTCCTGAAGTTCATCTAATTTGATCCTTGAGTCAAGATGATTCTCTGTGATGAATGAAAGTGCTGACAATGTTACATGGTTCTACTTGACATTTGAGCAAACTTAAGCCCAAAGTGCCATCAGCAATTCATGGAATAAATCCAATTAAAGGAAAAGCTTCAAGTGTGTCCAGTGATTCAATTTCAGTAACATTTACATTGCTCTACCCCTATCTAAGTCTCAGGGGTTCCTTTAGAATAGAAAGAACTGACTAGAATAGATTTAGTCTGCTGTCAAAGGTGGAGATAATTCAAATTTGGGGGCTCATTTCTTAAAATGATACAGTCAATTTCTGAGCTACACACCTTAAGATCACAGCACTGCTACTGAATTGTTTTCTGAGAGGCTGTAGCCCTAAGAGTCTCATTGTGGCATAGGAAAGAGCACATGCTCTTAGACAGACAGAGCTCAACTCAAGGCCAACCCTCAGTAGCAAACATGTGATGTGACTCTCTACAGGTGTCTGTTTTCCAAGAAGTTCTGATGATGTATCTTGGGAAATGCATGGAAGGAAGGAATGAGATAGCTCATATGAAATCCGAAGTCATCCTTGGGTGAGGAAATAGCTTAGCAGATAAACCACTTATTGCACAAACATGAAGAACAGAGCTCAGATTCTCAGGAACCACATAGATGTTGGGTGGCATGGAGGCCTGCCAGTAATTCCAGTGCTTAGAAGGTGGAGGCAGAGGTACCTGGGGCAAGCTAGCTAACTAGACGAACTCTATTTACTAGAGAGACCCTACCTTAATGACTAAGACAGGGAGTGAGGAAGACTCCCCAAATCATCTTTGAGCTTCCATATGCACCAACATCAAGTGCACCTGAATGTGTTTCCACACACATAAACTAGCATATAGATACACACAGACACACACAGACACACACACAGAGTACAAATGCAAAAAAAATCATAATCCAAAGCCCAAGAGATGATTCAGTTGGTAAAGTGCTGCTTTATAAGCATCAGGATCTGAGTCTGTATCCCCAGTACCCATGTAAAAAGCCTGGCACAACAGTATTCACCTGTAATCTTGGTGCTGGGGAGGCAGAGTGGGAAAGATCCTGGAGGATATCCAAATGAGTGAGCCCCAGGTTCAGAGACAGACTGTATCTCAAAAACTGAGGTGGAACGTATTAAAGGAAGACACTAGACATTGACCTCAGGTTTCCATACACACCATCTGCTCCTGTATACACACACATGCACATACATGTGCACACACACTTATTCAATATATGCATTCAAAAAATTTACCAGTGTCTTCTATATGTAGGTACAAATATAAAATATAAATAAATGCTAGTTCCTTTGTCTCCTCTTATGTTACTAAATAAGGGAGTGATTTAACCCCAGAGCTATATATAGAGAGAACTTTCTCTGTCTCTGTTTCTCTCTCTCTCTCTCTCTCTCTCTCTCTCTCTCTCTCTCTCTCTCTCTCGATTTTGCTAGGTGGCCCATGCTGGTCTCCAACTCACAGTCCTCCTGCTGTGCTGATTACTGATATTTCTCACCATACCTCATTTCTTATGATTATTTTGTCCCACAATATATTTAATTTCCACCACAGAGGACTTTGACAGTTATCTGCTTTGCTTTTATCATGACATTAATTTCCGGGAAGATAGAGGGTGTAGTGAACATCTGGCCTGAATGCCTGGGATTTGTGCTTTCAAATCAAGCATTTGTGATGCAGCACTGGCGTGGCAGTGCCTTCTGCTCTGAGACAGAGAGAAAAGCAGCCAGCCCAGAGAGGACAGTGTCCAGGCTCCATTTTCCTTTAAATACTTGAACCATTTACACTGCACTTACCACTTTGGATTTAAACAGAGTTAACCAAACTGACGACAGAAGCAAGATGGTGAACTTCCCTGCTTCCTCCAGACGGGAACGCCAGTGTGCTTTGGGATCTTATCCATAAGGAGGACATCATGAATCAGTGACAGTAGAGCATGGATGGAGAAGGGGGGAAGGGACGGAGGAAGGAGGGAGGGAAGGAGAGGCAAAGACAGAGCAAATGAGAATCAACAGCTATCACTCTTGCCCTCTTCTGAATTAGAGGCATATGTTTTTACTTAAGAAATTTCAAAAAGTACTCTAAAATAAATGTGAGCACATATACTCTGAGAAACTAGGAGCATTTTCTCAGACTGCATATTTCCTGGGGAAAATTTGAAGTTTTTGCTTCTGGGCAGACTGGAACCTATCCCTGCCCACCTAATGCTGCCAAAGCTTTGATCCTAAAGAAACACTTTAGTATTTCAAACTCAAACCCACAATAGCAGACCTTGTGGTAGATGAATTCCACATTTGTGATATTCCTAATTCACACCAACTTTCCCAAGCCATACAGGGCATGGGCTACACACCACATGCCCACTCCCATCTTCCCAACCTCAGCCCCAGTTTCTCTCTCTCTCTCTCTCTCTCTCTCTCTCTCTCTCTCTCTCACACACACACACACACACATCACAAATTACTGCCTTTTTATTGTCAAATCAAACGTTCTGTCCATTCACCATGCTTCAAGAGTTTCTAAAGTTTCAAATCTCTCCCAGAGCATTTTTCTCTTAAACTGGAACTGAGATACAGATTCAGTATTAGACGATGAGCTCACACCTCCAGCCACACCCAAAATGACATCTACAGCAAATTTTTAAATATTACCATCTCTGGAGCTCAAAACCTTTTAAAAGAGCTTTCTATTTTTTCTGTACATCATTTTTGCTATTTAAAAGGAGTAGATATTGCTTACTTATTTTGCAAAGAGTAAAGGCAGGATGGACAGAGAGACACATGTCCGCCTACAGCCCCTCAAGCATGACTCCACCACCCAAAGCATCCTTGCTATTTTGACTTCAAGTGAAACACAGCTTCAACAGTATCTTGTTAAAATTGTCTGAAAATATTTCCTCCACCCAAATATGTATTTCTTGCCTCCAAACATATTTCCCCTACCACACACACAATGGCTAGGCCTAATCTCTGAGTGAAGGTTTGGAAGAGAAGGGACTTTCCTGCTTTCTCCTCAGCTGCCTCATATTGTTCTGGGGTAAGAAACCTGGTGTTTGTTAATTGTCTAATGCAAGATGCATCTACTTTCATTTAATATTTGCAACTACTTTCCTTTGGTGTTATTGTCCAGAAGACTAAAGGCCTTCCTTGTGCATATTCAAAGACCTGCATGGTGAACAAAATCTGTCTATAGTTTCTGCTCCTTTTTTTTCAAAGCTTATTCAATTTAAACAGATTTAGGCCATCTTTGAATAGATGTTGAAAAGTGGAATCGAGAATCTTGATCCCTGTTGTGGACACTGAGGCTTTAAAATTTTGTTCTGTTCCCTCCTCCCCACATTCCTCATTCCCTGTCTTCTATTTCTGTTGTGTTTTTCCTAAGCATTATGTTGGAGACACAGAAGAAGATGGAAGCCAAAAGTCTTGATGTTTCTTTAGGATGTCAGTCAAATCAAACAAGTTCTTCATTGAAGTTGCCTTTCCCTCTCCTAGACCTTGCTTTAGAATGGCTGATTTCATTACTAGTGATTGGAAGAGTTTATTGCATAGAAACAAACCACATTGTGGTGCTTTGGAGGAACATGAAAGTCACACTAGCAAAAATGACCCATGAATAAAATGCGAGAAAAGTGCTCTCCACAGGCAAACCTGTGAGGGGACTTATTTTTAGAGAAAAAAAGATTATTGAAGATAATTATATGTTTGAGGAAAGGCCTATCATTTGGTCTCCTTATTTAGCCTCTGTTGAATGACATTTAAAAATAAATTTAGATTTTTTTTTTTGCAATCCAACACATAATTATTAAAGAAAAATGTTTAGGCTAAATACCAAGGAAAATGAACACATATAATTCCACTTAACTAGAATGGAAATAAACACTTGACATACGAACATCTGGGCATCTTCCCTGCATGTACAGTTAAACAAAGTAGAATCACAGCATATCACATCTCGGAAATTTGCTTTTTAAGTTATTATTATGAATATCCATTGATGCCAACGAGGAAATAGTTGGATACACCATTAAGCATCTTATAGTATGACATTGTGTACTGTACCATAGCTTTGTCTTTTAAAAGCAGACAATTTTCCATTGTGAACAATGCTGTAAAGAATGCTGTGAAATCTTCTAAGAGAAATATAAGAAAGAAGAACACATGTCTGGAAAGGAAACTGTGTTTACTTTAAGACAGAAACATTTTTAAAGCTTTGGGTAGATGTTCCCAAATTATTCTTCAGAGAGTTGTGCCAACATAAATAGCGATGTGCAACTGTGACCATTTCCTAAACACTCAGATTGGCAGAAACAAATGTCATTTCACTGTTTTTTTTTTTTTAAATTTTAATAACTACATGATTAGAAGAAGCATTTCACTACAGCTTTAACATACTCAGTAACACACTCCAGAGCAAGAGTACATCTCTTTCACAAGTGGGTGCAAGTTTCTAGGTTCACAGTCGAATTAATACAATTGTACAATATTGAACTCAGTATAAGCTCTGGAAGACATAAAATTGAATGCGTTATTAACCTTTAAAAAAGATCTCCATTTCATTTTAGAATATATTGTTACTTGCAGAAAGACTCATTGTTTTTGCTATTAACACTGAGATGGCGCATGCATCTCTAATCTGTGTGTATCTGATTATTACTAGTCATAATCAGTTGCACTTGGATCCTTGGCACCTGTGTATGTCTATAAAGTCATTGGGTAGATTTCAATGGTAATGTTTATCACCTCCACTAATTAACACGATGTAAATTTTTATGCTTCCTCCTCAAATATAATACATTTTTAAAAATTTGTTCATTTGTGTGTGTGTGTATATGTGTGTGTGTATCACACAGAACATCCCAAACAATCTTATTCAACTATACACCCACTTCCCAGATGGCACCCTCCCATAGCCTCCCTCCCCCAACTAGAGCCCTTATACTCTGATATCCCTGCTACTGTCTGCTGTGTTGTCTGCACCCCGAGCCATTCCCCACTACTTGTCCTTCTGGTGAATCTAGTCAGCCTATCTAGAGGTCTTTGTTTTAGGAGGGTCAGTTGTTCCTCATCTAGCAGCAATCAGTTGTTAATATTCCTTTAGACAAAATTGGGGTGTGCTGTTCATTTTCCCAGTTCTGTGTTGGGTTACTATCTGTGAGTCCCTTTGGCCACCCTGGCCAACAACTCAAAAGAAGGTATCTCCTATCTGGCATTGTTGCTTGTTATGTAGCCTTTAGCTATGCATATGGACTCTTAAGAAATTATATTGGCCCCTTTGATCTTTTGTTATACTTTCCTTTTGAATATTTAAGGCCATATAGTTGGCCCAGATAAACCAATTTATTTTTACTCTTAAGGTCGTTTGTGGATCTGTTCCTCAGGGGTCACATGGGCTTGGAGGAGGCCCTGGCTCCTTTCTTTTACCAGTTCCACCTATGTGGAGATAAGTCAAAGGTCCTGTTCAACCATGGCTGGCTGTTTTAATATGACTTCTTATTGTCAGTAAGATTGCCCCACTTTTTTCTGTGCATCTTTTCTATTTAATTTTATTTGTGGTGTTTTGTGCAACAATCTGAAATTTTGCATTGTATGTGGGCGAATCCCCAGTATTTCTTTATTCACCTTTCCCTTTTCACTGCAGCCTAGGCAATTTTGAGGACATTAAATTAACTTTGAAAAAGTCAGCCTTATGGTACATAAGCATTGTAGAAATTCATTCAGAATTTCTGTGTGTCTCTATATATGATACCGAGTGTCAAACTGTGCTCCAATGAAACACTATTTTTCCACAGTTTTAGCCAGGGGACTGTGCCATTTCATATAAATAAATACAGTCATTCCAAATTTTGATAAAAATTAATTTAATGGAATATCTTCCAACTCTAAGGTTTCCTCCCACATCTTCTTCTCAGATGTTCACTGCTGCTTGTTGCCTTTATTAGAATCTAATAAAACTTGGTGTCATATTATATATTCTGTTTTTTAAATTTAATATGTCAATATTAAACCATGTTGTGCAAAGATCAGTATTACTTCCAGATGGTCTACTAACTGACAAGTTCTCTAGTGCATGGTATGTGTTTGCTACACTTAAAACTAATAAGGATTGGGACTGGAGAGATGGCTCAGCTGTTAAGAGCACTGACTACTCTTGCAGAGGACCCAGGTTGGACTTCCAGCACCCACATGGTGGCTACGAACCATCCTTAACTCCAATTCCAGGGGAATCCGAAGCCCTCTTCTGACCTCCGTGGCATTGCACGACATGGGCACACTCACATACATGCAGGCAATACACTCATACACATAAAATAAAAATAAGAAAATATTTTTAAAAAAATTAATATGGATCTAATGCTTATAAGACAGAAAAATAAGAAAATTGAAGTCTCAGAGCTCTATTGTGAGTGCTAATCCCTTCTCACCTTTGTTAAGATCCTGTGCCTTGATTGTAAATATCACTCACACATGTCTTCACTGAATTTGGCTGCCACATTTTCCAAAGGAAAAAAATTAACCACAAAATTATTATTCCTTACATTAGAGACATAGATGGGACAAGGAATTTTATTTATTTATTTTGTTTTTTTTTTAAATGCCTCTAAAGACAAGCTTTATTGCTGTGCTGCGTCTGTGAAGAGTATCATACAAAGGCTCCTCTCAACTGGCCCTCACAAACAGAAGCTTTGAAACTGTGCACCTATGAAATGCATGCATTTCCTGAATTGGTAGCTGTTTTATTCAACAGACCATTAAAAGCCCATTCGGAGGACCTCTTACAAGCTTATGTACACAACAGGTACTTAAAACTGATGAACAGAAAATAGTAAGAAACAAAGCAAAAATAAACTAAAATTTCCAGAGAACAAAAAGCTCTCTCCCCAAACCCAAGTTTCCTCCAAAGTTAACACTCCTACAAAGAGCAGGTAATGTGACAAAACTTCCCCACTTCCAATCTCCCAGCCCAAATCCAATACCCCTCCTGCCCTCCAAGTATCAATCATCAGCCCAGCAAGGCAAATGAACTTTTAATCAATAACAGCTACTGTTTCTTGTACTAGGACTGCTTATGATTTAAAAGGGAAAAATTAAATCAATCCTGATGTGAATGTTTTCCCTCTTGAAGAGTAAAAGCAACACCCTGTGTCAAGGAAAGGAGTGTAGTTTCATATGTATAAAAATACATTAAAATAAATTTGAAATTTTGGTGCACATTTGACTTTATGAACAATAATAGAATAAATATGATATTGGAGACTACAGATTGACAAACCATGTTAGACAAGTGCTTTCAATATTTGTCTTTATGACATTGTGTTTCCTGTTTACATTCATACATTGGTGTAGACAAACAGAAGTAAAAGAGAATTTAGGGAACATCTGTCAGAGATGGCTGGCTGCACTGGGAAATTTTTCACTGGAGCTGTTCAGATATACCTATGAAAGAGTAATCAACTGGAAAATTGTAGGGGAAATTCAAACAACAGAAGGACTTTTAGACTATGTTGATAGATGAGACTGGTCATATATGGAAACAAAGTTTGTCAGTTCTACACAAGGAGTTCTGCTCTGGTTGAAGATTCTTGCCCCTTAATCTATCTATATCCAAAAGCTAGCCCTTATCTTGAATCTCCAGAGTTCTTCTGAGTTTTTTAAACTAAGTACCAAACCTTTAGGCCCCCAGGTTATTTTGATTCCTCCCTCAGTGTGTCTTCCATTCCTTCTCAGCCTCATCCCTGTAGGTCCGACTCATAAATACAAGTAACACTGATGCTCAATATACTGGTCATCCTGCATCTTGAGTCCCCCCCCCCTAGCCAGAGACAAATCAAACTGGACTCTTATGGAACTAGCTGCGCTATTTATGCATGTTTGCACAAACCCAGAAATAACTTTCCTGAAGATGACTGAAATGAAATCATCTTTCACCTAATTGAGAAAAGCTACACAGGCTTACGCCCAATTTTAAAGAGTAATGCAATTGGGGGAAATGATGATGGGAGTGATTCTTGACTGTTTTCTTTTACAGTTTGTTGAAATGGAACAAATCAATCCTGTCTTGATTATTTATAAAACCTTAACACCAATTGGGTGGGGTGTACTAATGAAACCAGGCACGAGGAATGTGGAAACTTTCATTTCTCAACTGCTGGCACACAGATACGCATTAGTGCCTTGTAGCTTTCAAGCACTGAAGAAATGACTTTTCGGCTTCCAACGGTTGGTGGAGAACAAGCATTTGCACCCAATTACTCACTACTAGAACTGGCAACCAGGAGAAGGATCCAGAAAGAAAGTCTATGGTTTTGAAAAGTTAGGATAGTCTAATTTTATATATTGTCTCCAAAGACCACAAAAAATAACTGAAGGTCTTCAGAAAATAGTGACCACATGACTAGTAACATGAAAAAAAAACTTTAGTAAGCTTTTATGCACATTTAATCTTTGTACTATAACTTTGAAATTAGTATTTCCCACATACTATACATGAGAAATTAGGACGCAAAGGATCAAATGACTTCCTAAAAAGTATTTAATTCCTCACCAAGGTGTGGGGTTGAGGAAGAGTCAGGATTTGAATTTAGTGTTATGACTAAGTCCCAAGATCATTTTATTTTTCCAAGACATATTTTTCAGGGATTTGAAATAAGATGTTCAGTCTAAAAGCTGAAGAGATGGGTCAGTGCTTAACAGTACTTGCTGCTCTTCCAGAGGACCTGGGTTCCACCCAGCACCCACGTTGTGGCTCACAACTGCCTGTTCTCCAAATCCAATTCCAGGTATTCTGGCCTCTGGGAGCACTCAGGCACACACACATGCCCATAAAATATAAAGTGTTCAATCTATATTAAATATCATGTTAACTTGATTTGAAAATGTGTGGTTTAATGGCCATTGGCTCCATTAACTGAGTTCTGCTTGTGTTCATGAATAACTGAAATTCATTTCATTCTCAAAACTCCTTGAAGATCCAATCACTATCCTCTCTGTCGGTGTTCACTATGACGATATTGATACCTGTGTTGAGGGGACTATCTCCTGTGCCCACAACCTGTCAAGTGTTGAAAGGGAACTGTAGGTTGAGGTTCCTCCCTGTAAAATGGCTGTGCTTTAACCTCTACCAACAGGAGAGAGACTTTCTAACATACTACCTGCAACCTGACTTAAACATGTGTCTTGGGAAATGGGTTCTTCGGCTTTTGCTGGTCTCTCCTCTTCCACACTACTCACATGTCTGTGTCCATGCCTGGGGCAAAGGATGCACAAAGCACTACATTCTATGCACCCCCTTTTCCTCTTAGATCACTCTCATGCCTTCCTTTAGCTCTACCACTTAGATAAAAATTTAGCTATTCATGTAGTAAGAGATCAGAGATCCTAATTTGGTAGAAAGCTCTTAGTTTAGAAGATGAAAATCATGGGACTCATCAGTACCAGGGGTGTAGAATTTCTTTCTTAAAATGATTTGAGATTGGACCTCCAGAATGATGTCGAATCAGTGACTTGGGATAACACAGATTATTTGCATAAAGAGTAATCCAATAAAATGTTCTTTTCTAGAGTCTCACATATCCTAGGGCAGACCTGCCTGCCTTTATGGAGTGAACCACTTATAAAAATAGATTTCTTAGCCAGACTTGTTGGCACATGCCTTTAATCCTGGCACTATGAGATGGAGATCAGCCTGGTCTATATAGTGAGTTCCAGGCCAGTTGGTGCTACAGGGAAACCTGTCTCAAACAAACAAACCAAAATAGATTGCTCTTCTAGAAGATCTTAATTTGATGACTTGTAATTTAACATAAAATTATGTTATGCTCCCTTCAGGTGGAAAACACTCTTACGATCATGGTCTCCCAGAGGCTGGTATGGTATTAGCAGAGTAAAGACAAGAAAAACATATTTGCTTGATACTAAATCTATCCATCTCTCAATAATTATATCTTCCAAAATATTGTTCCCTGCTTGCAGGTAGATTCCCAGTCTCTAAACTGTAGTGAGCTGAGATCAATAACATTACTACATTGGAAGAGATAACATGGATGGATTTTTCTATGGTTTAGATGCACATGTAGGAACAAATTCTCATCCAGTCTTCAAATAAATCAAATATTGTGAATCATTCAGAATTTTAAAGGTAGAGCAACAGAGCAGATGGCTTCAGTCTGCCCAAGGAAAGCACATTGCTTTTCATTAGGATGCCAAGAACATAAAATATGTCTAATTTTATAATTGAGAAAGCATAAAATGTTATTCTGTCAAAGCTTTATTTAAAAATAAATTAGCATTTTTCCTAATTATAATAGATTAGATTTTCTGGTGGTGGTGTGTTCTTGTAGTTGTTTTCAATAAAGGGTTGAGCAATCTTAAAGAAGAGGGTGTGGGGTTGGAGAGATGGCTCAGTGGTTAAGAACACTGACTGTTCTTACAGAAGACCCAGGTTTGAATCCCAGCACCCACATGGCAGCTAACAACTATCCATAACTCCAGTTCCAGGGGATCCGACAGCCTCTTCTGTCCTCCGTGGGCAATCCACAACATGGGTGCACTTACCTACATGCAGGCAATATGCATATACACATAAATAAAAATAATAAATAAAATATTAAATAAAAGAAGAGAGTGGTCACTATACTATTTTAATTGGCACTACAATATCCACTCCTGGGTCCCTTCTGCCCGAAGAACTGTGGGTTGTTAAATAAGGCTGTGAATTTAGAACTTTAATCTTGAAAGGAAGATTGGATAGTATATCAGATGTCAACTTTAGATACAAATATTTGGAAAATATAAGTATAGAGGATAATATTTTTAGACTCTCATGTATAGTCAATGAATATATTTAATTTAAATTTTAATATGAACACATAAATTATCAATATATTTTACTTGTTTTATATAATTCTACTTTTATAACTTCCCTTTAATTATAGACACTTTCATATAACTAAATGGTCACTAAAATTCTATTATTTAACAAGCTATAAAATGACTATTAAATGAAGACATCATAATTTATTGACTAAAAATTTTACAACATTTATCATTTAAGTTTTAATTTTAAAACAAAGGTACATTAGACAATGTTGTGGCTGAGACTGTGTGGGTATAATTTCTTTAGGATGCATTTCAACATCTGGAATTACTACATCAGATGAACTTAAAATAAAATCTACTGACAAACACTGCCTCCATACAAGAGAAAATAATGCTTGTCTTTGTAAGACTGGCTTATTTCGCTTAACATGATGATTTTCAGTTCCATCCATGTTCCTGTGAACAACATAATACCATTCTTCCTTATGACTAAATAAAACTCGATTGTGTAACATAGGTCACATTCCCCACAGTTTCTTTATCTGTTCATCTGGTGATGGGACCGAGGCTGATTCTGAATAATGCTGTGGTATACATAAATGTGCAGGTATTTCTATAGTAAGCTGACTTTGATTGGGGACAGCTGTTATATACCCAGATGTGATATATCTGGATCATATAGTAGTTCTGTTTAATTTCTTGAGTGATCTTTATATTGATTTTCATAGTAGCTAGACCAATTTTACATTCACACCAACAGTATATAGGATTCCTTTCCCCCGAATCCTTGCAACATGTTGCCTTTTGTTTTCTTGATGACAGTAAGCCTGAATGAAGTGAGATAGAATTTTAATGTCGTTTTTATATGTATTTCTTATTTTTTTGAGAATTTCATGCATGAGTAGTGCATTTTTATCATTTCTACCCCTCCTTCTCTCACCTCCAACTCTCTTCACACCCACCCACTCCCTCTCAATTTCATGCTGTCTTCTTTGATTACTATTGTTGCACACACACACACACACACACACATTTGGAATATACTGAGTCCATTTAGTGGTTCTGTGTGTACAAGTGTTTAGGTCTGATCATTTGAGATTGGGTAACTTATCAGGGAGCTCATCCCTGAAAAAAACTGTCCCTCCCTGAACACCCACTGGTTGCTTGCAGCTCTTCATCTAGAGGTGGGACCTTGTGAAATTTCCCCCATTCACATTGGCATGCCCACTGGTATTGTCATTATACAAGCCTTGTTTTAGAAACCGTATTGTGAGGATTTCATGAGTGCAGTATGCCTGTCATATCTAGAAGTCACCATCTAGCAGCAGGCATCCTTGTCCTCTGGCTTTTACAATGTTTCCTTTCTCTCTTCTGCTATGCTCCCTGTGACTTAGGGGTAAGGGTTGCATTGTAGATGCATTGATTAGGGTTGTGCACTCCACAAGACTCTGCTGCTAAAGGTATCACAAACTTCTGATAGAGACTTGGAGAAATTGAGCTGGAATGAACCTGAATGTTTCCTTCCTGAGGACTAGCTCTCACAGTATCAGAAGGGACTATGCAAGCTGCCAAGGGAGAAAAGCCTTCAGTAGTCCTGTTCAGCTGTAAAACCTACAAACCACAAGAATGACTGATCCAGCAAAATATCCCTAATGGTACAATAGTAGCAGTTTTATCTTGGAGGAAACTAACAGCTGTCTAATTGGACTTAAGGTCTGCTCAACAGGAGGGAATTCAAGACTGACTCTGTAAATTTAACCAAATAGCAGTGACTGGAGAGGTCACAGAACCTAGAGTATAACCTACTGCTGCCACTTTCCTCAATCAATGTGATTCCTTGCTATATTTTAAATACATATTCTTATATCCACAGATAAGTGCAGCTCTCACCACTCATCAAAGAAGCTACTTTTTGAACCAGATGGAGACTATTAAAAAGTTCCTCAATGTAGTTTTGATTTAAATTTCCCTGGTGGTCAAACATGTTGAACATTTTTTCATGTATTTACTGGGCATTTATACTTCATTTGAAAAGTGTTGAGTTAATTTGACCATTTATTGATTAGATTGTTTGCTTTTTGGGTAGTTAATTCTTTTAGTTTTTTGTGTATTCTGTAAGTTGTTTCTTTACTCTGTTGTTTCTTTGATCTGGAGAAGGTTCTGTTTGATGCAATTCCATTTGTCATTTCTTGCTATCATTTCCAGCATATTGGAGTTCTGGTCAGATACTCATTCCCCGTGCCTACATCTTGAAGAAAGTCCTGCCTTTTGGTAGAAATAATCTCACCAATTTGAAGTGTTACATGCTGTTTATGATGATTCTTCTCTCACACCCAATATCAGATATCATGCCTCTGTCTTTATTTTCATTTCTAATAGTATAACTTACTATATTTCATCAATTCTCCACTTAAAAAGCAAATTGTATCTATTTCTTTGGCTGATATAGTAGAGATAAATATCTCCCTCCTACCTGGCCTCCATTTAAGTTGGACTGAGAATACAAGAGGGTAAGTCTCATGCAATTCTGTGGAAGGCAAAAAACAATCCCTTTCAATAAGTTTGATGCCTCAGCATTTGTGCAGCCCAATCATTAGCTTTCTCTGACCTATTAAAATATTACAAGTTCATTAAATGGATGGACTATTTTTACCATGGACAATGGCTCTACATAATAGCCCACACTTACATTATCTGTTATTCTAGAGCAATGTAACCTGGGGGTAATTTGGTTCATTCATGTTTTATAGAAAAGAAAACCTGTAATTTTTTTCAAGAACAGTTTTTAAATCAAACAGAATGCTGATGATTAATTAATATGAGTGATGTTCTACTTGAAAGTCCTTGTGAGAGATAAAATGGCTTTTTCAGAGATAAAATGTTTCTCTTTTCCTTAATTTTTGTTGCTATAATTTGTTATTTCTCTTGGATCAAATCTCTTAAGAAGTATGCACCTGCTTGCTAACTGCTTAATCTGTACAGTTCCCCAAGCTCAAAGGCAAGGCAGTTCAATTGCATGCTGTTTTGAACACTACTTTCACATAAGCCCTGTTCCCATCAGTGTGCTCCTTTCTTCTAGTGTTTGCCACAAGGAGTTTCCAAACCACAGTCTGTCTCTGGATTCCTCTCTATCCTGTCTCATTTGCTTCTTATTAAATCCAGAGCTCTTTTGAAAATACTTATAAGTATCTTTGATCCTTCTGTGTTTTCCAAGGATTTCTCAGTCCCTTCCAAACACTCAGCTGACAGATTTCTGAGAGCAGCCAGTTCCTCTCAGAGACAGTGAATTGATGATATTTGAACACCCAGGGAAATGCCTTTTGGGGTACCCACAGCAGTGTGGGTGCCTAAAGACTGTGTTGATCCTGTCCTTCATGTCTCTGGAAATGAGTCAGGAAAGAGAAGACTTTCAGATACATGATCCTTTCTTCCTGCAAATAAAATATTCTCAGAAGCAATGGGATTTAATACAAATGCCAGCCACGTTGGGGTGCCTGATTCCTTCAGCTTATACTCTCTGAAGAGCATCTTTCTTACTAGAGAGTTTTTCTTGTCTTCTGAATACTCTTGTGAGTAAACACCCTGTAGCCACAAGGTCTTCCTACCTAGGCAAAAGAACTGACAAGCTCCCTGGACCTGAACAAACACTAGCAGCGCTAACATTCATGGGGGGAGTTAAAGGTTACACTGAGGCAAAGAAATGTATTGATGGAGAGAGTTAAGCCTCAGGGCACCTGAAAGCAGCTCTGTCTTCACTTGCCTTGAGTCTCTGAGGATATTGTTAAATGCATTTTGCGATTTGAGATTCATTGTTTGTAAAAGGAGTTAATGTTATCAGGAATTTTCACATCTCTCCAAGGCTGAATTATGACTTTAACAAGACAGGAATAGTGTGATTAACTGATGGACAGGGATGGCTCAATGTGGTAACATTTTTAAATGTGGAAAATAACATTTTGGTACATTTTCATTATAACTTGCACAAATAAAGCTAGGTAACAGCTTTCCTAACAAAATGGTGGACAAAGAAACTTAAGGAAGGCAGATTTATTTTGGCTCATGACTTTAAGGATACAGACCATCCTGGCAGGAAAGTGATGGTGGGAGCAGTGTAATACAGTTGGCCATATTGTGTTTCAGTCACCTGAGGGGCTGAAGAGATGTCTCAGAAGTTAAAGCCTTTGTAGAGGACCCAAGTTTTGTTCCTAGCACCCAAACGGCAGTTAACAATTTTCTGTAACTCTGGTTCTTAAGGATCCAAAGCCATCTTCTGGCCTCTGTTGGCATTGTATACACATGGTTCACATACATACATGTAGACAAAACACTCATACACATCAAATAAAAATAATGTTTTTAATAAAAAACAAGCCATCTAGTCCAGTATTTATGGTCAGGTGTAACATTTACCCTGTAATTGATGCATAAAGATCTCTTAGAACAAAAACGCTTTTTGAGTGCCACTTACACCATGGGGGTTGTAATACCTTCTCAGTTCTAGAAGACAGACCAACAGTGTCTGATAGACAATAGTAGAGAAAAATGAATGCCAGTGGCTCATCCTCTGAGGCAATACAGCGGCTGTACAGTGGTGGCAAGATGCTGCTGTTAAATTTGAATCATTTTGTGTACTGTGACCAGAGATTCCTGATTGTGATGTTTATGTTTAACGTGTGAAACATTATTTTTATTATATCAATTTTCCTGAAAGATAAACATCATAAAATTGACATTACAGGATATGAACACATTCATTTTCTTAGCAGGGAAACTTTTATGTACACTTCATAGAGCACCTGGTAAATGGCAGCTCCTTTTAATCTATAAGTTCTCCAGTCCTAATTATCTTCCACAGCTCTTTTTGTCTACTTATGAAGATTTAGGCAATGAACAATGAATATAATTTTTTCAGACTAAAATGATCTATCAGGCATGTCCAGTCCTTTAAGATGACAAAGCATTGTCATGTACCGGTACATGCTCCAGAATAGCACAATAGCATGACAGATAATTCCCTCAAATATCTCATAATGTTTTATATAAGCTTTGTGTTAGCCCACATTCATATCTGTCCTAAGCCACATGCAGTCCACAGGTGGCAAATTGGCTACACATAACCATGGAAACTACCGCTAACATAATAGAAGACATTGTTACTCATAGTAAATCATGTACCTCAGAAAACCAAGGCTCTATGTCTCTGTCATATCTCTGCATTTACTAGCTAAATGACTTTAAATGTGTTACGTCAATCCTTTTACATACACCTGCTTCTCCATTCTTTATATGGGAATCGTAGTAATTTGAGAGTTGCTGAACATTAAATGAATGGAGAGTACTTAATAAGTTTGAAGCATTCTCAGTGCTATGGCCCTCTGGCTGTTAAGTCCTAGAGATGTTGGAAAATGTATCACTGTGGAGTAGAATTCAATTTCATCAGTATGTTTGAATTTGTCTTATGCCCAGGAGCTACATATTGAGCAACAGAAGGGGAATTTTTAAGACATGATTAAATAGGAGGGATATATTCTAGTGTGTATGTGCATTAGGATGACTATAGCTTGTAGCAACTTATTACATTGTTTATAATTGAATAGAAGACAAGAATTCAGTGGTGCCCAACATAAAGAAATACTAAATATTTAGGAAAAATAAATGTTCTTGCCTTGATTCAATCATTACATATTGCAAGTATGCATTAAATGATCACACTGTACCCCATAAAGGTGTACAACTATGTGAAAAAATTTTAAATGAACAAATTGCACCATTGTGAAAAATATGAATAAAAACTGTCTCATCTTCAGTATGGTTCTCAAGTACATAGATATGGCAGGGGAGACTGAAATGCCCTAAGCAGGAAGGTGTGGAGTTGAAACTGTTGCCTGTCCCCACAGCTGGACATGAATGCCAGTACTACTGTTTCTTCTTTAAAAAATATTTTTATTCAGACCCCTGCCCCCATCCATGCCATATGACCCCCCCACCTGATTTTATGCATTCTGTCATATACGTTAAGTCCTATCCGGTCAAGCATTTGTACCCAGATGTCCAGTTCATCCACTGGAGTCTAGTCAGCCTGTCTACAGTCACTCCCTTAAAGGTTTACTCTCCCTCACCCAACAGTAATCAGTTGCCAATAGTTCTTCAGCTAGGGTTGGGACATACTGTCCATCTCCTTCATTCTATGCTGGGTTTTTGTCTGATTGAGTTTGCATGGGTCTTATGCAGGCTGTCACCATTGTCGCAAGTTCATATGAGAAAGTTCACAATGGCCTGAAAGCCTCTTCTTCCTTATGCTCATTCAACAACCCTGGCTCTTAAAAATCTCTCTGCTCCCTCTTCCAAAATGGTCCCTCAACTGACAAATGGATAATGAAAATGTGGTACATTTATACAATGGAGTTCTACTCAGTGGTAAGGACAGACAAAATTATGAAATTTCCAGGTAAATGGATGGAACTAGAAACTGTTATGCTAAGTGAAGTAACACAGACTCAGAAAAGCAAGCAGCATATGTTCTCCCTCATTTGTAGATCTTAGCACCAATCCCCTATAAGTGAGTGTATATCCTGATGTAACAGCAGGAGCCAGGAAAATGGAAAGGACACAGAGGTATAGGGAAAGAAAGAGCCTTACAGAGGGGGATAGTAGAAAACAGATGTTACCAAGGAGGAAATGGGGAAAATGGGGGTATTCAACAGGGAAGGGAGGAGGGAAGGACATACAAGGAGCCATGGAGGTAAAGGGGAAGAAGGAACATAAGAGAGAGGGAGAGTAGTAGACAGGTATTATCGAGGACAAAATGGGGGCACTTAAATTTGGGAGAGGGGAGGGGAGAGAGAGAGAGAGAGAGAGAGAGAGAGAGAGAGAATAGCCAGCTAATCCTCAGGTGATACTCTTGCAGAACCAAATTGTGGATTCATAGTTGCAGCCATTTGCTTCAACTCCAGAAGGCGTGTGCCAGATGATTTGCAGACTTCCACCACAGACCTTAATTGCAGGATGTAGCTAACAGATAGTGAAACAAAAATCTCTTACTATGGACACTGAGTAGGAACAGGGCGGCCAATAGGGCCAAACACAGTTTCATACTCCAGTTGTCGAGGCTCAGCTGTCACACTGCTTAGGGACATTCAGGAAGATGCTTCTCTGCCACATTCCACCATCTGTGGGGTAGAGTCATGATTTTACTGAGCACCCAGGGGAACTTAGAGGATTGCTGAATGCTGTAAATTTAGGTTTTAAAGAATGTTGTTTATAGAAGTGAGACTGCAGTGTTACAAAATACCTATATTTTAAAAATCTCATTGTCAGTGGATTCTTCACTTTCTTAATTTCTACAGCTTGCCTGTAAACTCCTAAGTCAATATCTGTGATGCCTTCATGATCATCCATGGGCATGTCCCCCGATGTTCTATATGCCCTCTTTAAAGCCTATTTAATGTTAAGTTTGCAATTCTAGGCATTTTTTCATGATTTTGATATTTAAGTGGCCTCTAAAGATAGTACTGAAATATTGCCAAGGATTCCTAAGCACAAGAGAGCTATGATGTGTTTTAGAGAGAAAATATTCATGATAGAAAAGCCCCATTCAAGCACCTATGGCTATACTGTTGGTCATAAGTTCAACTTTAATAAATCAACATCATATATTACACTGTATATTTTAAAATGAAGAAAACATAAAATAAGGTTGTATATTAAATAGTTGATGAAAATGTGCTCAGAGGCTTGTAGGAACCTAATTCTGTATTTTCCTAGAAGAAATGGTTTACTACTTCATAATTCAATGTTTATGGCTACTTTGTAGACTATAACTGGTATAAATAATGATTATCAGCTATATTTATTGCTGGTCATCCATATCTTTTTCTTCCACTAGGACAGTCGCTGTTAGGATTTGAATATAAAATGTTCCCACAGACTCATGTGTTTGAGTGCTTGGTCCCCAGATGGTGTCATTATTTGAGGAGATTGTGGACTGTGCTGTGGCCTAGCTAGCAGGAGTATGTTGCTGGAGGCAGACTTTGAAGGTAATATTCATCTTTGGTTCTGGCAAAGTATCCTGGTTCTTCACCCATCAAGATGTGAAGATCCTCTGCCACATGTTCCAGCTCCCAGGAACTCTGTCCTACTTTGCTTTCCTGTTGCTATGATAAAACACTGACCAAAAGCAACTTAGGGTAGAAAATAGTTTATTATTTCTTAGAGGTTACAGTCCTTCACTGAAGGAAGCTACTGCAGTTCAAGGCAGGAACCTGGAGACAGGCACTGAAGCAGAGACCATTGAGGAGTGCTGCTTACTGCCTTGCTTTTTCTTGCTTGCTCAGCTACCATTTTTATACAGCTCAGGCCCACCTGCCCAGGGATGGCACCGCCTGGAGGGGACTGTACCCACCTGCCTCAATTAGCAGTTAAGAAAATGTCTTGAAGACGTGACCACACATAATTCCTATACACGAAATTTCTTAGTTGAGGTTCCCTCTTCTCAGGTGAATCTAGCTTCTTCCAAGCTGACAAAACTAACAAGCACAACGCCCTCATACCTTCACTGCCATGATAGACCAAAATCATGAGGCGAAATAAACTCTTCCTCTGTTAGGTTGCTTCCATCAAATATTTTGTCACAGTGATAATAAAAGTAAATGGCTAGTTTAAATTATCATCTTCACACATCTAGAATCATTTGCAAATCACAAGTCATAGAAACAGTTATTATCCCATTTTTATGGGTAAAGAGATGGAGATATAGATTATACAACTAACTAATGGAGCCAGTATTCATATGCAAGGGCATCAAGATATACTATTTAAAACCCACCCTCTTGTCACTATTTTATATGGCTTTTGCATACTATAGTTTAAATCTGAAATGTCTCCTACCGGTCTGTATATTAAAGGCATAGTCTCAAAACCCTGATGCAATTGGGAGGTGGTGAAAACATTTAGAAGTGGGGCATATTTAAGGGAAGTTAGGTCATTGGGGAGTGTCCTGGGAGTGGATATTAGAAGCTTAACATCTCTCTATCATTCTCTCTCTCTCTCTCTTTTTCTCCATCCCTCCCTCTCTGCCTCCATCCTATTTGCCTTTACTCTCTCTTGCTTCTCACTCATCCTTGTTTAAGCGTCTTTCTTTGCCATATGCTCCTACAGCAGTGGACTACAGATAATTCCTATACACAAAATGACCACCATCCCAAGAACATTAGGGCCAACATACATGGACCAAAATCTCCAAAAACCTTAAGCTAAATAACTTTTGCTTTAAGTTGATCATCTCTGATTACCTTAGATATTTTTATCTCAGCAACAGAAAGCTTACTAAAACACCCACCATATATATGTTTTTCCATTTAAAACTTTCAGAGTTCAGACACTGCTTCTCATTTTCTTATCCATAGACTATGTGTGTCAGAATCACCTGGGACATTTAATGATGCAAATTCCTGGAGTCTACCCCCGAACTGTGGGTAGAATGAGTCGGTGAGGGCTCAGGATCTACTCTGTTAACAAGTTTCCCAAGTAACAAGCTTCCCATGCACTCTGGAATTTCAGATTCAATGACTCATATATTTCAAAAGTAATGAGGAAATAGTTCACAAAATTTGAGATGTAGATATTGATGTTTATAGCAGGTGATGTCAGTGAGTAAACCGCCTATATCCCTTGAGTTTTGATAATGTCATTCAGGATGGCCAGCTTCAACTGTCAGTGTTGCATGCCTTTTCTTGGCTGAGCCTCCCTTAGATGAAGCTCTGTACATACAGTGGACAGGAAGTAGCACAGAACAAGCTGTCTCTACTGCACATCTGTCTCCCATGATTCTCAGCCAATATCTGGCCAGAACTGGTATAATAATGGTGTGTAAATCTTCCAGTATTTTGACCACTTGGATAGATGAGTCTATGGTTTGGTGTTACACACACTTTTTCAGAGAGTCCCACAGTATTCAAGCCCAATGGTGTTCTTGGTAACTAGCTTACTATGTGACCTTTTATTTTCTGTCTTCTCTTCCCTTTCTTGCTCTCCTGTTTTCCTGCCATTTTTTGAACCTGTCCCTTATGTACAACTTGCATTTTGATCATTGTCTCTGGATATGCCTCATGGTGAAGAAACCAAAAAATGTTTGGCTAAATGGCCCTCCAGTTGTATCACTTACAGCTACCTGTTAGCCTCTCATGTTCTTTCCCCCTCCCTTCCCTAAGAGAGCCATGAACCTCTGAACCAACTTCAGCCATGTATACAGATGCTGATTTAGAATATATGCCAAATGTGGCAGGTGCTTTCTGTGCTCTTTTAACCTGTTAAATCTATCCATCCTTGCTAATGAACAAGAATGAATTTAAAAGGTGGACTTGACTTCAATTCTTGAACCTTCTTTTTCCTAGTTTTGTGACATTGTTTATAAACATCTTGAGGCTTCAAAGTTGTTGTATTTAAATTGTACCTCAAATAATTGTTTAAAGGATTAAGTAAGACAATGTATAAGATGGGCAACTCAGATTTCAATGAAAATGTGTTGGTTTGGTCCCTTTCTTTCTCCACTATCATGATTCCCTAAAGTTCTCGTGACCTATCATTCCTTTATTTGAACTGAAGGTGTCTATCATACAGTCTCGTGTGGTACTTTAATCTCAGCACTCAAGGCAGAGGCAGGTGGATCTCTGAGGTCTAGGCCAACCTGGCCTACAAAGCAAGTTCCAGACCAGCTGGGGCTACAGGGAGACCCTGTCTCAAAAAAACAGAAACAAAAAGTTGCATACAATACCTAGAAATAACTAACATGTAATGTTCTCTCTACAACTGCTTTGTATATTCTTTTGTTATATATGCATCTTAAATGCATTTATAGCCTCTTGGTTTTATGCCTTGCACATAGAAGATGCTTGATAAATATTCTTGTTTATTTGTTAGGACCTCAGTGATAATTAACAACCTCAAACGTAATGATTCATGTTTTATCTTAATATGCTTATGTCTATATCAAGACTTTATCATTGACAGAAGCTACCAGAGATGATAAGCTTCTTTGAGATTAGGAAAGGGAAAGTAAAACATCCCATTCTCCCAAGGAAATATGGAATGCACAGAAAATTAGGGTATGAGCCTCAGACACACATTTGCTGAGCACCTTGCTAATCATGAAGGTCGAAGAAGGAGCAAGTCCTGGCTAGAACCTTTCCTCAAATGAATGTTTTAGTGGAGGAGACACGTTTTGAGGCCATAGCAACCCTTGAACAAAACTGTAACTTCTTCTTCCTCATCTTTATGCTGGACTGTGGCCCAATAAATAATTGTTTACTTATTTCTTTGCTCCTGACCATCATTTCCAATCCCTGCATTCTGCTTCTGGTATTTATGACTACATGCTGGAAGGCATCCATAATGCTCCCTTTTATGTTGTTTGCTTAAAAACATATGTGATACCTTATTCTCTTTTGGTCAGGAGTCTTTCTGTTTCTCTTAACAAATCATTAAAAAAATAATTTCCATGACTTCTATTTAAATTTCAAATGCTATTGCTTTCTTTTACAAAGTCTGGTACATTTTCAACATTGCAATTATGCTTTTATTCTGCAATTTCTGTAGACATACCAAACCGCAAGCATCTTTTCAATATACTAGGGATAACAGAGTATTTAACTATCACCAGTGATAATTACTGTCAGCATTATGAAAAAGATCTCTTTGTTCCTGATTCTTTTGGTGTCTCCACTTAAAACCCAAGAGTTTTAGAATGTTACTTCTTTTGCCCAGCATTTCATTCTCCAAACCTAAAACTAATTTTCATCTAAGAATTTATTTCTATTGCCTGAGGTTAAAGTTAAAATTGGAAGAGGAAAAAAAATCACAATTCCTAGAAGGGAAAAAAAAGCTAATATTCTGTATTCTATGTGTACTCAGCCACATTCATTCTCCTATAAGAATGTACTAAGAGAAGTAAAAGCATCCTCTAGTCATCAGGGCAGAACAGACCCCATGCTCTACCAGGTTTTGTAGACTTCTTGTCTCAGAGCCACTGTTTTGTGACATGTTAATTGGGAAGAACCAGGAAATGTAAGTGGACTTCCTGAGAGTTAAATTATGCATAGGCCAATAAAGGTAACAAAGGATACATCCTGCTTAAACAGCATCCAGGGAGCTTTGAAGGCGAGTGCAAGAACTGTAGACTTGGCACTGAACGCCATCACAGAGGTTGAGAAATATGGCAGTTGAGCTTTGAAGGAGTTGAGCCTGGTTTCAATATCATACAGCCCAGCAAAGTGCAATAAGTTGAGGTTCAGGAAAATGAGCTACAATCTGGGAAACACATGAAGGATGATCGGTGAGTGATTTTTAATACTCTTCTTGGCAAAAAGAGAAGTGTTGGGTGAAGAATAATGTGGAGAAGGAATCTATCTAGTCCTATTGTGGTCTTTAACTGTCTTCTTTTCTTGCAGCATTGAGATGCCAAGCCCAGGTGTCAAATATTATATCAGTCTCCATGTTCATTTAACTGACATTCCAGATACTGTGTGGGTCACTTTGTTCCAGAAGTTGTCTAGGCCAATGGACTTTGCCTAACTGAAGCAAAAAGTACTTTTTGCACCTTAAAATTGTACAAGCTTCTCTTTTTGCTTCTATATAAATGGAGTTGAGGTACTCAACTACACCAAGGAAGCATTCTCCATACACTGAGAGCTGGTGCATTCCTGAAAAATCCTCCACGGAAGATGGCACCTGTGATCCTAGAGTGATGGATGCCACTGCTCAGGTCACTAGAAGAAAATGACCTGCATTTAACTTTCTTTTTAAATCTCAGTCATTGAAAAGAATGAGAGTGCTTTATGGTGAAGGGAGGAATTTATAAACAAAAATCATCTTCTCCTTATAAATAGTGACTTAGAAAAGGAGTAACAAATTACAAAAGCCAAAACCAAACTACTTGAACTGTTCAAAAGATTAAAAATTAACACTCCAGGTCTTAGGGAAAAGAGAATTAATGCTTTTTCCACTTCATAAACTTTCTGGTCATTTAATCCATTTGAGGAAAAGTTACATTTGTTTTGCAACTTGGTGCATTGATTGTATGCAAAGGAAGGAAAAGGAACCCACTCCACCCCACTGATGCTCTGCTTCTCAGCAGAGATGCCTGTTCTCAACTTCCTGAAGCTGGGCTGAATGGAACTGGTGGGTGTTTGTCTTAGACACTAATTTCTGGTACAGTGAATTAGTTCCTCCAAATTGCTCCTCCTCAGTCTGATGATGCTTGTCATGCCTTCTAAGACATGGATCTCATCACCATCCCAGAAGAGTTTACCCACCCATTAAGCAATCAGGTGATCGCATCAAAGAGTCTGGTGTGGCCTTAATGACCTGGAAGGTGAACATTGTGAGAAAATGTCCTAGATAAATTATATTTCAGTAAATAAAAAAGATAGGACCCAGGTTCAATTCCCAGCACCCACATGGGATTCCAGGGGAATCCCAAGCCCTCTCCTGACCTCCATGCATTGCACAACATGGGTACACTCACATACATGCAGGCAATACACTCATACACACAAAATAAAAATAATAAATAAAAATATTTTAAAAAAGAGAAACTAGGTCACCTATCTCAGATGATTCATTTGTTAGATAAGCTTGGCAAAATGCCTCACAAAGTAACTCTCACCAAATGTTCTCACCGAAAAGAGTCCACTGATTTGAATTTTAATGTTGGTGATTCAATGAAATTTCATATGAGAAAATATTTAAATGTAAAGGAATTCTGAAATAACCTGCTTTATATGATTAATGAATTAATATATGTATACTGCATGACATTTGAAAAATATGGGGAAATAGGAAAAGAAAGATGCAGGTCGGTTGTTGATAACAGAGTGGACATTTTCTTACACAAGATTTTTTTTTTTTTTTGGTCTTTTTGAGACAGGGTCTCCCTGTAGCCCCAGCTGCCCTGGAACTCACTATGTAGACCAGGCTGGCCTTGAACTCACAGAGGTCCGCCTGCCTCTGCCTTCTGAGTGCTGGGATTAAAGGCGTACACCACCACGCCCTGCTAAAATCAGAGTCACAGCACTCCTGCCATACTATGCTTTTTGTAGTTACAAATGTATCATAAATGTTCTCATATCATTATTCTTATTTTTACCTATTTCATCATATACCATTTTGTGGCTGTATTATCATTTATCTTATCGTCTATTTTTAAATACTTAAACTATTCTCAAATTTTCTTAAGTACAAATAATAATCTGACATAAAGCACTATATAAGTGGTGATCCTCAGTTTTTCCTCAATTATAAATAATAAATAATTTGATTAAAAACTATTATTATTACATCATTGTTGATTATTAACAATAAATTCCCTGAAGTGACATTCTGGGATTAAAGGTATGCATACTTTCAAGTAGGTAAAATTAAATGTACATATGTACATATATGTTTATGATTGAAATATCACTCTCCAAATATTGTGACAATGGACATTGTCACTTGTGGCATATACAAATGATCATTTCTCAACAGACATTTAAAATCAGAGAAAACAATAAAGTGAATTTAATCCAGGGAATAAAATTACTACGAAGCAAGTCGGACAGCTCTTTCTTCATAGCACGTATTTGAATGACTAGGAGAAATACTGAAGGCAGCACAGCAGACATCTATACACATCACATTTTGGACATAATTTTGACTGGAAAAAATAAACACTGCTGGAGGGTTGTGCCTTGAAAAATACTGGTGAGCAGTAATGGCACAGGAGTAGATCTGCGAGTGTGTGCATGCCATCACGTAGCTCCTTCTCTTTCTTTTACCCACTAGAAATGACAGGACTTGGACTGTGTACAAGTGTGGATATATGGGAATGATGTTCCCCACATGGCCAAAGGGAAATGGTTCAGACATGTGCATTCCTGAGGCCAGCTGAATGGTGTGGTCTTGGTGAATTCCTGTATGTTTGAATCAAGGTAGCCACAAGGGTTGGTGCTGTGTGAGGGTAATTTGGAGTTGCCCTTACCAGGCGTTAGTATGCATAGTAGATTTTAGTGAGGAAAAATGGCTGCCAGCCATGCTGGCCATCTTTTTATATAGGCTTGCTATATTATTTTTCAAGCGATACTCCTTCAGATTGCTAAAAGAATACAGATTGGTTTGTTCAATATTTAAATATGTAAACCAAAAAGAATGTGAAAAGTTCTCATCAACACATCACCTAAAGATGGAGTATCATTGTGTCCTTTATGGAACATGTACTTTTAATCATTTTTATGAATAAATTAAGTTGTATCCATAGTTTTATATGCATAAGGTATACAACTTTTATATTTGCTACTTTTTTTCTTTACAAAATACAACACTAAACATTTGTAGGACATAAAACACTCTTTACACATTCACTGTTTAATGAGTGTCTGATATTTCATTGCAATACTGTGTACTAAATTATTTTAAATGTTCACATTGTTGAATGATAAATCTGCCTCCATTGTTTTATGAATATGTAGAACAGAGTGATAAACATTTTAACAGACATCTTTGCTGCGTTTTCAATAATTTCCCTCAGTTTTCAAGAGGTCTAGTGATTTCTAAGTAAATGAAGCTTGACTAATGCTCAAGCCAAAACAGCATATTTTTCCCTATTCTACATACTCTGTGTGACATAAGACCATCATTCTCTTTTAAAGTCTATTTTTCTGTTCATTCATTGATTTAAACCCGATGAGCCTTCTGCCAATGACCTTTCTAGATAATTCCTCTACCTCAGCTCTCTCAGCTTAGTTGGTCATTATCTCAAGCACAAATACACATTCTTGATATATAAAATGTCCCCATGGACTAGGGTTCCTTTCAGCACAGCCAGTTCTCTGATGCTCAAGTTTCCTTCAACACTGTGAAGCATCCTGCTTGGGCCCTGAGACTGCTTCCTGGAATGCAGGCTCTTCTCCCTCAGATCTCCTATTTGATCCCAGCTTGGTTCACCTGCTTGTAATAGAATACCAAAGGTGTGGCTCCCTGGAGTCTCCTGACTGCACTGCCTACCAAGCTGCTCAGCATGAGATGCAACACCTGCATCACATTTACTTAAAAGTCAAAAAAGAAAAATGCCCTAAAACATTCTCAGAGAGACAGAACTATGAAAGACTGTGGAAGTGGTTTAAATGTATGAAATAATATTATTTTATTTATTTTGGGGAATTTCATACATGAGTGTTGTCTTTGCATTATTTCCATCCCTCCCAGTCCCCCTCCACCTTTTCCCATATCCCCCCACTCCCTCTGTTTCTTGTCCTCTTCTTTGTCTACTATTGTTACATATACAAACACACACACACACACACACACACACACACACACATATCAGGGAGCTAGTCCCTGAGGAAAACTGATTCTCCCTCCATCAGCATCTGTTGATTGCCTGTGGCTCTTCATCTTAAGGTAGAGCCCTGTGATATTCCCTTCATCCACCTTGGTACGTGAACTGGTTCTATCATCATTTGCTCTCACTAGGCTACCATATTGTAGAGATTTCATGGCGCAGCTTCCCTATCATGTCTAAAATGCATTAACTAGCAGCAGGTGTCTTGTCCCTCTAGCTCTTACATTCTTTCTGACCCCCTTTTCTGAGATGTTCCCTGACACTGGGAATAGAGGTTGCATTGTAGAGGTGTCACCTAGGACTGGGCAGCTTGCATTCATTTATTCTCTTCAATTTACCAGTTGTGAAATTTGTAATAGCGCCCATTACAAAAGAAGCTTTTTTGAAGAGTGATGAGAGGTACACTTGCCAGGGCACAGGAACCACAGGTTCTGTCCTAGCTCCAGAGAGGGGAGATGGCAAAGGACAAATTATTACTCTTGAAAATGAAATGAGAAGAAAGCAGAGCTGCTGTACACTCAAGCCTAGGTGAAAACAGTGAGTTTTACATGGTTGAGTTGGAAGTTAAGCCCTTAAGAGAGTGAGTTTCTCTTTCAGTTGTGTGACTTTATGAGAGAGAGATTAACTCTTCAGATCTCCTGTCCTCCAACAGCAAATAAAAGTTAATATTACCCAGTCCCTTATTATCACATGTAATGTGTGAAAACGAATTTCATACTTAGTGTTTTGTATTCCTCAGGGAGAATGTAGTTAACACATGGCTATTATTCCTGGAACTGGAGCTGAGATAAATCTGCTGTTGCATTTGGCTCTAATGTCTAAATACATGACAGCATTGTAATTTATTGTTGGCATAGAAGCTTCTTGATGACATGAGGCATGACTCAAAGTACCATCTCCTTTAAGATACAGCCAGCTAGTGTATATCAAACACGCCCGCTGCTTAATTGACGTTTCTTCCACATTCCTCAGTTTCCACTTTTGCTTTAGTTTCCCTGCCAGAGCCACAAAACATAATATCCCATATTATCATTATTGTCATGACCATGAGTTATTTATCCCAGTCAAGGTAGAAATCATTGTTTCCAAGCTCAAGCATATTTGGGAATCATACCCAGCTTTAATTAGGTTTCAGAGGGCAATGAAAAGGTCCAATGCAGCATGTGATCCTCACAACCACTGTTTGAAATAGGCAAAATTATCTTTCTAATTTTACAAGTAAAGAAATTAAAGCCTAAAAGGTAAAAAAGAAATTGCTACCTTTGAGACTATCAGAGCCAGATAGCACTTTAGATGCCGAGTGTCTTAGCATGCTGTAATTATTACCTTCTAGAAGACTACATTTCAATGAGTAGAGTTTTTTATTTTTTATTTTTTTTCATTTACTAAATTCAACTAGAAATATAAACATGGGATTTTTAATGTTTTTTTAAAAAGTGTTCAAGGTTGTTATCTTCTTTCTCAGTGGGAGAAATTAAACTGGCTCAGGCTTGGTTGGGCTTGACAGCCTTTGCTTTGGCTTGTAGAATTTTGCACATTCCACATGGAAATTACCCAGCCCCAGTAAGTGTGACTCTTAACCCCTACATGCTATTTATGCTGCTGGAGTCAAGGTTTTAGACCATAACCTCTTTTATGTTTTAGAAATTTTCTCTCTCTCTCTCTCTCTCTCTCTCTCTCTCTCTCTCTCTCTC
>NW_008360313.1:293253-304834 GCF_000622305.1 Nannospalax galili
CTTTTTCATTCACTAGAGCAGTGTTTCTTTTACATTCTTTGGACCTGGACCATAAACTCTGCCAGGTGAATTTAATTTATTACTTTGTGACTTTATCAATACTGTACCTTCCCTTCTTTTTATATTTAAAGAAGTAGTGTTTTACTGATGGGCTGTTATGACATATCCTTATAGAAAAATAATATTTGTATTTAAGGATACTTTTTAAATTAACCCTTAAAGGGAAATGAAGTGGTATGAAAATAAATGCAAATTATCTGTATGAAGTTTCTCCAGTTCCTGTGACTCAAGGCCTGTGCCACAATTCTTTTCTAAAATATTGAGATCAAAGATATATATATATATATACTTAATTTAAATTATCCTGAAAATATTTTTGGCAGTTTTGCAATATCTATTTCCTTGTAGCCTTCACTAATGTAACCTGTCTCAGGAAGCTTCAAGTGATGCTCAGGGCCTGAACTGACCCTTATGTTTCCAACTGTGGTCCAGCAGCTCCCAGGAAACCTTCAGAGCCTAATAAAGACATGGTCCTAGATAGAAAGCCATTTCAGCATGTAGATTTTTGCTATTAAACTCAACCAGATATTTTAAACACAGAAAATTTTAATGATATTATTACCCTGCCATTTACAGGAATGGACTGAAGGGCCATTTGGGTAAGAAAAAGCTAAATGAGCAATTAATGTCCAAAATTCTATGCCAAAGAGCAAGATCAGAGTCCCTTGAATGTAAAATCATTAGAGCTGTTGCTATTCTTTTTCTTTCTACCATTTTGATGTCATTTGTCTATTTCATTAGTAGATGTCTGATGCCTCTCATACAAGGGTCCTAAAACTCTAGTGTCCAGGACCATTTCAATAGCTCACAGTCAAATGCCACATAATGATCTTTCTAATAAGCAGGTGTCACTTTGGGTTATTTTCAGAAGGGTTTTTATACAAGGCTAGAATAAAGCCACAAAATGGACTCCAAATTTGGACAAAGAAACTTCAAACTAAAAGTGATATAAATTTTTTCAATAATGATAAATTATCACCACCATCATAGCTACCGTATACTAGCCACTATCTTGGATTATATTTACATACCAATTCAGTGAATCCTCATAGTAATGCCATTATTCCCATTTTTCAGTGAAGGAGATGCACACAGATTAAATATCATGTTCAAGGGCAGAAGCCCAGATGTGACTTACTCCAAACAAAGAAAACCTTTATTTCCTATCCTGTATTACCTCACCAAGGCCATCTTGTACTATAAATCACAAAGGATGGGACCATATTGCCGCGGGGGGGCTGGAGAGATAACTCAGTTAGTCAAATGCTTGCCTTGCAAGCACAAGGATCTGAGTTTGATCCCATGGCCTACCAAATAAGAAAATAAATAAATAAATAAATAAATAAATAAATAATAAATGTATGTTAGCACTTTTGTAAACCAAGTGTTGATGAGGTGGAGACAGGCATATAATAGCCTTTGAGAGACCCTGTCACAACAAAAGGTGGACTGCACCCAAGGAATGACACTTGAGGTTGACCTCTGTCCTCCACAGGCGCATACACACGTGCACCCCTCACAAACACTCACACACATACACACAAGAGCAACATGTGGAGAGTGTTGTGAGAATGACCCAAGCAAGCTGGCTTGATGAGTGTGGTGGATACTGAACCTCAGTGCTGTTACATGCCACCATGCATGTGTTTTCAAACCTACCACTTAGGGAGCTACAAATTATGATCCCATCTTACCTTTAGTTTCTTCATATGTGAAAAAGAATAGTGACATGTCTTACCTTGCAGGATTGCCAAGAAAATAAGTACACAGTAGATGCTCACTGTTATTTTCACTATCACTTTAAAAGTTTAGCTGATGAAAATTATGTATGTTGATGATGTACACATGGTATTTTCATACTTATACCCATTGTGGAATATTTAAATCAAGTCAGTCAACATATCCATTATCTCATATACATTTTTGTGATGAGAGCATCTGAGATGTGCTATCTTAGCAATTTTCAAGGCCATGTTGCACTGTCATTATTCAAATTTGAGAAATCAGGCTGCAGAAGCTCGTGAACTTGGTCAAGGTTACCCACTAGAAAGGTATGCCTGGCTTTTTCTGTGTCACAGAGACTTAGGGAGACATAGAGGCATTTCAATCCAATGACCTGGGAAAACTTCTTGGAGGGGGTACCTCCAGAGTCTGACCTTGCAAGATGAAGTCAGGTCTCAAGGGCAGGAATGATGGGGAAGGTACTCCAAATTTTGCCTGAGCTATTTAACCTCACTGAAATTATGTCTATAATTTAACAAAACTCAGTCTCTCAAGATTTCAGCCTTTAGAACTTTTGCCAAAATAAATCTCAGGCAGGATAAAGAAATATGTCCCTGGATTCCTTCAAGACACTTGTTTGAAATATGCAAGGAAAGCTTGTGTTTATAATGAGAATAGAGGGTAGATGGGAAGGTTGCTGTCTCAGATGGAAGATGATGTCCTGACCAAGTGGCCACAGGCATTCTCATGGACTTCATGTTGACATGAGCCTGCAGAAGGTCATGGTCTGGCACAGCCCTGCTCTGTGGTGTAGTGAAGGGATTCCTTCAACCATGAGCCTTCCTGGAGAAAATTAAACTGAAATGTAGCCCTAGAACCCTTGGAGTTACATCTACAGACTATAAATCTCCATCAATGGATCATTCTTGCAATGCAGTTCACCATAGAAAAGTATAAGTACTCACAAGACTTTTTATTGGCCTATGAGCCAATAAAAGCAGAGATCAAGTGAGTACAAAGAATAGAGTGAAGGTGGAGCCTCCTTTCTTGGTTCCTAGGCCTGCTTTTCTCCCTTGACACAACTCTGTTCTCCTCAAAGCACCTCCAAAGAGACTGATTTGCAACAGAGCACATCTACACTGCCCCAAGGGAGCCCCAAGAGGAAGGGTGCATTAGAGAATCATTCCCTTTTCTGTCTCCTTAGGAATCTTACTTATATTTGATCTCTCTATGGGAAACATTCTTTGTTCTTCAGTTTGATGGGTCTTTAGCCAGTTCATTCGTTTATTCATCCATTCAGCAAATTTGTATGAAATACTTCTTTACTTTATGTGAAGACAATGGTGACCAATGGAAATTAAAACCTCTACCTGAACTGAGCTTACATTGTAGGGGGTAAGTATTGGCAGTCTGTGTATAAAACTATGATACTTTGTAAACAACTGTGCTAAGGATAAAATGTAAAAGGGGACAGAGGAATTTCAGTTAGGAGATTGGCAGTCAATGAAGCACTACTGAAAAGTGACATCTAGGAAAGGATCACACAGGAAGTGTGTATCTGGCAAAGCAGAAGGATAAGAAGCTGATTGGGAAACTTCAGCTCTCCAGAGTTTTAGACCTTCTAAATGCTCACGATAGTTCTTGCTCTGAAGTTGCATTAGTCAAGGCTTTCTAGAGGAAAAGAACTGATAGAATGAGTATGTATTACAAGGATGATTTATTAGATTGGCTTACCTGATATGCCTGGGTAATCAGAACAATGCTTGTGTGTACACCAGAGAGAATGAGAGCCAAGTAGAGGTTCAATCCAGGAGGCTAGATGCCTTAGCAGTCCCAATCTGTGAGGAAGGCCTGGAGGATTCTTGGAGTGCCTTGAGTCTTTAGTCCAGGTTAGAAGGCCAAAGAAGCTAGGTGTGGGTGTCAGCAAGAGATGGCAGCAGCAGCAGCAGAGTAGATGCACTCACCACCAGGCAGAGAAGCCAGGCAGGCAAAAGAAGCCCATTTTATGCTTATTTCTTCATATCTGATTGCTCCCAAAAGAGGGAGGCTCAATCCCCTTGCGACAAGTCTTTCAGGAAGTATCCTCATAGCCCTTCCCAGAGACATGTCTCTTAGTTGATCTCAGATCCAACCAAGTTGTCAACCAAGAGTAACAATCATGTAGGTGTCTCATGCCAAGGGAAAATATCAATTGATGGTCTTACACCAGCTTCAAGACCAAATAACCACATCAATGCCCAGCACAGCCTACGATATTGGTGCAGTAGTGGTACTTTTATCTTGGGGGTAATCAACAGCTACCTAATTAGACTAAAAGCCCACTCAATGCAAGGAAAGTCAAGTGTGGTACTGTAAACATAACAAAATACACATGGCTGGAGAAGTCATAGATCTGTCCAGGTTTCATAGAGAAAACCCCAAGACTGACACAACCCTAGACTAATATAATTTTTTGCTATGTACAAAATATGTATCCTCATATTTACAGACAAATAACCCAGTCATATTCATCAAAGAAGCTTATTTTGTGCCAGTCAGAGACCAAGTACCACAACTGGTCACACACAGACATTGTTTATGAATTGCCCAGGCCTAAGTGGTGCATCTACAATGCAATCTCTACACTAAAGGCTCACAGAACATAGAACAGGGGTACAGAAGAGTACACTAATGAATCTCTCAATTCTCATTAATGAAGATCCCTCAAGCAACAGGGGACCAGGAACACAAAAGGACACAAATGGCCAAAACATAGATATTAAGATTCTGCAGATTGATGTTTGTTGGACAGGACTCCTATATTAAACTTCACCCACCCAGGACTCAGGGACTATCTCAGAAGAGGGGGCAGAAAGATCGTAAGAGTCAGGGAGGAGGTGCATGGCCGTATGGAAATAGAGTCCTACAATCTCTTGAGACCTTGTTCATATGATTCTATGGCAATGGTGTCAGCATATAAAAGTCCCATGCACAGACAGACAAAAACCCAGAATAGAACTGGGGAAATGAAGAGCAGACCCCAATCTTAGCTGAAGAAACATTGGCAACAGATTACTGCTAGGTGAGGAAGAACTGATCTTCTTAAAACAAGAGAATCTAGATAGGCTGACTAGACTTCAGTGGATAGACTTCTACTGAGAAACATCTGGGCACACTGACTTGACACATTAAGCCTTAATATGGATGACAGAATATATGGATTCCAGTGTGGGGGCTAAGGGTGCCGGTGTGGATGGGGGTATAAAGATGATTGTTTGAGATATTGTGCATAAAATACACAAAAAATTCAATAAAAAGAAAAAAAAAGTACATTGTTGGATACTTAATTCCCAAGTTCTTATGGTCACACTATTTGTAGGTGTGGCCTTTGGGAACTCTGTGATAGAATTAGTTCCTTTATGAGAAGAAGCTAAAGCTACAACTCAGTCATAGAACACTCACCTAGCATGCACAGGGCCCAGGTTTATTCCAGGTTTACCCCAGAACTAACAGGAGTAAAAATGCAGGAATTGATGAACTTTTGCCATATGTGGTGGCACATGCTTATAATTTCAGCTCTTGGGAGGTTGAGGCAGGAGGAGCACAAATCCTCAAAGAGAGAAGAGGAAGTGAGAACCCAGCAGACACACTTGCTTTGTCACAGCATGTGATGGCCTCTGCCATGTGCTGGTGCAGCAAGAAGGCCCTCACAGATGTTGGCATCATGCCATTAGACTTTTCAGCATCTAGAACCATGAGCTAAGTAAAGCTCTATTCTTCAGAAATTACCCAGTCTATAAAACCAGAAATTGAGTGCATAGCCTCTACCACATAGGGGCTATCACTTTTTTCTCCCTGAGCATAACGCATACAAAACAAATCCCACCAAATATACCCCCGATTCGCGTCCCTGATCGTTCTGAAAATAACAGCTCTGATGGGAAGAATCACAGGTAAAACTAAGCTGGTAGAAGGGCAGATATGCCACCCTGGTTCGCTCAGCACCCACTTCAGTTTCCTTCTCATATGCTTCCTGTACTTTAAAGGTTGGAAAAGGAAAGTAAAATAATATTTTCCAGATTTCCTTGTTGCTACATTTTCTAAAGTGATTTGGGTTTCCCAAGCACACACATTGCTGCAGGACTGTGGGTAGAAGTTAAGCAAGAGGAGGTGATGATCAAGTAAAGAACAATGGGGTTTTCTGGAAGCTATGAGTTTGGTGGGGTGAACTGACATTCTGTTTCCACAGGTCCCAAGCTGTCAAGGCAAAACACAATTCTCACTTCAAAGGGCATATGTGATAGTTTATTTTGGAGCCAAATATGAGTGAGAATGGCATAGGGACACAGATCCCGGTTACCCTAAGTTCCATGTTCCAATGTGGCAACAGTCCCGTGAAGTTTCATAGGAACAGAACAAAAAAAATTTATAAATCAAGATATTTTTCAAATACATAGGTAGAAACATATAGGAGACAGATTACAACAAAGTAGGAAATCTATTATAGACCTTAGACACCATCTGAAGGTGGTATTAGCCTGTAGGTTGCTAGAAGTTAGTGCCTCTAAAGTTTATATATTCCAGAAAGTTCCGCCTGGCAGTTGCATGGATGTTAGGTCACACATAGAGATGGACAAGGAATAGCCATTAATAGGGGCCTAAAGATAGACCAAGATAAATTGTAATTAGACTCTAGAACTGTAACACTCCTTCCCCTCCACAATCACTGATGTTCTAATCAGTTAATCAGCCTTGTAGAAGGTTCAGTGTGAGGTTTGGTTTCTTTCCTGAAACTTTCATTCACAAAACAGTGGGCTAGATAGGGGCATCCTCAAACAGTGTTTCTCTAGGATAGTGCCTTGGATAGTGTCCCGAAACTTGGTGCCCTCACTCACTGTAATCTGTATAAACTTTTTCTGTTTAAATGAGTCCACGATGGCTGCATCTTGTGCAGTTATCTAACCTTGCTTTTAGGTATTAAAACGGTAGTGAAGAGAAAATGGGATTTCCACAGCACTCTGCCACCTTCCTAAGGACTTCCTAGAAATCCTTGAAAGAAATTTTTTATACCTCAGTGGTCGCAAAAACTGACTTATGTGACCACACCTATTTACAAGGAGGCTGAGGAGTCTGGTGGTTTAGCTTGTCATGTTCCTATTCCTGTTAGTTAAGAGAAAAACGGATATTGGGTAGGCAGTTTGTAGTCTCTGCTACAAATATATTTTTTTAGGAGTCTAAATACATACTACTAAATTGCTTTTCAAAAAATGTTTATATTCACAGAAAATGAAACTACAACATGAGTGAAAATTAAATGTACATCTCCAAATACTTAGTGCAGCCACAAAATTATCTGTGTGAAAAAAATTTTCCAAATGAATTTTGAGTACCTAAAATATACCAGAATCTGTTCTAGAAAGTTAGAAGGAGTGAAATAAGCAAAGAACCCAGCTCTCCAGAAAATGTGTTTGAAAAATGCCTCCATAGGGACGGTGCAAACATTTACACAGAGCTCATAGGGTTGGCCGGTTGAATATTTGTGATTATTGGTAATAGTTGTGATCTGAATTTTTGAAGTGGTTGATCTGAAGCCTTCCTTCAGACATCATTTGAATGTAGAGCCTGTGTTCTGTTGAGGGCATTAAGACTTTGTTGATAGAAAAATCACATCCCTAGTATAATTAGTGAATAGGATGCTTATCATAGTATTTTCCAAAGTGTACACACTCTTCAGAGAGAGGGAAAGGAAGAATCATTGTGAAAACTAACTCACCTAAAGCAGCTATTCAGTTAATATGGTACAAGAAGTTTATAGTGTGTTCACAGGTAGAAGGAAGGCAGCATGTCTGAAAACACAGACTATAACAGAGGGTGGGAGGAGATGTGAGTGGCCTTTTATGATGTAGCTGTGAAATGACAGGACAGCAGTGGCCTGAGATGACCCAGATAAGAAGGATGCCAGAACATGACACTATATAAAAGACTACAATTTTATTTGCTAGTAAAAGGACTCACCAAAAACTTCAGAGCAGAGCTACGATGTTAGGAAAATAAAAGAAGGAAAGTTATTCATCTGGTACCCAGCACCTAGCAAGCATATTTTAAATGCTAAATACAGAGACAATTTTTATTCCTGGTTTATAAGCATCAGTCTGGCAGCACTGTGGAATATGGGCAGAGGAGGGAGATATTAATAATGAGGATTTGGACAGTTGACAATGGGTGTGAGGAGAAAAAGAAAGACAGCCCAGAAAAACAAATACAAAAATGAAACCAGCCAGATTAACCAGGAGATAGGGCAGAAAGAAGAATCCAGAGTTCAACATAGGCACCTGGATATATGATGGGGACAGCCACTGGTTAAAGAGGGCACAGACTAGGAAGCTTTGGCAGAGACTTGGTACCTTTAGGACACCCAGATTATCACTTCCTCTTATGTGTTCATTCTCTGTTCTAATGTGAAACAGAGATTAGGCCATTTCAAGGGGCTGATCCATACTTCTAGTGCTCTGGTAGGACTGGATTTCCCATGAAGAACACATCACCTGCCACCTTACTAGCGTCTTATAAACCTAAGGGTTTACTTTTTTTTTTTTTTCTAGTTTTGAAATCTCTTAGTTAATGTGCTGGAGGAAAGAGAACATTTGTTCAGGATCCTTTTAAGGATGGATATCACCACTCACCAAAATCAAGCTTATGCTTTTGTCTTTACCTCTACTCTTATCAGAAGTGGGAGCTAAGAGAGGGGAACTGTAGCAAGGGCTGGTCTCTCACCTTAGTGGCAGAGAGCATGCTTGCCCTGAAGGCGCTCTCTCTGCATGTCCACCTGGACCATTCTAATAGAGAGATGAATGAGGTACAAAGCAGGCAAGTACAGACTGCCTGTGCAAGGAGTCCACTGACTAATGTCTGATGGGGCAGCTTATTTGAGTGCTGAAATCTTTGTAACCAAAGATACTTAGTGAAACTAGCAGAGAAGATTTAGAAATTAAATGCAAATTACTAAGTTCTGTTTTATTTGTTGCTCATTTATTTTTAGGGCCAGCAAAATTGCTTTCAGACCTTGAGCTTGCTACATTATAACACTGTCTGGCTCTGCAGTGTGACCTGTTAACTGAGAACCTCCAAGCTCAGCTCAGGGATAACAAACAGTTCTCTATTTCCTCTAGCATCCCAGAGGGTGAAAAGTGGAGCCCCGAGAAGGGAAGGGAGAGTATGGTTATTTTGTTTTGCTTTGTTGTTGTTTGGTTTTTGTTTTTTACTTCCATGACTGCCACTTATTTAGCCTGATTATGTTAAACCCTACCTAGTCCTTTTTCCTTCCCTTATACCAGGAAAACAACTTTTAGTGGTCTCCTTTAGAAACACCAATGGGCTGTTGAGTACAATAGAATCAGATATAGATTAGAAACTCATTTCTGTCTCTTGGTTAGTTCCAAGTTAATACAGAGTAAACTAAGGCTCCTTATGACCTTCGGCTTGCTCACAGGTAGAATGAGGTTAATAATATTGTTCATAAGGCTGTTGGGTAATGCAGCACAATGCATATCATGGTCTCTGTAGACTGCCTAGTGGTCTGTAAGTGGTAGACATGGTTAGATACATCCATAGACCAAAAGTGCATATTAAATATGGTCAATACATCCAAACCCAGTCACAAGGTTCCAATAAAAAATAACTGAGTCTTCACGAAAAACTTTTAATAAAAGCCAATATTCCAAGTGAAGCAATGGCTTTCACTGTCTGTAGTCATTCTTTGAGAGGAGAAACAAGACATAATATTTTTAGAACAGTTCCCACTAATTATTTTTAAATTACATTTAAGAAATCTGCTGTTTTTCATTATACGAATCAGTTCATTCATTTTGAGGTCTTGTCTCCTGCCGTGACAATTAAACTTTTGCAAGAAACTGCTGATCACAGCCTCTATCCTTCCAGAGCCCTGCCTCTTTCTGGGTAATTCTTCCCCATTCCCTGAAGGTTGTACCTGCAAAAACTTTAGAATCTAACACAAGGGATTCAATTACCGCTTTTAATTATTCATTTATCTATGTTCTCGTGTTATTGTACTAGGAGACATGTAACCACCCAAACACCATCCAAAAACATACAAATGTAATTTTCAAGAAAACTCCTGACAGGTCCCTTTGGGCCTATTTGATATAAGCTTAGCAACAGAATGCATTTTTAAGTCCGTGTATTTTTCTGGCGATAATTTCCTTGTTTATATAAGAGTATGTTCGTGCTCTTACACGGGTTGGACTTCATCCCCACACTCCCTCTGG
Organism: Nannospalax galili; assembly: GCF_000622305.1. Lineage (NCBI taxonomy): Eukaryota > Metazoa > Chordata > Mammalia > Rodentia > Spalacidae > Nannospalax > Nannospalax galili. The sequence continues at coordinate 303,300 of NW_008360313.1, forward strand.
GGTGCGGCTCTATAATGGACTGTTGGTTTTAATGACTTCCCGAAGTTCTGTCTCCTAGAACTCATGGTCTTCAGAGAGTAAAATGGGGGTAAATGAATAGGGAAGTGTGCCTTGGGAACACTGGTAATGTAGATGCTAAGCTCTACTGAGTGGGGAACAACAGTGCTGAGAGAGTTTAGCAGACCTGGGAAGAAATTCAAGCTGGGTGACATCGTGGTGCCTCATGTCTATAATCCCAGCATTTAAGAGATTAAGACAAGAGGATTGTTGTGAGTTCGAGGCCAGCCTAGACCACAGAGTAAGACCCAACTTCAAAGAAACCAAATCAAAATGAAAGAAATATAAATACCTCTTCTGATGCTTAAATGATGTACTTAGACTTGAGACCATGCCAAACAATAGGCCTCCAGTCTTTCATCTTCCAGTTCATCATTCCCTTACTAGATTTACCCACTGAAACACAGTTAAGGTGGGTCCAGCCTCTATGTAAAGCTCCCGAGAGTTTTCAGAAGGCCTTCAACCTTACTTTTATGCGTTTCCAGTTTTAGCTACCTCTGCTGCCTCTCTCAGATCTACTCCTACTGCATTGAACTTTTTCTTTCCAAAATTCACTGTGATATTCTCTCTCTCTCCCCCCCTTCCCTCTAATGTCTTTGCACTGGCTGATTTTTTTGACTAGTGAAATCCCACACACTTTTCAAGGCCTAGTTTAAATATAGTCTCAGGGAAGGCTTCCCAATGCCTAAGAGTGACATAGACTCACAATCACTTCCTCTCCTGTGTTCCTGGGCACTTTGTACTAGGACTCTGCCATAGCATTGCATATGACAGTCTATAATTATTTTTATATGTCTCTTTCCTCTATTTTTTACTAACTTCAAAGGCTAAAAAACATGTTTTATTAGTTTTATGTACTCCAAGTCTTCAAAATTAGTGAATGAATTAAAGAATCAATCAATAAACCACCTGCCCAAGGGTCCAGTGATAGGTCTGAGAGAAGATGGGGTGTTGGGGAGGAATCAGCCCTGTTCCTTCACTTCATCTGAACTCTCTGACTAGCTAAGTTGTAGAGAATTCACTGGTAACTCGAAACAACAGATGCCCCTGGGAAAAACTCTGTAACGCAAAGGCCCCTTAAAGGGATGAAAGAGACTTTCTAGGTTGCCAGCTTCATGAAAATTTACCAAAGAGAAGACACCACAAAATTATCTTCAATGAGAATAGAGGGGAAGCGTGTGGGAGAAAACAGGGCATAGGAATGCCTTTGCAGAGAAAGAACAGCCTTCTGGCCTGGAAATTCTTCTATTTAAGAGTCATACACTCTGGAATGTGCAAGGGGAAACAGTCTCAGTAGGGTCTTGACTCAGCATGGCCTGGAATTGATGCCTAGGGCTGTTCTTCAAGGTCCTGGGGCACTCAGTCACAGCAGTCTGAGCCCAATTGCACACGCCCGGCAAGTATCAGTACAAGTCTTAAATCAGAACCACCCGTTCCACCTCCTCCCCTTTCTCTGGCCCTGAGCCCTCTGCCCCCCC
>NW_008360313.1:304865-308457 GCF_000622305.1 Nannospalax galili
CCCCCTTAACTGCAGGCTCATTAAGGCCTTTCCCAGTGCAGAGACACTGCGTTTTGGGGACTGGTGGAGTGTTTGATATTTTCCACTCTGCGTGTCAAGGGCATTTACAGTCGGCGTCAGAATGTTATGTCGGTCTGAGGAGGCACTTTGAAGTGTTAGTGGTAGAGGCCACATGTGCAAGCAAGATGTGCCTCCTCCTGATCCCTGGATCCCTGAGGTTCCTGCTCCTTTCCCAGTGCAGAGACACTGCGTTTTGGGGACTGGTGGAGTGTTTGATATTTTCCACTCTGCGTGTCAAGGGCATTTACAGTCGGCGTCAGAATGTTATGTCGGTCTGAGGAGGCACTTTGAAGTGTTAGTGGTAGAGGCCACATGTGCAAGCAAGATGTGCCTCCTCCTGATCCCTGGATCCCTGAGGTTCCTGCTCAGCTCTTTCCCAGCATCATGTGACAATGAACAACACCACTTAACCCTTTACTTCTTGGCACAGTAGCTGGTTGTTAGTATTATTTTGAAAAAGCACTTTGTCTCTTCCTACCTCTGGACTATGGAGATTGTTTGGCAGCCTCTCTCTCTGCCTTCTGGTCACTGTATGTAATGTTTTTGATTGGCTGGCTTTGCTACCATTCTGCATGTAAGCGCATGTGGAAAAATATTCCTAAATAGTACATTCAAAGCAAATGCACACATCTTGATACTGTGAAGACAGTGAAAGCAGTAGGGTTCTTGATACTTTCAGACCACAGCAGGGTCAACTCAAAGAGTTGGTGGGTCCTCTGGTTGTTCCCTTCCTCCATCCCACATCTATGCTGTTCAGCACCCACCAACAGCAGAGAACCTCAAATGTAATCACTGTATGTTCCCCCTTCTAAATGGTAATTCACAGGTCACCCTTCTAACATCAATTAGCCTAGTCCATGAAAGTATGGGGATTTGAAACCTTGAACTAAAAAAGAATGCCACATGAGACTCTAAAAGGAAATGTTAACAGCGGACCTGAATCTCTTACTTGACTGTGTGGTTTGGTCTGTGCATTGAAGCAGAGCTGGGACTGATTGACTCTAAAGCTCTTTCACCTATGAGGCTTTGCTCTCAGCTAGGCCAAGGAGGTCCAGGATGTGGCACGATGGACTAGTGTGGTGATACAGTGCTCTTCTCAGAGATCATGGGCATCCACCTCTCTGGGGATCAGTGCAGAATCACCAGCCATTTGGCAATCCATGGGAACAAGAGTTTTAAAGGAACATGAGTCAATTTCAGATACTCAAAGATCAAGACCCTTTGAGGAAGACTCCTTGGGCTCACTGTACTGCCTAGAAAAGGCTCTAGACACATTTGTTATACATGGGGTTAGACCTTGCAAAGATAACTATGTTTGTTTACTTGAATTTGGGTATTTAGCCAGATGTGGTGGGGCACACCTTTAATTCCAGCACTCCAGAGGCAGAGGCAGGCAGATCTCTGTGAGTTCAGGGCAAGCCTGGTCTACATAGCAAGTTTCAGGCCAGCTAGGGCTACAGGGAAACCCTGTCTCAAAAAAAAAAGAAAAAGAAAAAAAGTGAATTTGAACTTAGATATTTGAGGACAAGAAGAGATATGTTTTAATTTAAGAGTATAAAATGTTAGTAAAAGTCACTACGCCCCAGGCAGGTTGCTAGGCAATAGTGTGTTAGGTCAATCATCTTATTTAAAGCTCATAATACCCTTATGAAGTCGGCACTATTGTTTGCATGTAAAATTCAAAGAAATTAATAAGGAGCAAAGCTCATATTAGAAAATGGGATCTTGGCCCCCAAACTCCCTGACTCTAATTGCTATTTGCATCATTGACCCCTGTGGCTTACTCCTGTCCATTCAAGGTCAGGATCAGTGGCCTTTTTATTTCCTAAGACAACTCATGGGATATTGCCAGCCCTCACCCCACATTTTCCCAGCTCTGAGTCAGGAGTGTTTCATAAATACCAAGTGGATGAAGGAATGAGTGGACAGCTTGGCACAAGTGCTGAAGTGTAAGGTGACAGCATCTCTTGACTTCACTAATGAAAAAGTTTCCCCTGGGCCTTCCCCAGCACCAACAGGACCTTTTCCCAAAAAAGTCAGGGATTCAGGCCTCTGGAGCCAAGAATCTGTTTCTTTGTCCAGAATCCCTCCCAGACTACACAGACTCATAGACTTCTTTACCTCCTCCTTTGCCATAGACTCTGAGCCTGTCAAGGATTGAGCACAGTAAAAAAAAAAAAAAAAGTCAGAGAAAATGACAATGACTTTCACAGTTTGTTGGAATGGCTTTGCTCTATGTGCTTTGCTATGTATGAGGTCAAAATGTCTCCTACTGCACAGGGCTTTTGTACTCCTGTGAAGAGGCTCACCAAGAAGAACAATAAACAGGACAGAGTTAATAGTGTCTTGTTGCAAGGCGAAGGCATTTTATCTTGTAAGTTGTTCCCAGGAGGGCTGCCTTGCATGGGCTTTGGGAGGCTTACACTGTTACTTTTGCTTTTCTTCTTTTTTTTTTTTCTTCACATGACTTGGAATAAGAATCATTTCTTGTCACTCTGTCCTAGAAGTAAAACGTTTAACGTAGAATAGTGTCGAAGATATAATCCCTGAAAAACTCAAGGCTTGAGTGGTGTTTTCAGTGAGGAATTGCTACCTTGAGTCCCCTGGGTGCCTTCCATCAATGAGGGCTGACCCAGTCCTTCCCTGGTGAGGTTTCTGACTTCTCTCTTTACATGGATTCATTCTTAACAGAGCTTACTTATTTTGTGTTTAGCGTACCATAAAGAAGGAAATATATTTTTCTGTTGCTGAATGAATTCATTGAAGTATTTTTTTGCTTGTTTGTTTTAAGGTTGAGCTGGCAGCTGATTCTCACAGGAGAGGGAATTGGCAGCCAACTTAATTTTAAAATAGGCATTTTTTTCATGATGCTTCCCACTCACAAACCTAAAAATATAATCTCAAACCTTAAAGGTCAAAACTATGAAGGCTTAGATTTAACTTTTTTTTTTTGTTTTATTTTTCTAATTAATAAAGACAGTTGGTGGTCCTTTGCCTGTAAGCCTGTATCACTACCCAAGATAGTTAACTTTTTCACCATCTTTTTATAATTCTGAATTTTCCTGTATACTTTTGTGTCTCCTTCATTTCCCCTTTGCCCTCTCTGACTCATATCGCTTACCTTTTTATACTGCCTTTTTGTCACTTAATATTCTGCGCACCTACCAGTAAGTAGGTGGGAAATTAGTGAAAACAATGCACTTTGCAAAAGTGAGCATGTATTTTTTTTTATTTTAAATTTTTTTTTACAATTAAAGTTACAGTTTTAACAATATACAAAATATTACAGTAATTCAGATTTTTTGGCATAATGATTACAGATTTGATAAATACATTTTATATCTCATAATAGCGATGAAGATTATACAAAAGCTATTAAAACAATTATGAGAATAAATTCTATCGTCACCCAAGTATCTAAAGCCATTTTCCCTTGCGTTCCTCCAGAATGATTTGCTCTCATTCCCCACCTCAACCTGAGGAACCCCAAGAAGACACTTGTTTTTTTTTTTTTTTTTTTCATACAAAATAC
>NW_008360313.1:309189-383430 GCF_000622305.1 Nannospalax galili
CTCCTTGGCCTCCTTGATCAAGAGGACAGGTGACCCACCACAATTACAGGACATTTTGAGAGATGCTCATAGTCCCTGGGAACTAATCGACCTAGGAGGGCAAGGAGCAAAAAGTGTCCTTTGTATCCCTCTGACCCAATTAGTATAGATCTAACTGTGGCGCTTCTCACTCTAGAGGAATAAACCCTGCAGCAGCTCTCCCTGTCCATAGTTATTCCTTTCCTTCTTTGTCTTTGGTGTTTATGGTGGTTTGGATGAGAAATGCCACCCCTATACATTAAGGTATTTGAGTACTTGGTCCCCAGTTGGTGTTACTTTGGGGAGGTTATAAGAGGCTCCCCCAAGTCCAGCTGGAGGTACATCACTAGGGCTGGGTTTTGAAGGCCTATGGCCTTGCCCCACTCCAGTTCGTTCTCTGAGTTTTCTAGATGTGGTTAGAGATGTGATCTCTCAACTCACTGGTTCCAACCATCAGGCCTGCTTGCTGCCATGTGTCCCCTTCCATTATAACTTTACTTCTGGGACTTTAATCAAAATAAACTCTTTCTTCCATGAGTTACTCTTGGTTATGGTATTTTATCATAGCAACAAAAAGTGACTAAGACTGTTTCCTCTCTTTTCCCACATTTTTATGATCTTTAAGTCCTTCTGCTTCCAATGTGGATGGAATAAAAATAGCCATTATTTATTTAAGCAATGAACATATGTTCTATATAATAGTGGATATGATGAAATTATATCATTGAATCAACTGAAATCTTAAGAAGTTATTCTTTAATATTTTATTTTATGTGCATGACTTTTTGGTGCATGTATGTAAGTGTACCACATGTGTGTAATGCCCATGGAGGTCAAAAGAGGGCATTGGATCCCCTGGAACTGGAGTTAGAGATGGTTGTTGGCCTCCATATGGGTGCAGGGAACTGAACCAGTGTCCTCTGCAAGAGTAGCCAGTGCTCTTAGCCACCTCTCCCGTCCCAGGATTTTTTACTTATCATATTTGTTTGTTTGAGGCAGCCTTGACTGGTCTCTCTCATCCATCTTCCTGCATTGGTTTCCAAGTGTTAGGATTACAGGTGTACACCAAGGTGCAAGACTTCTTTTTTGTATTTTTGAGACAAGGTCTAATGCAACCGAGGTTTGCCTTGAGCTCACTATGTATCTGAGGCTGGCTTTGAACTCCTGATCTGCTTGTCTAGTCTGAGTACAGAGAATACAGGTGTACTCCACCAAGCCGTCTCCCCCAGCTTCTTTATATTTTATGAATGGGATATAAACACGTTACTCAAGCTAGTGAGCAGAGTAGAATGAGGATACACCCCCATACTGCATGCACTATTTCTGTTGTCTTTACACCCTGACCTGCACTCTCCCTTTCCCCTGCTGATTGCAGATTTGAAGGTCCTAGACCTCACCAAGGTCCTGGTTCAGGGCATTTCAGTTTAAGGTCTAAACACGTAGAGCTTGACTCTGGCACCTAGCTAGCTCAAGGTTCTTTGGAGCATGGATTACATAAAAGGCGAGCCAAATTCAATAGGAATGTACAGGAAGGAAGGAGCACTTCAGTTCAGCTAGATAAATTTGCATGCTGTAAATTCAGTTTGCATTTACCACAGACATTTTATTTTACCACTGGATAAATTTTCACAAGAAAAGAAAAAAAATACTATTCTTTAGGGAAAATATATTCATTTAAAACAAATTAGCTCTAGTGTGTGATTATTAGTGGAATTCACTTAATTGCCACAAATTTGAGTGAGCTGGGATGGTGAGTCAGAGTCAACTAGCATTTTATAACTTAAAGAGATGAAAATATGACAATCTCATGTTTCAAGGCATTGTGTCAAATGCTATAGAATATCACAAATGCTGAATGTTAGCCCTAGGAAGTAGTTCGGACTCTCCCTTTTCACGTCAAAGTTTCAGACAACTAAGCAAACAATTATCATTCAACTTCCTTTTAGAAATATTGTGTTGATAAAAGCTTTACTTATAAAGATTTGGTAATGACTTTGGTTGCTATAAAATGATAGTGTATAAAAACATGATGAATTTTCTTTCTAGTTGAAAGGAGACATATATTGTATGGTTCCAGTATTACTATGGAAAATTAAAAAAGAAATGAATATTCCAGTGATCTATATCTCTACCAAATATTTTTAAAATTATTTTTTGTGGGTCAACATAATTTACATAGAACAATGATGAATTTATTTGATGAGCCATGGAACATTTATATATTTTAATATGACACCACAGTTTCTGCTATTTCTACCAAAATAAGATATATCGAGGATGATTCATTTTAACTTGTTCTAAAACAAAATATTCTATTTTTGTGGCTTATTTTTATGAAACCATCCTGTGAGTATTCTCCTGTCTATCCAGATGGAGCACATGGATCCTATCAGAATGGCAGATGATTTATGTACCACATGGTGGCTCTGGCTATTTTTCCTACACAGGGAGTAGTGCTTCCATGGCCATCTTGGAGACCTATTATTGCTACACAAGTAACCATTCCTAAAGATTTGACTGATCTATCACTGGAAAAGATGGTCAGCACATTAAAATAAATCCATGATTTGGGAGCTGTTTTCCAAACTGATGAGCCTTTAGAAAGACCCAAAGATCAGATAATTACCATTACAGGAGACACGATCAGACAGATCACACTAGGTGTTTGCTGCAGAACAGTGTGCAGCAGTATCCTGGGCAGTTTTTCTAAGGCTAGTGAGAGCTGAAGTAGTCCTGACTCTTTCTTTTATGGACTTCTGTTTTAAAATGACAGTGCCCTTCTGTTTCATACATGTTCTGCATCGAGGTGTACTGAAATCTTTGCTGTTCTTCATATAATGTTTTGGTTCTTTCCAAGTACAGTTAGGGCAGGGAGGGCATGCAAAACTAACATTGAAATTTTGAAACAGCAGCACAGTGGGTAAATTTTATTTTTTGTTCTTTTAGCGTCTTATTTTTATTTTCTCTGGGTAACAAATGTAAATACTTTGCTTTGTGCTCACCATAACATTTGGAAGGAGGGGAGGGACAGGAAAGAAAGTAATAATCCTCATATACTTAGCATTTCTTCAGAGTGGTGTGCAGAATATAATGTTTTTATTAGACTGTTTCATAATTTAAAAAATAAATTTAGTTCATCAAAAAATCAGGAAAAAGTGTTTCTGAAGGTATTTATAAAGCAACACTCAGTTTGTCCTGGTGTTTTTTATTTTCTATATAATGGTATTATAAATAAACTGAAAATGAATTTTAATTATAACCGTGAACTTTTAATTTATCTTTATATTCTACAATGGCCATTGCAAATGAAAACATCAGATTATTTAACTCTTATTAAAAAGCTACCAAAATTCTCAATTCCTATTATTCTTGGAGGATACCTCAACTTGATCAGAAGAGAGAAACACTCACCAACTAGTAATTGAGGGTACATCTTCAACATGATAACTCATTTTTAAAACAAATGAAAACAAAAGTAATATTCTTAATAATAAAATGCTGAATGCTTACCTTTAAAGGGAAGAATAGAGAATATTTACTCTTATTTCTATTTAGTATTTTAATGACGGTTCTAGCCAAAGCAAGGAGACAAGAAAAACAAATAAAAGGCAAATAGATTGGAAAGGGAGAAAAAAAATTTAAATCTCTATTTTCAAATGGCAAATGGCATGGTTTTGTATACAGATAGTCTTAAGGAATACACCAAAAATCAATTAGAACTAATAAACAGTTCAGCAAAATTACAGGAAATAAGATTAATACACAAAAGTGAATTTCAATATAGTATCAATAAACAAGCTGAAAATTAAATTAAAAAAGCAACTAAATCCATAATAGCTTTAAAAATAATTGAATGTTCAAATTTAACATCAAAAGTAAGACTTTCACTGCTGTACACTGAAAATGACAAAACATTTACAACTAAATAAGTATGGGATAGAGAGATGGCCCAGCTTAAGAGTGTTTGATGTTCTTTCAGAGAACCAGCAGTTCAGTTCCCAGCGTCCACATCGGGGGACTTACAAATTTTTGTAACCCCAGCTCCACGGGATCTGACACTGTCTTCTGGCCTCTGCATGTACCTGCACACACACACACACACACACACACACACACACACACACACACACACACACGCAAACAAATAAATCTTTTACAAAAAGAAGAAATTAAAACCAAAGTAAATAGAAAAATGAGCATTTTCTTGGACTTAATATTTACACTCCCCAGTAGCCTCTGGATTGATGGATTGACCCCCAGATGGAGACTAGGGTTGAGGAAACTGATCCAAGTGCCTTTCTTTCCCACAATCTTACCACCTCAACTCACAGTACATATGTTACCTCTGAAGATCTTTGACCCTCTACATTGGGTCATGCTTGGAGCTTTGATTGGGGTAAGAGAGGGATTAAAGAGTTTTGTTCTCCTGGTATATGATCTCTCTCAAAGTACTGACTATATACAGCACCCTGATTCCAACCCCAAGTGGAAAAGTTACTTTCATGTCTCTCCTAAAGGTCTTATGGATTCATAAACTACTTTTCAACATGCCCCAAATCAAATGCAGATTTTTGCCTGCAGTAAGGTTTGGCAGTTGTTTGAAGCAATAAGAAAAGAAGCACAGCTAGGATCCAGAGGCAGGGCAGTGAATTGAGGTCTCAACTATATAGGCATCAGGGTGATGGATTTGGTGGGAAGGAGTCATGATGGAGAACTTTGTGGGAAGGAGTCAGGATGGAGGACTTGGTGTGAAGGAGTCAGGATGGAGGATTTGGTGGAAGGAGTCAGGATGGAGGGCTTGGTGGGGAGGAGTCAGGATGGAGGACTTGGTGGGAGGAGTCATGATGGTGGATTTGGTGGGAGGAGTCAGGATGGAGGGCTTGGTGGGAAAGAGTCAGGATGGAGGACTTGGTGGGAGGAGTCAGGATGGAGGGCTTGGTGGGAAGGAGTCAGGATGGAGGGCTTGGTGGGAAGGAGTCAGGATGGAGGGCTTGGTGGGAAGGAGTCAGGATGGAGGGCTTGGTGGGAAGGAGTCAGGATGGAGGGCTTGGTGGGAAGGAGTCAGGATGGAGGGCTTGGTGGGAAGGAGTCAGGATGGAGGGCTTGGTGGGAAGGAGTCAGGATGGAGGGCTTGGTGGGAAGGAGTCAGGATGGACTTGGTGGGAAGGAGTCAGGATGGAGGGCTTGGTGGGAAGGAGTCAGGATGGAGGGCTTGGTGGGAAGGAGTCAGGATGGAGGGCTTGGTGGGAAGGAGTCAGGATGGAGGGCTTGGTGGGAAGGAGTCAGGATGGAGGGCTTGGTGGGAAGGAGTCAGGATGGAGAGCTTGGTGGAAAGGAGCCAGGATGGAGGACTTGGTGGGAGGAGTCAGGATGGAGGGCTTGGTGGGAAGGAGTCAGGATGGAGGGCTTGGTGGGAGGAGTCAGGATGGACTTGGTGGGAAGGAGTCAGGATGGAGGACTTGGTGGGAAGGAGTCAAGATGGAGGGCTTGATGGGAAAGAGGCAGAATGGAGAACTTGGTGGAAAGGAGCCAGGATGGAGGACTTGGTGGGAGGAGTCAGGATGGAGGGCTTGGTGGGAAGAGTCAGGATGGACTTGGTGGGAAGGAGTCAGGATGAAGAGTTTGGTGGGAAGAGTCAGGATGGAGGGCTTGGTGGGAGGAGTCAGGATGACAGATTGGATGGAAACCAAGTCAGTAGAACATGCTTTGTTTTCACTTTGAAAATTTCAAAACACAAATTCTAAGCTCATCTAATATTAGTCCCATCTCTGAGACTCTTCTTAGTCTAGGACCCTGTGGCACTATGCTGATTATACAGCCCTGAGATTTGCCTTGTGTAGCATTAAATATTAGGAAGTTCACTTGTCTATCCAAGTACAAGTCTCTAAAAATTAATTATAGGACATCACAAAAGCATAATAAAATACAACTTCCAACCCATTCCATTGAGATGGTCACAACATGAAAGACAATTAACAAGCATCAGTGAAGCGATAGAGGAGACAGCTATTTCTCATGCCCAGCCATCTCAAGAAGGGATATAAAATGGAACAACCACTTTGGAGAACAGTTTTCATGCTAAAAAAGTTACAGTTTGATCCAGGAATTTAAATTTTTAATTCTAAAATGAGTGAAAATAATATGCATACAAAAACCTGTATATGAATGTTTTTAGCAGTGTGACTTGTAACAGTCAAAGAATAGAAACAACTCAGGCGTCCATCACTTGATGATGGATCAAAGTCTGATAAATGCATGCAGCAGAATATTATTTAGCAATAGGGCCAATGTAGCACCTATGCATGCCACAGCACTGATGATCTTTCAAACACCATGCTATATAAAAGAAGCAAGTAATCTCACACCACAAATTGTTTAAATACTTTATGAAAAATACTCAGAATAGGAAAATCCAAAAAGAAAAATAAATAAGTAAATAAATAAATAAATAAATAAATAAATAATAAACTGCTGTCTGGTGCAAGGGATGGAAATGGGAAGTTACTGTGGGTATTAATAGGCTTGTTTCTTGTTCTTTCTTATTGTGTTGGAATATTGAAAAATGAGACTTTGCTGAAGAAAATGCAACTTTGTGAACACAGCAAGAGTGACCGAGCTGACAAAAGTATAATAAATAAACACACTCTAAGCAAGTCACAGTGTTGTGGCAGAAAATGTAAATATGATCTTGTCTCTGTACCATAGGAAAAGAAAGAAAAATAATTCATAACTTTTATAAGAAAAAATGCTAATACACTAATTTAGCTAAAATGCTAATTTAGATAAATGAATAAAAGATATGAACAAAAAAGTCAGAAATTTTCATTCCCAGTATTAATTAAAGAGATGCAATTTAAAATAGGAATAGAGTTTTATTCTTTTGTAAACAACTAACCAGAATATTTAAATGTAAACAGCTACATTGGCAAGGATGTAGCTGACAGTCCCATATGAAACTGGTGGCATCTAAATTGCTTTTTGTTTTCAAAAGCAAGTTGGAAACATATATGTAGGACTATATAATCCTTCATACCATCTGACCTAATAAGTCCTCTTATACCATATTCCAAAGAAGAAATTTTCAAGTTTGGAGAAAGCAATTTGAGAAAGTAGAGAAAGGATCACTTCAGATGTCCACAATGCCAGGCTCCTTATTTATTTTTATCTTATTTAATTGTTCCGATTACCTACTGAGTTTAACCGTGGCAGTCTGAGTGACCATTAGTATGAAAATATCCAGTGGAGCCTGGCAGGCTCACTAGTGGTTACACATCTGAAGATAATGACTGCCTTTCCCCAGAATCCATCAGTAGCCAATAATTCAGCATGGAGAAGTTGGGTCCCATGAGTGCCTCCTGCATCCATGACTGGTTATTGGCAGGTCCTGTCTTGTGCAGGCCCAGTAGAGGCAACCTGCTATGAGTGTGTGATCACAATGGCTGCAAAGGATAACACACTTCAGTCCTTCTCCCTATCCTTTGGCTCTAATATTCCTTCTACCCCTTCCTTTGTGATATTCCCTGAGTCATAGAGGGGATGGCATAAATGTCAACTGTCACTTACTCTTAGCACCTTGAGCAGCCAGCTGTAAGTCTCTGCATTCACCTCTTTGCACTGCACAGAGAAATTCACTGGCTAAAGCTGAGAGCAGCATTTGTCTATGGACATAAACATAAACATTTAGAAAGAAGTTTTTGCCAATTTTTCTAAACAACATGAGATTTCCTCCTAAGGCCTTCGATTGCCACAACCATGGATTTTCCAACTCTCACAACCATGGGTTTTCAACTATGTTTACAGGTCCATGTATGAATTCCCTTCTGTGAAGTAGACTTCAAATTTAATTAAAAGTAGTTGGTTATATTCACAACAGTTATGCCACTACTGTACCAATGGACATATCTTGCCCGGTAATTTGGTATTGTTGTCTGTAGTGTCCATAGCAGGGTAAGACTAATGATGTGTTTCTCTCCCAGAAGCCTACATAGCACCTTCCAGATTTATGAAAGCTAGCAAGCAAGGAGGCAGTTTCTAGCTCAGTTTCAACTTTTCTCTTTCTTGATGTCTTGCAACCGAGGTGTGCTTTGTCTTTGCAACAGGGTCCTATTGTCTAGTTCTGGTGAACAACAAATAGTAATAGCAAGAGACTGCATTGTTTTGGAGGACTCTGGGACCTCCATGGCCAATAACTCAAATAATTCAAACTTAGCACTGTGGTTTTTCCTGCCTCTTAGAACAGCAGTATTCAACCATGTAGGATAATTCCCTTCTAACACTTTTTAAAACTTATTTTAATTGTCTTAGAATATAGTAGGTTTCTATATGGCTTTTTAATATATCCTTCATTTTGGTTAACCTCTACTCCCAATCCCCATATTTCCCCATTCTCCCATCCCCCTTCCTGTTCAAACATTTCCACCTCTAGTTTCCCCCTCTCAAATTTCACATCACCTGTGTTCTACTAACTTATGGCATTCCCCTACCAATGGTCTCTCTCTAGTATCCTGGCTTCTAAAGGTTTTCCAAGTTAAACAAACAAATTTAAAGATTTGAAGCTAGGATCCACATATGAAAGAAAACATATAGTGTTTGTCTTTCTCAGCCTGAGACACCTCACACAATATAATTGTTTCCAGTTTTACCCACTTACCTGCAAATTTCAAATTTTTACTTTTCTATTATATTCCACATGTATAGGTATCACATTTTCATTATCCAGGCATCAGCAGAAGGACAAATAGGCTGATTCCATTCCCTGCTATTGCAAAGAGAGCAGCAATTAGCATGGATAAGCAAGTATCTCTGTAGTGGGATGTAAGTCTTTGGGTATGTGCTCAACAGTGGTATAGCTGGGTCACATGGTAGTTCTAGTTCTATTATTTTTAGGAACTTCCACCCTCATTTTCACAGTGGCTGTACCAGTTTGCACTCTCACCAACAGCGAATAAGAGTTTCTTTTTTCTCACATAATGTGGCAAGGAGGTAGGGAAAGAGATATTTTTTAATTGTCTTCCCAAAGCCCCTAATGGTATACAATCTTTGCCATGTATACAGTTTGGGCATTTGTTTTTCTCTACCCTTTAATTAAAGATGCAACTCTCTGAAGTGATGAATCTCTATAGATATCTTTATGCTAATTCTCTGCTTCCATAGCCCAAAGTCATCATCATCATTTGTTCTTGCAAGACCAATGGAAATTTTGACTTTAGTTTAATGAAAGATGTACCATGTGTACACATCCACCATTTTCTCTTCCTTGGTTCCCTTTCATTCTAGAACTTGAGGACTGTCTACTCTCTGCTATAGCCTCAAGAGAAAATTCACTATGTTTTATCTAGAGTCTTTGCTGGGGATGCAGCTCCAAAATATAAAGTATATTAATTTGTTGGTTTATTACTCAACATACTAAAATAGTTTATAGTGAGAAAAGGAGAGAAATATGCATGAATTCTACTTTCTCTTTTTTCTGAAAACAAAAGTGTGAAACTTCCTTAGCTTGCCTGTTTCTGACCATATTTGTCTTTCACAAACGTCAACAGACACAAATAAGCTACTTCGTTTCCTACTATGAGATGAATTTCCAAACCTTTCTATTCACTAATATGAAGACATTTTCTTGAGCATGGAATAATCACTGAATCTAAGTTGATACCCAAAATCTGAATAAGTTAAGATCTGCCAGCTGCAAGTTATAGAATTTTGAACACGAAATTTAACTTAGAAAAAGTACCATGTCTCCTCAAGTAATTGTTGAAAGGAATAAATGAAATAAATGAACATACTTAGCCTAGTGACTAGTCAAAGTCAACACCATGGTAAATTATGTTACAAATAAGTTAAAAGACTAAGAATATTCAAGTAGTCTTTGGCCACCAATTATAGGTCAGCCAAGAACCAAGTACATTTGTCTCAAAACAGATCTTTTATGGCACAACATTGCACAGTTTAAAAGAAATTCTGGCTGTCATTGTGAGGAATAAGATCAAACCTCTTTAGTACTCTTTCTAAGGCTAGGTAAGCATATATGTTGCCTAGAATTTTCACCTCATACTTTGTGAGCTTATGTCCTTTCTCTTTTTTCTTTTTTTCCCCATGTTTTGCCACAAACACAGAGAAAGAGAAAGGGATGTCAGAGTCTGGGATTTATCGGCCATTATAGTGTATAGTGTCAAGATTCTTGAATGATTTTGTTTCTTACAAATTTAACTTGGGAAGCCCCCTTGGATACTCCTCTCACTTGTGTCCCTTCAAGTTAGTCAACTCTATTCACTGAGTTATTTGACCATAAAGAAGGCCTTTCATGGAAAAATTATGCTGAACCTCCAGAAAGCAGTCACCACATTTTCTTGGCCATAATGCAAACAGCACGCTTGGGGATTGTTCACATGAAAGCCTTGGCTAGTAGCTTTGTCTAGTGGCTTGGGATTGATTCTGATATTGGAAGCAATATAAACCAGTATTATACATGCTAGGCTATTCAACATAATCATACAAATGTAGTTACTTTTCCAGAAGGCGAGACCAAAGATCTTAGCCAATAATCTATCTTAATTTTTTGCTTTTTATCTCATAAATGATATTGATTTCAATTGACTCCATCTCAAAATACTTAGTTGCTATGCTTTATTTATATCCCTAATATAATTAGAATATCTCTGATTGGGGGTAAATTTTTACAGCAATTTCTAGATATTTTTGTGAAGGAAATAGTGATCATTTGAATGCATGTCAAACTCAAAATTAAATCTTATCGTTCTGGGGAAATCTAGGATCAAAGAATGTTGTACACAGCATGTAGTTCAAATCCAATCACAAAATGTTTTGAAATTCATATTAAATAGAGCCTGAAAAAAATCTAGTATCTAACTTTTAAATACCTTTCCTTCACCTGAGAAATGGAAGTATTAGATACAATTTGAGGAAGTGCATTGTTTTGAGTTAGGATTACTTTCCCAGAGAGGACTGACTTACACAGATGGAGAGAAAATGCTTTACTAGAATAAAAACATTTGAATCAGGATGACCACAAAGAGTTAAAGTGCTTTTTAAAACAAAATAAAACACTGTTTTTGGAGACAACTTAGACTTATGACTGTGTGCCTCTGTTGTTGAATTGTCCTTCCTACAACACTGGCTATGAGTGGCAAGCCTAGAGAAAGTCAATAAAGAACCAAATGCACTTTGTTATCTATAAATACCTTGCTTTCTGGAGGAAATAAGCATGAGCAGAGTCTCCAACCATGTCAGCTAATGTGGAATAAGATCTAATATATATCATTTTGTGTAGTAATCTTTATGATATCTCCACCACCCTTTTCTTTACCCAGATCCATCAGTTGCTGCAGTATCCAAAGTGGTAGAAATTTACTACATATAGTTCTAAATAAGTGTTTCTAATCACAGGAGAATTCTCCCCATGTCTCAATTCAAGAACCTACTATCCATTTGTCTCATAGTTCTGCCAACTTTAAAATGTAACTTTAAATTACCATGTTCATCTGCCTTAGTCCCTGCAAGGGAAAAATTATGGTACCTGGAACACAGGAGATTTTATGGGACAGAAGACACATATAATGCACATCACTGCTGCTTAGAATTTACTGGTCAAAGCCAGTTACATGACATGGCTTTAATAGCTGCTAGAAAACACTCTAGCTGCATGTCAAGGAAGAGAAGCAAAAAGTTTTGGCAAACAGCTGGCTGCTATTAAACCACACTATTTTGATGAACCTGGTTTTATTAATTGGAAATTTATAGTTTTCCTGGGGAAGCTGTAGTTCTCCTAATTTCTACTTTGTTAGAGAGAAGTGGGGGATATTCAGATTCTAGAAGTTAGAGGAGTTAATTTGCATAGAAAGGTTCCTTAAGCTACATGTGTGTTCTAGTCTTTACAGTCTCCTAGGGTGGATCAGGAGCCAAGACCAGAAACATAAAGAGAGAAGTAGAGGCATGATTCTCACCATATGTTAGTGGGGAAGTAAAGGAGGCAGCCAGACCAGCACAGCAGAAGCCAACCTGACTGTGGCTGCTGATCTTAAACATATGGGGTATGGTAAATAGATTCAAAAATAGGTCCAGCTGATTCATTACAAATAAACCTCAATTATCTCCATGTAGATTTAGATGAAGACTTAATACTTGTAAAAAAGCTTATTCTGAATCTCTGTATTTATTCTCAATTTTTTCTAAAAAAATCAATTTTCACAAGGATATGGAAGTGGATCAATGTGACTTCATAGTATAATTGAGCTTATCAATCCCAGGTCATATAGATTTCGAAGTTCAGGTAGGCTTTTGTGACATCTCAGTTTTGAAGATTTAGAAGGCTATCATGATGACTGATCCAACTACAGTGCCTAGAAGTATATCCCAGTGGGGCAATCTGACATAGACCTTTCAGTTTTACCATCTGACAGTCTCTAGAACTATGACACTAAAGATGTAGTATACCACTCCTTGCAAAGAAAACATATGGGCACATTATTCTTGTGCAAAGACAGATTTTAAATATTTTTAAAACGGAGAGAGACTAATTCACATACTCAGGATAGAACTCAACACGTATATTCTCAAATTCAGCGAAGCACTTTCCTGGTTCTGTAGATATGGAAGAAAAAGAGAAATGAATGAGTCAGCCTAGATGACTTTGGTGGCATTGTGGGAGGAGATAAGAACCATATACATGTTGCTTTAACAGATGGCATAGCAGAGGTGCTGAAGGAGGTACAAGAAGATACAATGGCTGGATACATAATAAATAGATTAATCCTAGGATGGTAGTTAAGAGAGTTCAAAGGCGATGATATATGTTTTGAGTCTCAAAAGATGCCTGGATTAGAGCTAGGAGAGATGATGCAAGCAGAAATGGGGAAGGTCATAAGTTTGGAGAGAAAAGTCACCTAATTTCACTGGAAACAATTCAGTCATTACTCAGTAAATATTTGTTGAGTGTAAAGTGCCAGATACTGTTACAGATACTTATGATACATCAATGAGAGAAAGATTATGGCATCACAAAAGCCTGACTTGGATCCTGTCATGGGTAGGTGGGGCATAGAGAATGCACTAGAAAGTAAGATTAGATAAGTGTAAAATGATTGATGGTTGTATAGTGAGAGTATTGACTCCTTTACCAATTAGCCAAGAGTCTAGGTTTGAAGTATGGATTTGGATTTTTTTTATATTCTATATTCATGTGAGGACAAAATATCTATAGGTTAATAGGTTTCCCTGGGGAGATAATAAATCTCATGACATTGTAAGGATTCCAAAAGTAAATAGAGAATGTGGTAAAAAAAAAAAAAAAAAAAAAAAGAATTATCAGACAAAGCTCTTGCAAAAAGAAGGAATTGTCTTTGCACCTCTGGCTTTTCAATGTCTAGCACAGTCCTCACAACCCTAATAAACATTTATTTTTCTTTTAAAGGAATATACTTGTAAAAAAACAATATGGAATAGCATTGCAGATTTCAAAGGGAGGAAAATCTTTAGAAAAAAAATACAGAAAAATCTCCCCAAAGGCTAAAATGAGTTAAGTAGTTGTCACATGAATTTTTCCTGGAGAAACATGAAGAAGTTGTTCACTCAAGATAGGGCACTAAGGACCGACCAAAGAAACGACTCCACCCAAGTCTAACTCAGTGAACCAGTGAATTTAGTGGGCTTACAGGAACATGGGTACAGGGTTACTTAACAGGAGCATGGATATTCCCCAAACAGCTACATCACTGGTAAGTTTTACCCTAGCATGGATGACAACTTCCCCAGAGCTGCATAGATGGAATCCTCTTTTCAGTTACCCTTCCACCCTCTGTATACCCTGGTACCTTCCAAGACCATGTATAGCTGGGGCACCGATACAGTTCACAAGAAAGTGCAAGAAGGAGTGGTTGGGATCTCAGGTGAGCATCTAATGACTCTCCTCACTCCCTCTTATGAAGGAATGTCCACCAGCCAATTTGTAAGAGTCTCCTGTCGATGGTCACAGCTGCTCTGATAAAGACAGTAATGCTTGTCATGCCAGGAGGACAGTATTCCCAGCAGTACAATACCACTGCCCCTCAGTGAATCCATTTTCTACTTTTATTTTCCTTGCTTTTTGTCCCCCAGGAGACTGATTTCAACAAATTATACCACCTAGGCTTCCTTTGCCTCTACCTTAAGGTATAAACCAATGGGAAATAATAGCAGTATAGCACAGGGTAAGTGAATTGAGAAATTAGGGGATATCCTTTCCTCCCTCTTTCTGTGGGTCCTCTGTACTAACAGAGGCTAATTTTCTTCCGAGAAAGCCAGAGCTCTTATCAGGCCCTTGTAGACTTGCTTGCTTCTCGTGACACCCTGCTCTTCACCTGCCTTTACCCTTCAGTTAGTTCCTAGATACTTGTTCCACCTTGTTTAGCTCCCTTCATTTCTCCACAAGGTTATGTGGCTTCACTCAAATTCATTTTGTTAAAATTAACATTCTGAGTGTGGTATTTCCTACCTGGACCATGAGGAGTGCTGTGACTAAAGGCTTCTAAGACCTGGAATTCCAGGTATGCAAGTCAACAAGTTCACAGTTTTAGGAGGGTAGAAAGCTTCGCATAGACACCTTTTCTCTTTTTGAGTAATATAAGGAAAAATGGCATGAAGAAAGCACAAGCAAAAATTCTTTTATTATTTTTAAGGATGAGGAAGAACTTCATGAATAAACATGTTCAACAAAATGAGCCAATAGAACAGGAGAGCATAGAAAGATAAGTCTAAATATTAATAAGTAGTGGCCCACTATCCAGAGAAGTCAGATTCATCAGTACTGGCTAAAGAATCAGGGATAGGAAAAAAATGTGATCATAGTAGGAAACTGAGGTGTAATTAGAGGTAGGAAACAAGAAAGCAGGGAGAGACCAACTATACATGCCTACCTCTTCTATAACTACCTCTTGTGGGCATAAGATGAAGCAATATTGCCTAAGATGGTCTTAGAAAACTGTTCAGATTTTATTTTAACAGTTTAACTTTATTCTGGAGTGTGGTAAGAGACTATCAAAACTCTAATTATATATGTGACCTTGCAACAGTGGGTAGGAGAGTCAGAAAAGAAGAAAACTATCTCAGTGGAAACTTTAATCACCAATGGCAAGAGATAATGAGAGTCTGATCTGAGCAGAGAAAAGTGAGGCTGAATAAAATAATAGTGCAGAGTCGATTCATGCATTTACTGTCTGCTTTGTGCCCAACACTATTTAACACACAATAAAGATGTCACAAAGAATATAAAATATACCTCCTGCCCTCAAGGAACACACAAGCTAGGTAGGATAACACAGACATGTAACAAAGACTGGAGAATGGGAAAGACTACTGGAATCGGGGTCAAAGCCTCGTTCTAAGCCCTGCATGCCACTAACTCAGTATCAGATTAGGCACCAGGTAATCTGTTTTACAGCTTCATCTCAGCTTCCTTGTTTAACAAATAAGGGAAATAAGAACTGATAGTTTACTTGATCTCAATGTCATTGTTTTATAAAAATACTCATGGATATTAGTGGACTGACGTAGTAAAGTAGGAAACAAGCACAGCATCTTTTTTGAACCAAAAAGGACAGAAGTGATCAATAAATGAAGAGTGTGTGTCAAAGGAACCCAGAAATAAAGGATGAGATTAGAACAATTTCATCTGCATAATAACAGCGTTGGATAATAATTAAAACTACAAAATAAGTTTATATGAATATATATCAACAAAAATAGATGACAGAATAAAACAACACATGGGGATAAGTCAAGTCTTTCAAGAATTCAAGAGTTGAGAGATGCTTTAATCTATAGATCTAACAATAAGTCATTAGGAATCAAGTCGATACTATCACCATATAGAAGTTTCCTTATGCAGCAGATGGCGATTAACACAGAAAACCACAACTGACCGATGCATTGAGAACAAGAGGCTACAGAGTGCTTATCCCTGAATAAAACACCTATATTAAATTTCTGACTCCCAAGACTCAGGGACTATTGTGGAAGAGGGTGCAGAAAGATTGTAAGAGCCAGAGGAGGTGGATGACCACAAGGAAATAGTTTTCCAGACAACTGATTAGTTGCTCATATGAACTCACAGCAATAGTGAAAGGTTGCACAAGACCCATGCAAGCTCAAACCAGACAAAAAAACTCTGTAGAGATATGAGGAAGTGGGTAAGAAACCCCAGCTTTACCTAAGAAACTATACTATTGGCAACTGATGGCTGCTGAGAAGGGAGAGATTTAGTCTCTTTCATGGATGGGACTCTTGGTAGGTCAACCAGGTTCCAGTGAATGGACCCACACTGAAGGACATTTGGGGACACAAATTAGACTCTATAGGCCTTATTATATATATACAATAGAGTACATTAAATTGGGTTGGGGTCAGTAAGGGGAGGTATGGTTAGGGGAGGGAATCCAAATACCATTAAATTTTATTGCAAAAATTCAAATAAATGTTAAAAATAATTTATGAAATTTGAGAATTTTAAACAGCTTGATTCCCCGCCCCCATACTTACCCAAGGAATAATCCAGGATTGGTGACTTATTCCTCAAGTAATAAATAATGGAAAGATAAAGCCACAACTTTTTATTGGAGACAAATAAGATGTATACATAACATTAGCCAAGCAAAGGTTAAGACTATTAGTGATGTATTATGGGTATTAACTACCTCAGTATGTGGGAGGGAGGTATGCTGTACCTCTGTAGTCTTCTTCTCCTAAGTCTATGACCCTAGTGTAATTATTAGAAACACATCATACAAACTTAGACTAGAAGGCACCCTAAGGATACCTTAACAACACTGTCCAGGACTTTCAGAGTCATAAGAAAATGGGGGTGTGGGGCTGAGAAACTGCCAAAGAGTAGAAGAAACTAAGAAGATAGATACCCAAATGCAATGTGCTACTTGAGGTTGAATTGTGGAGCAAAATGAGGCCATTAATGGGGGAAAATGGTGAAAAAAAATCAAACAAAGTCTGGAGTTTAGTTAATTAAAAAAATTGATGGCCTCTAAAGACTATTCCAGCTGGTAGCTATAAGAATAGCATTTATTATCTAATTGCTTCAGAAACCGCTCATATTGCTTGCACAGTGCCTGAATGCATGAAGTAAGGGAACCATTAACGTAGGGTGGAAGGCTTTAATCAACTTTTTTTTTTCTTCTGACTTCCATAGTTGTCTATTTCAGTGATGTAGTACATGGGTAACCCAAAGTGATTTTTGAAGCAAACTTGAATTAGTAAAGTCCGTCATCTCTGCTCTGTTGCTTTCTCCAATAGGAGCTCCCCTCTCGGTAGTAAGAGCCATGCTACTGAACCTACAGGCTTCCATTCCCGTGCAGCCTTTGGTGCTGCTATGCCATCAGAGGC
This sequence comes from Nannospalax galili, assembly GCF_000622305.1. NCBI lineage: Eukaryota > Metazoa > Chordata > Mammalia > Rodentia > Spalacidae > Nannospalax > Nannospalax galili. The sequence continues at coordinate 326,590 of NW_008360313.1, forward strand.
AGCAAACTATGAGACCGTTACTATGGTAATGGTCATGGTAGCAGGCTACCTTTGACTTATTTGATTTTCCTGGACAGATTCTTTGCTTGAAAAAAAAAAAGACTTCAGTTTATGGAGCCCCAATGTGAAATCACGCTGGCTCTGATTCATGACATTTTCCTGAAACTTTATAATGTTTCTTTTTTCTAAATAAGCAATTTCAGGTCAGGTAAAAATGTGAGTAAATCATGCCTGGCTCTTGTTCCAGATGTATCAATTTCTGTTCATCTCCCCCGCCCCCCATTCATGGCATTGGTACAACAAAAATAAGCAAAGCCTCCACTCTGGAGCCTTTCTGAGTATGTGATATATGCACAGTATACTGTGCAGGGAGCGATATTTCCCTACCTTGGTGATTGCAGACCTTAGCATTTTCTCTGGCAATTTTCTGAAACAGAGTAATAATGTGGAGTAATGATTTTGGCATGCGTGAGACCCCGGGAGGATCAAAGAGGCTGATGTGACAGTTCATGAAACAGGGAGGAAGCAAATGGTCTCCCACTGCCAACACTAACATAGCCCTGTGCTTGGGAGTATGGGAGAGCCCAGTCGCCAAGTGTCTGCCTGCATTTTCTTTGAGGGGGCCAGCCCAGAGCAGGTCAGGAAAATGATGGCTTTTATCAAGCAGACACTGAGGCTCTCTTTGAGGATGGTCAAAGTCTCTCTCACTACTGGTAACTGCAACACATGTGGTCTTTTAAAGAGAGGGCATGAATATTTTCATTAACTGGTAAAGAAGTACTCACATGAGACTTCATTTGTTTATACATAGGGCAAGGCTAAAAGGGGTGAAATGTTTGTAAAGAAATTAAGAGCGAGGGCTCTGGAGACAGGCTCTGTGAGCTCCAATTCTGACCCTTTCAGTTACCATCTTGCACAATGTAAGCAAATTCTAACTACTCTGCCTCAAGTTTGCCATCAGGGAAATGAGCATAACATTACCCTAGTTGTATGTTGCCTTGACAACATATATGGTTAGATGGGACGTACCCGAAACACTGACATATAATAAGTCTGTCTTGCGTGTTAACTGTCACCAAGATGTTCCTTTTAGGTAACTTTATTCAGGCAGAAAGCAATCAGGTTTTTCTGAGGTTTTGTAACCTGATTTTCCAGATTTCTTATTTTTCAAATATTCCCAAGGGGCTTACAAAGTGCTAATTATTGTGCTAAGTGCTGTGATATGTGATTTTGCCACAAACAAATCCAATTGTTGGCCATAAAGAATTTATATTGATGAGAAAGCAATGGACATAAAGGGTTCTACGACATAGCAGGATGTTTTCCCTGAGTGTACGTTGCTTTGGAATTTCAGGAAAAGAATATAATAGTGGCAATTGTAGTGGAGTAAATCACTGGCATGTGGGGAAGGGAGCAGGGGAACTACAAGTATACAGACCAACATAGAGAAAATATTGACACAGGGTTTGAGAGACAGAGGTGGAGTCTAAAGCAAGCACCTAATCCAGGATTCTTGAATCAAAGAAGCCCAGGGAGGTAGCAAGAATGTCGGTGGTCAGCCTTGAATGAACCTGGCCAAAAGATTTTAATTTTTCTTTAATTAAGAAATTGGCAGGGCTATGAATCTGGAATTAGAAGCGTGCTCTGGAATGTGACTTGGAGGAAATATCCTGCCGTGAGCCTCCAGTCTTCCCAGAACATAATACAGGAAGGTATTTCCACCATTTGTCTTTTGTATAGCACACACAAAATGAAAAAAATCTAAAAATTTAACAAAATATCTTTAACAAAACAATAACTCCTTAAAGGTTGTGAGTCAGGGATTTCACAATTACAGAATACTTTTATCATAGGATCTATAGAACATGTTATAATTCAATATTTCATAACAAAAGATTTGTCAACTAGTATGACTCTTTTTAAAGGCAAACTATATTTATGCCATGTGAAGACAAACCAGGCTACAGAGATTTCCCTTTTAAGAAGTCTGTTTTCCTAGCTCCATGTGCGTTAATGTTAGAGCTGGCACTTGGACCTGTGACACTACATATAAAATATTTCTTACACAATATTTTGGCTAAAGGCTGTGACTTCATATAAATGTATGAGAAGAAAGCTCAACGGTAAAAAGGGTTTTCAAATATTTTTGAGGTTAAATTTAAAACTTCGTTCCCAATTTAAGTCAGGAATTCTACAAACAGAATAATTTTCCAAGGCCAAATACTGTATCCATGCAATATACTTGGGACGCGAAGGACCATGACTTGTGATCCATTGTTTTCATTTTTCAAGCTCTTTCTAAAAATTCTTCTTATCCCACCTGTGTCCTTCCTTTCCTTTTCTCCTTTCTTCCATTGATGAACAGTTTTTTGAAACAGCTTTAAAATTTTCATTTAATTTTTTATGTATATCAGTGTTTTGCCTGCATGTATGTAAGTACACCTGCTCACGCAATGCCCATGGAGGCCAGAAGAGGCTGTCAGATCCCTGGAACTGGAGTTACACATAGTTGTTACCTGCCATATGAGTGCTGGGAACCAAACTAAGGTTCTCTGCAAGAGCAACCAGAGTTCTTAATCACTGAGCCATCTCTCCAGCCCATGTCTGTTATGAACTAAAACAGAGGCTTCCATATCTGTGTCATCAATCCAAGTATTAGATTTTCACTCTCAAAAGTGATGGGAAAGAGCCCTGAATGAAGCACCATGACATTCTCATAAAAACTCCTTTTTAATTGATTAAAAAGTTTTGTTTTGTCATGTTGTACTGAGATAGTCCCACCAGAATCTTAGTATCAAGGCCAGGCTAACCTTGAACTTAAAATCTTTGTGCCTCTGTCTCCCAAGTACAGGGACTACACATTTGACTAAAGCTCACTCATTAATCAGAGAAGTTGCATAGAATAGCTTCTCAGGGGATTCCCCACGGATTTGTCAAGGTCTTCATGATTCCCAGCATGCAATACTCTCTTCAAGGAGAGGCAATGAGGGATGAGGTCAATTAACATTCCCAGGAATTGTGATTCTTGGGATGGAGTTGTAGCTCAGTTGTTAGGGTATTTCCTAGCATATGCAAGGGTTTGAGTTCAATCTTCAGCACACCATAACCCAGGTGCTGTGGTACATGCCTATAATTCCAGCCCAAAAGAGAGAGAATCAGGAGAATCAGAAGTTTAAGGTCAGAGTAAATTTGAGGCCAGTCTATAGACCATACTCAAACAAAAATACATATATGCATGCATGCATGCATATGTATGTGCATACATACAGACAGACATAGAATTATGATTCTCTTTCAACCTGAACATGTCAGAAGTTCAACTTAACTGATCTTAGGTATCTTAAACTAATTTTTTTTTATCAATAATATTGTTGCCAGTGGTCAGGACCTGGTATTTCTAGATTTTTGGCCTTTTGTTCTAAGAATTGAAGACATGCATACAAATAGCAAAATAGCAAGAGATTTTTATTGGGGAGCTGAGTGAATGCATAGAATAGGTGTGCTACAAGGCAGCAGCAGGCTACCTGAATTGAAATGCTCAGAGTCCCCAGTTATTGCTCTGGGCTTCCTTTCATGAGTCTTGGAGAAGGAGGAGTTAGTTGTTAGATGCAGGGTGAAGGTGGTCTTTTGGTTTTGATTGACAAGTTTCATTTACATGAGCCTTAGTTGGCTGAGCAAGTCCTTTCACATGATGCATTTGATTTTAATCATATGCATACACAACCATGCATAGGCATAAGATAGTAAATATGTTTTCTGTAAAAGTTCATTCGAAGGACAGTTTCTCATACCACACACACACTTAAAACCAGTTCAGAATTGAGTGGCCCATTTCTGTTAGTTTTAAGAAATGTTTTGAGATATGCTTGATCACAAAAGAGGAGTTATGAAGGGGTTGCTAGAGAGGAGTGTCCTATTACATTGTTTTCATCAGGCTATATATATGTGCAGCTCCAAGCAAATAGTTATCCCACATTGCGAAGGGCACTGTTAGGACAGATGTATGCATAACCCTAGCCAAGTGAGCCAAGCCTCACTCAATATTATCATACACTGCAACATTACTAAGGCATGTATATCAACAAATAATTTTGAGCTCCTTAGATCAAAGGATTAGGATAAATTTTAGTAGTAGAAGTAGTAACAAAACCAGGATACAAGAGAATTGTGTTCACAAATTCTATTTCCTTCTTGACGGAGATTTTTTTTTTTTTACTAACTAACGGACCTAAGAGTAAAAAAGAAAGCATTTAAAATGTTTTTTTTTTTTTAAATAAGCACTTGAGTAATGAGAAGAGTGATGCAATTCTGTGTACCCTATCAGTAAATTAAAAATTGTGTCTCATGGCATCATGACAGAAATATCACTTCAAATTAGCAGGAGACGTTGAGTTCAGTGGAGAAAGCACTGACCTTCAAGCTTCCTGTGAGACTTGGAACATCTTTGACTTGTTTCTATATCCACAAGTCAAGGAAATTAGAATGCAAGATCTGTAAGATATTTTACAAAACAAAAAGTCTAAGACTCTTGGAATTTCGTAGGGATAATCTCCAGTATAAATTTTCAACCACTAATTGTTTTTTTTAAAATTTTGTATAGCCAGGCATGGTGGCGCACACCTGTAGTCCCAGCACTTGGGAGGCAGAGGCAGGTGGATCTCTGTGAGTTCAAGTCCAGCCTGGTCTACATAGTGAGTTCCAGGACAGCTCGGGCTACAGGGAGACCCTGTCTCAAAAAGACCAAAAAAAAAAAAAAAAATTGTATATATGTGTGTGTTTGTGTGTGTGTGGGGGGGTGTTTTCGGTGAGTGCAGTGCCAATAGAGGCCAGAAGAAAGCGATGTTTTCCCTTTGTAACTGCAATTACAGGGGGTAATGAGCCGGGCAACCCGGGTACCAGGTGCTGGGAACTAAACTTGGGACCTCTGCAAGAGCAGTACATATTCTTAACTGCTAAGCAATGCCTCCAGCCCCTCCAAGCACTAATTTGAAAGTTCTTAGAATTCAAAGTAGTAATCTCTGAAGTTCTACTCTAGGCTACTCCAACAATCACATCCTTTGATGGGTTAGCCGAGAACACAATGTTTTCCCAAGGTTCTTTGCGCTGAGCAGGGTTATGCTCCAGTTCTACTTCCTCTGTTTTACTTAATGCACATTTTACTGAAATTTGGCTTAATAAATTGTTGTGCCACAGTTGAATTCTTCAGATCATTTATTACCTGAAGTCCTCACAAACTTATTTCTGAACTTCTTTTCTGAGGCAGCTGAACTCAGTTCCCAGAGTCTGGTCATCTGTCTATCATCAAAGCCATATAGGGCCAAGAACAATTCCATTGCTCATCTCAAGTACTGCCACCACTTGTGTTTGGGTTAAATTGTGTTGAAATGAGAACCAGAAGCAAAATAATACTTTCTCAGAGGGTTGTTGTCAGATTTTGAGATAATACATGAAGTTACTGATAGGTAAAAGGCGCACAATAGGTGACAATCAATGTCAAGGGAAACTTGGATTTATCAGGCTGAACCTTCTTCATACCCTATCCCTGCTGAAGAGAAATACACAGTCCCCCTGAGTTATACTTTTCTTGCCTCTGAGCCATTGAATTTTTGGTTCTATTTCAACCCCTCATTCTGTTCTCACAAAACATCTTCATAAATCCAACAAATATTTATTGAGCTATGTCCAGGGCATTGCTCCTGATACTATGGATACATCAGGAAATGACAGAACAAAGCTTTGCCCTTCGAACATGTTCTGTAGATACCAGCATGCTCAATTTTAACCCCCACCCCCACTCTGACCTCAGAGTTCTGGGGAATAAGGTTCATACAATCTGGCACCAAGTCAAAGTGCAGCATTCAAAAGGTGCTCATTAAGTGTTGAGTAAGTGAAATTAAGAATTGAGACTATGTGGTGAGGGGAGGAAGAATAATACCTTGCTGGTGTTTCCACACAACGAATTATAGCAGCTAACAACTCTCCCTAACTCCAGTTCCAGGGGATCCAATGCCCTTTTCTGACTTCCTCAGGCATTGCACAATGTGGGTGCACCTACTCACAGGCAAGCAACAATACACTCATACACATAAAATAAAAATAGTAAAATATATTATTTATGTCCAAAATAAGAATAAACAGCAAGCAGTATTCAGTGAGTATTTGTTAGGTGAAGGGGGACACACATAAAAGCAAGTAGACATGAGAATAAATGTCTCCATCAATGCAAAGAAATTCTCTGGGTTCACCAGCACTTTGAAGACAATGGCTCCCAACCATCACCAATATTGTTGTAACATATTAAAATTAAGTCCAAAAAATCATACTTTTTAAATAATTCTACTTGTATTTTTGAAAAGTTTATATAAAGTTCTATAAGTGGTCACACAGAGAATAAGTGGCTGAGAGATGCCTAGGCCTAAGTGACATATCTACAATGGAACCTCTATACTTAAGGTTCACAGAACATAGTGGAATAGGGGGTAGAGAGAATACTCCCACATCTCTCAACTCTAACCAGTGAAGCTTTCTCATGCAACAGAGAACAAGGCATACAGAAGACCACAACTCCTCAAAGTGTATAAAAACAGAGACAGCAGGGAGCATGTCCCAGGATAGGACTCCAATATTAAACCTCACCCACCCATGGCTCAGGGACAATTGTGGAAGAGGGAGAAGAAAGACTGTAAGAGCCAGGGTTGGTACATGATCATAAGGAAACAGAATTTTATGCCTGGGAATTTGTCATATAAACTTACAGCAATGGTATCAACATACACAGGACCCACGCAAACTCAATCAGACAAAACCCAGTCTAGAACTGGGGAAATGGGCAGCAGGCCCTGACCTCAGCCAAAGAACTATTGGCAGCTGATTACTGCCAGGCCAGGGAGAGTTGATCTTCTTTAAGGAAGAGACTCTAGATGGGCTGACTAGATTCTAAAGAATGAACTTGCACTGAGGGACATCTGGGTACACAAACTTCACTCCATAGGCTTTAACATATATGACAGAATGCGTGAAATCTGGTGGAGGGTATATGGAGGATATGAATAGGGGAGATGGTATAAAGATGATTAAGATGTTTTGTATGAAATGCACAAAAATTCAATAAAAATATACAAAAACTGAGATATGCAGGTGATGATAATTGTTACTTTTAGAAGGGCTGCAGAGGACTGACACATGAGAGTGACTTTCAGCTGCATTTTAAATTTTTATTTTTATTGAATTTTTGTGTATTTTATACAGAATATCTCAAAGGATCATGATCATCTTTATACCCCCGTCCCCACCAGCATGCTCCCACAGCACGCCCACTGAAACCCATATACTCTGTTATCTGTATTAAGGCCCAATGTGTCAAGTCAGTGTCCCCAGTTGTGCCCCTGTGCAAGTCCATCCACTGAGGTCTAGTCAGCCTATCTAGAGTCTCTTGTTTTAGGAAGATCAGCTCTTCCTCACCTAGCAGTAATCAGCTGCCAATCAGGTGCATTTTCAAGTAGCAGTTGTTCAAGTATGTAAGGGAAAGAAAGGCATTTTAAGTAAAAGTGGTGATTTGTACTTATGGATAAGTCACAGTAATTCAGCAAGTGTAGAGTTTTCAGAGATGCTATTATGCTAAAGAGGTTTTTTTGAAAGCTTTGTGTTTGGTTTGAATGTGGAATGTCTCCCATATGCTCACATGTTTAAACACTTGGCCCTAGCTTATGGTGCTGTAAGGGAAACCTGTAGAATCATTAGAAGGTTGAGCTTCACTGGAAGAAGTGAGTTACTGGAGACAGTCCTTGAGGCTTTATAGCCTGTCCCTTCTTCTTGTTTCCTTTCTGCTTCCTGAGTGCAGATGCAATGTGACCAGCCAGACTCTGCTCCTGCCACTGTGCCTTCCCTGCCTACTGTCATGTCTTTCCTGCCATGATGGGCTGTGAACTATAAACCAAAACAAACTTCTTTCCTTCTTAAGTTGCTTTTGTCAGAGTATGTTATTGCAGCAACAGAAAAGACAGCCATTATGGAAATATTCTAGTTTAGGGAATAGAAAAGAAGAAATGAAAGGAGAAAAACAAACAATGAAATATGCTTATTTCATCTATAGTTGTGTCTTTTTTGGCCATGTTTTCACATGTTTAGTGCATTTTCTTGACAAGGAAAGCTGACTCTGGTCTGAGGAAAGTAGAATGGAAGACAGGAATAAAAGATGAGATTTCCTTAACACTGCTTCCATTGCCTCTTACAGCAAACTTCATGTGAAAAAGCTGTCCTGCTCACACAAGAACTGGCTGCAACTTTGGCCTCTGGTCCACATTCAGGAGATTCCCTTCTGTTTTCCTTCTGGATGTGGGCCAGCCAGTGCCACATATCTGAAGAGAGAGAAATGGGAAAGAGGTTCCATCCCCACCCTATTGCACCACTGGCAATATTGAAAAATGGAGCTGAAATCTGAGAAGTAAACCAGAGTCTTTGCATCTTTCCATTATTCCTGACAACAGATGGAAAAGAGGGAAACCCTCCTCTGTGGACGCTGCTGATCCTCAAAAGGGAGCATCATTCTCAGTTGCTCCAGTTTGCCCTAATCACTCATCATAATTTAATATGACACTGACTTCTATTGCCTTTCATGAGAAAGGTCTTGGGAGGCTGCAGACCTATGTGGCTAGGAAAAGAATGTACTGCACTCAACAGGGAAGGGAAGGAGCTACAGATTTCCAGCTTTCACAGCTTGCCTGCTTGTAGAGATTGTGCTGCAACGTGCTCTTGAAATCATTTGGGTGGGCCTTGTTTCTGAGGAAATAAAGAGGCCCCAGAACCTCCCAAGTGAGTAAGAGAATGACTTCCAGATCGTCAAGTGGAGTGGCCTTCTGGCTGCATGCACTGAATGTGCTTGGCAGAGTTTGCATCTGGCTGGCCAGTATCCTGAGGTTAGCAAAGCAGAAGGCAAATCTTTGGGGAGTTAAAGACATGTACACGTGCCAGTATTTTTGACAAGCGCTCAGTTAATTGTTTTCTGTGATTCTTCTCCTGAGACACAATCTGTGTGCACCAGGCACCGGAGAAGCTGTTCCCTCCCACAACCTCAGATCCCAAGGGAAACTTCGTAATTACACACATTTGGGCCAAGCATCTACCCCACAGGAAATAGACAGATCAGCCCCTTGGGATGAAAGAAAGATGCAGGGCATGGGAAAACAGAAAGCTCCGGAATGAGAAAGAAGACAAATTCACATATGTTAAGCCACAGAGTATACGCATATTAGAAACTCAGAAATTCTTATATGGATACTAAGGAAATGGTGGCCAGAAGAGGCCTGGGTAAGATGATGGGAAATCTGTATAGTTCTATAACTGGTAAATAATTTAGTACTTGGGAACCTTAACATTCCAGGAAGGAATTCAATTTGGGATTAGTTACTGGAAATAGTGGCATGTACAGTGGATTAAAAAACAGATCATGTGTACATAGAGATGAAATAGAGATGTAGACTAAAATCTGTGTCTTTCACAAATGCTTTCTTCCCATTCTGCCCTTTTTAAAATTTTACCACTTTTGTGACTTGCAGCATTTTAATTGTTTAACTTCAGCATTCAGTCATTAAATATTTATAGTTGTGCTTTCTGTAGGATGCCTTCATACTCTGCTGTGGTTCAAGGGAAAGGATTAGAAGATGCATCCTTCTGAATGAATGCTAACTGCATCCGAATCTTACCTTTAAATAGCAGTGTCTTCTAGAGGAAGAGACTGGAAGGGCAAACATACAACCACAGTACCACAACTAACACTGTTCTAAAACTGGCTTCAGGAGACATGACTCGGTGTTTATTCTTGTCAAAGACTGTGATCTAGAGAGTTATGCACTAGATATAGAACTTAACATTTCATTTTTCTATATATTGTTAAATTAATTTTCCTTTTTGGTCTTTTTGAGACAGGGTTTCCCTGTAGCCACAGCTGGCCTGAAACTCACTATGTAGACCAGTCTGGCCCTGATCTCACAGAGATCCACCTGCCTCTGTCTCCCAAGTGTTGGGATTAAAGATATAGACCACCACACCTAGCTCTGTTAAATTAATTCTTATTGTTTCCACCAAATTTTAATCAATGATGACTATAACATGCTAAATAAATTTCATAAGGAGACCTACAGTCTGAATTCCAATGAGAGAAATAAGATGTTGAAGATCCTTAAGGATTATTCATTCTCTTCATGATCCACAATTTCCGAAGATAACATAATCTATCTTTAAAAATCAAATTTGAAAGTTATTGAAATTGGAGGCCTGAGGGAAGCTGAAATGTGTCTGATTGTGAATGCCTAGGAAACTGGAAAAACATATTTCAATGAAACATTGACTGAGAGAAGTAGAGTTCAAGAGAAGGAAGTAACAAAAGTAAAAACAAGACAGAAAATAACAGCAAACAAACAAAATGCTGGTTGAACAGAACATTTTCATTGGGGAACAAATAAGTCAGGCAGAAAGTAGTCATGTTATTTTCAAACTTTGAAAAACTGGCTAAGACCTTAGGAGGACAAAGGTGTTTTATTTTGTTTTGTGTTTAACCATGGAACAGCCAAGTCTCTCTTGAATAGAAATATTGACCAGAAAAGGCTTATGGAATAAAAGCTCTGAAATTAGTACAAGATTATTTGTACTTAGAGCGCATAGCCCTTATACTTCATCAAGGAGCAGTAAAATATTCTGGTATGCTTTGCTTGAAAAAACTAGAAAGGCTTTCAGCGAAGCTTCTTTTAGACATGTGTCACGGGCTTTTTCTTAGTGAATTCTTCCACATTAATAAACTAAGTTGCTCTTCCTTTCATTCCTTTGGCCACACGACAGACGAAATTCACCGAAGGCTCTACCACAGACATTCTCAGATGGTGCTAATAAAAAGGAGAAACCCAAACCAGAATTGGTGGTCCACATTGTGAGAGTTGCTAAACATCATCACAAAGCAGTAATTATCCTACAGCGTGCTTGGTGGCTCAACATTCTGAAATGCAAATGTCAAGGGCATACAGTCTCCACAATGTTGCTAATGGAAGCTCATGTTTTGTGTTGGGTGGTCTTGTGTTCTGCTTGGTGGTCTTGTTTCTGCCTTCTATGACAGCACTAATGACTTCATGTAGCCCCCCCCCCATCCTACATAGTATTCATTTGTATTCCTTTGGTAATGCACAGTAAGGCTTAAAAGACAGACTACCCAGAAATGACACTACAGTGTTCCAGACATTCCCTCTCTTGGTGGTGACAGTTCAAATCAAGCTGGCTCAGTGCTTAAGTCAAAGCATTTTTCTAAGTGCTAGTTCAAAATACAGCCTTAGATCTGGAAAATCAAAACTGGGCTCTTCTTGCCTCTTCCATCACTGCTTGTAATAAATATTCAACTGCTAGACTTCAGCTAGCAATTTATGATAGATGACACAGAATAGAATCCAACTCTCTCTTTCCCAGATGCAGGGAACTCATATTTGGGTTAGAGACTTCCCTGCCTTTTAATAAGTGAAGGCAGGTCATTTTACAGACTTTTTTTGCCACAGTCATTCAGGATTTATTTCCTCATGTCCCATAAAGACTAGCAAGGGAAGGTTTATAGCTACAAAGGATAACAATATAATTTCTGTTCAGAGGATCAAAGTGATGTACACCCCAAAATTAATCCAGGCAACTCTCCCAGTTTTAACCCTAAAGATCATATTAGAGCGTTCTTCAGCATAGGAGCATAGGCTGACCTGGGATTCCGTACTTAAATCATGATCAAGTCAAGAATTTAATCTCAATAGATTTCTGGGGTCATAAGTGAATTTGACTTGGGGAATTCAATGCTAGACTCAATACATTTCCCATCCCAAGACAGGCTCTTACTACCCTGTCTACCTCTATTATTCACTGCCTATATTACTATATTTTTTTATCTTTTTGAGACAGGGTCCCACTGTAGCCCCAGCTGTCCTGGAACTCACTATGTAGACCAGGCTGGCCTTGAACTCACAGAGATCCACCTGCCTCTGCCTCCCAAGTGCTGGGATTAAAGGTGTGCACCACCACGCCCAGCTCCGTATTACTATATTTGACCTATTTTAGATAAATTTTCATAATCATTTTAATTTTAAAACATCAAGTCCATAATAACCTTTATAATACCAAGGAAAAAATCGTCCAAAACAGAATGATACATCACCTTGCAATTTGGAATGCTTTATAATATTCTTTTTTAAAAGTTTTTATTGAGCTTTTGTACATTTCATACAATAGTTCTTAAATTCAGTCCACCATCCATGCCCCCCACCCCCACCAGACCTCATGTATTCCACCATACATGTCAAATACTACCCAGTCAAGCATTTGTACCCAGATGTTCTTCGGTGCAAATTCATCCACTGGATTCTAGTCAGCCTATCTAGAAATTTTAAGTAATGCCTATTCTCCTTCATCCAGTAGTAATCATTTTCCAATAGTTCCCAGGCTAGGGCTGGCCTGCCACCCATTTCCCTGTGTCTGATCAGTTGTGGGATTCTGAAGCAGCCTCCATCTGTTGCAAAAAGATGCTTCTTTGATGAGTGGTGTACCGTATACTTGTCTGTAAATATAAGTATCCATATTTAGCATTTAGTAAGAAATTTCATATGCCTGGTGATATGAGTAAGATAGGGTTTTCTGTATGATCTATGACCTCTCCAGCCACATGTATTTGGCTGTGTTTACAGTGCCCCCCATGAGTTCACTCCCATTGAGAGGACTTTAACTTTAAGTAGATACCCCCAGATAAGAGAGCCACCATTGCACCAATAGAGGTAGTTTGCAATGCTGGTCATTATGGTTATTAGGCTTTAGGGTTGTGTTGGATCATTGATTGCTTTTCTCCCTTAGCAGTTTGCATAGTATCCTCTAGAATTATGAGAGCTAAACTTCAGGTAGAAGGCTTCTAGGTCAGTTGCAGCTCCATTGATCCAGGTCCTTTGTCTGAATTATGTCCTGTCTTCAGCAGTAGGGTCTTATCCTCCAGTTCTTGGAGATAACCAATAGTTCTGGAAATAGCCTGTGTTATTTTGGGACTCTCTTGGATTACTCTGACCAGTTACTCAAAGGGAGGTCTCTCCTGTCTGTCACTTTGTTCCTTGCCATACAGTCCCCAGGTAAATATATAGACTAATGTTCAGGCAACATATGTGCATTTCTCAGGGGGTTTTGGAGGCAACACATTTCCCTTTGGCTTCCCTGAGTCCCCATGATCATTCACCTCTACTTTCTCTCTCCCTATCTGACCTCCCTCCTCCCGCCCTACTCCCAGCACTCCCACAATCCCTGCTTCCACCCAACAACACCAGCCTCCCTCCATCCCCCCTCTCGTGAGTTCCCTCCTCCCCCCAGCATGGCCCCATGCATGTCTCTCTCTCCTCCTCTCCCAGCCAAATACTCCCACTTTCCCCACCTCCCCCCTGGTAACATCTATTTCCTACTATGCCCCTCTTTTGGGTTCTTTCTTTTCCTTTACCTCTGTGCCTCCTTTCCATTTTCCTGGCTCCTGGTATCGCATAAGGATATATACTCACATATAAGGGATTGGTGCTGTGATCCACAAATGAGGGAGAACATATGTCACTTGCTTTTCTGCATTTGCATTTCTTCACTTAGTATAAGAGTCTCTAGTTCCATCCATTTACCTGCAAATTTCATAATTTCATCTTTTCTTACTGCTGAGTGAACTTCATTGTGTAAATGTACCACATTTTCATTATCCATTCATCAGTTAAGGGACATTTAGGTTGCTTCCATTTCTTAGTTATTGTGAAGAGAGCAGCAACAAGCATGGATATAACAGGTGTCTCTATAGTAAGATGAGTCCTTTAGGTATATGCCAAGGAGTGATAACCAGATCATTCAGTAGATTCACTTTTAGTTTTTTTGAGAGTTCTCCACATTACTTTCCATAGTGAACAACCACTTCTTTATTGCCTTTAACGCCTGCTCCACAAGACAGAGCTTATGCCTGGCACCATTATTTGGGCCTAGAACCTGTGACTAGATAGGTCATAGGCCCTCAGGAAGAAGCTGGTACTGTTATTCTGCTAAATGGACATAGCATTCGGCCAACTCCTAATGTCATCATTATACCTGTAGATTCTCAACCCTCATTAGAGAAGCTTCTTTGAGCAGTAGATAGTGATTAACAGATACCCAGTTTTTCAAGGTGCAGATAATAAGAGATCTGTGGAGTGTTCAGCCCTAAATGGGACATCTACACCACATCTCTCCCTCCCAAGGCTCATAGATCATTACAGAGGAGGGCATGAAAGGGATATAAGAGCCAGAGGCAGTGGATGACTACAGGGAAACAATGTTTTCAGTGCACAGCATGGCAGTTATACATATGAACTCACAGCACTTGTGACAACATGCACAAGATCAATGCAAGATCAAGCCAGACAAAATTCCAGCATGGGGGGGGTGCTCATGAAGTCTCACCGCTAGCTAAGGAGCTATTAGGAGTTAATGACTGCTGGCAAAGGGAGAGTCATTTTTCTTTCAGAACACAGCCCCTGAGAGGCTACCCATGCTCCAGTAGATCACCCTAAATCATATATGTACTGGCATCACTGAGGGGACTCAGTGGGTAGGAGACACAGGAAGTTTGGAGGAAATAGTGGGGCTGGGAGTGATGACAACAGAGGGTATAGGGAGGGGGCAGACTTGATCAAAACATATTTTTTGGATGTATGACATCCTAAAACAATAAAAAGTCATAATACTAGCTTTTAGAAAAAGAATGAAAATCTTATCACCTGCCACATGTAAAATTCAACCTTAAATAGGTTAAAAACAAGTAGAAGACTTGAACTATGAAAATCCTGAAAAAAACATAGGAAGAAAGCTCTAGGCCATGATTTTAGACAATAATCTTCTTATCTCCCTTCTTCCTCTTCCCTTCCTTCCTTCCTTCTTTCCTTCATTACTGATCACAAAAGCAAATATAAACATTTCAATGCAAAAGTTAACAAATGTAACAATAGATAAAGGAAATTATATTTAAAAATCTTAAATATTTGCAAACTATACCTCTGATAAGTGAATATTCGAAATATATAAGGACACCAAGCACCTCAATGGCAAGAAAATAAATAACCTTATTGAAAATGGACAAATAAATCAAATAATATTCTTAAGCAATATCTAATATAGAACCTGCCCTACTGTGTTGCACCCATCTTACTTTATCAACATTTAATCATTTCTCCTCTAAGCTCCTTAATGTAATTATGTAACATATTCATCAATACCCACTGCCTTGTATTATCCCTGAGGCAGAGCATAGGACAAATATGTTTAATAAGGAGTCAATTAAACTTGGCCTCATTGTAGGAAAAGTGTGATTATGCAATTAAATAAGAGTTCTTTTCCTCAGGGTCTTCCTAATTTAGCATGTAGCTAGTTACAGAGAAGATGATCAGTAAATCCTGGTTAATTAGTTAATACACTGTTACTTTGAGTGGAAAAATGAGAATTTGCCAGTAAAGCTAGTTAATATTTTATTTTTCTCTTTCTGTCAATATGCAATCACAACACCTTTCTTCCTTTCCACTCAGGACCAAGGAGAAGAGAAACCCAACAAGAAAGCATCAAAGTGCAGAGATTATCTACCATTCCAACCATCCAGTCTAAAACCAAAAGTGAAATGCATGGCCTTAGATGAGGAAAGGATATTTAAAAATGGAATCATAGTGGTTCATCAAAGAGAGCTTGGTTTATAATACTTCTGGTCTCCAAAGATAAGCAGTACAACATGCTTTACTTCTTAACAACTGCCAATTAGACCTTAACATGTGTGTGAAAGAGAAAAGCATTCTTAAGATGATGTGCCCACAATAACCCACAATGCAAAGGATTTATAAACAGAACATATGTCTTACAAAAACATTCATAAAATGATATGCCTACAATAGCCCACATTACAAATGAGTTATAAACAGAACATATGTCAATGCACTTAAAAATACATGAACCAATTTAGTGAGCGTACATGGTTAGGAAATAATAAATTGTGTTCTTCCCTGATTAATTTATACTTTTTACTAGGTAGCTCAATGTATAGCATCTTATGTGAAGTCAGAGGCAAAAAGCATGACCCAGAGAAAGAAATCTGAAAATGGGTAACAGAAAAGTAAAGAATTTTAAGAGAAAATCAGTTAGTAGAATTACATGGGCCAATAAATAAAATGATGAACTTGAAATTCAACATTTTATTTGATGGACTCATAACTAATATCTCTGAGGAGTTGGGCATCAACTAAAAACTGCGGCGCACACCTGCAGGAATAACCTGCAGCCCTTGCAAGGGAAAGTTTATTGTATGAATATGTGAAGGAAACAGAGCAGGAGAAACATGAGAGAGGCACACATATAAATACCATAGAAGGCAAAGGTGGTCATGCTTGAAGGAGCGGTTCAACTAAAGTGTTGTGGGAGTTTAAAGAAGGGAAATTAAATATGTTTCGGGGAAATATAATAGGAAAGACATTTAAGCGCAGTCTAAGATAGGAGGAATTTAGGAGGCAGGAAAGTGATGAGGAGCACTCCAGATGGAATTAATATAAGAAGGCATAGATACAGGAAATCTACTAGATGTGTTCAGTGAGCATCAAGTACTCTATTTTTGTCTAAAATTTAAGGTATGAATTGGGTCACAGTAAGAAATGAAGTTAAAGAGGCAAATGTGGCTAAATTATAGACTGCCTAGATTACTAAATCATGGCATCTGGACTCTAATAAGCAATTTGGGGGAACTAATTAAGACATGCAGATGGCAGATAAATTTGGATTTCACCATAAATAGTAACAAATTTCCTCAAGATGAATATAACTGTTAGAATGTTATGTGGCTTGCCCTACCTGATTACAATTACTATCATCAATTTCCAAAGTAGCTTATAAACAATAGGTTTTTTTCCACTGTTTTTAAACTTATTTTTTTAATTTTTATTGAGCTTTTAAAATTTCATACATTTCCCATGCAAATCCAGACCCATCCATGTCTCTCCCCATGCCCCCACTTAACCCTATGCACTCTGCCATACATGCTGAGTCCTATTCATTCAACTGTTCATACCCAAATGTCCCTCTGTGTTAATGTGTCCACTGGAGTCTAGTCAACCCATCCAATGGTCATATTTAAGTCATACTCTCCCTCACCCAGAAGCAATCAGTCTCAAATAGTTCTCTATCTAGTGCTAGACTGCCATATACTTCTTACCTCCTCTTTGGGCTCTTGTTTAATTGAGCTGACAAGGGTCCCACATTCGACACCACTGCTGCTGCTGCAAGCTCACATGAGCAAGCTTCCAGTGGCCTGGAAGCCTCTACCTCCTTATGTTCATGAACCAGCCCTGGGTCTTACAATCTTTCCACCTCCTCTTCCTCAATGTTCCCTGAGCTGTGGGTGGGTGAGGGTCCATATAGGAGTCCCATCCTACACTCTAAAGTCTCTTATTCTCCAAAACTTGGCCAGTTGTGGCCTTCTGTGTGTATTGCACTCACTGGTGAGAGCTCATGGGTGCATTATCCCTTTCTCTACCCCTTAGTCCACTATGTTCCATGAGCCTTGGTTGTAGAGATTCAACTGCAGATGTGTCACCTAGTACTGGGCATGTCCTAGGTGTATGTTTTCTGTGCCTGACTAGATGTGCAACTCTGCAGTAGCCTCCATCTGTTGAAAAAAGAAGCTTCTTTGATGAGTGCTGTACAGCATGTTTGTTGCTATACGGGAGGTCTCTTCTATCTGGCACTGTGTTCCCTACCAAGCAACTCCTAGATATACATATGCATTAATGTTCACTCTATGTGCATTTCTCATAGGGTTTCCAGGGCATCACTTTTCCCTCTAGGATTCCTAGCCCCCCAATATTCACTCATCTCTACTCTTTTTCCTCCCATCCAGCTTCCCTCCTCCCTCCCTTCCTAGTCACAGTGCCCCCATTATCCCCAATACCTCTCGACTTCTGCCATCCTTCCTCTCCTGACTTCCTTCGATCCCCCACACCATGGTCCCCTGCATGTCCCTCCCTCCTCTCCTCCCTGCCCATTACTCACACTTTCCCCACCTCCTTCAGGTAACATCTGTTCCCTACTATTCCCCTTTCAAGTTGTTTCTTTTCCTTTACCTCCATGTATCCTTTCCCTTTACCTGGCTCCTGGTGTTACATCAGAATTTGTATACTCGTATATTCGGGATTGGTATTACAATCCACAAATGCACTAATCTATGGGTATAACACTAAGTCTGTGAGTCAGTTGAATATTATGTCTGTTTAGCAGAATAATAGTAAATATACTTTTTATTCTGGATCATGTGATACAGTAAAAGAAAATATTGACATAATGATTAAGAAAATTGTACAATGTAATTGAAGGTGATACATTCTGTAAGACAGATAAAATAGAACAGTCAGGGGCTCACATGGATGAAGCTCGACCTGCAGTCATTTACAGTTCTGAAAATATAGTCAGGGCAAGCTTGGTTGAAACATGTAATGTGAGTAAAACAAGACGGGAAGGGAGTTATCTATTTAGAGGAGAGAATGCCCCAGATAGAACTTCTAGTTCACTAAGACAAGGGCGATCTTGTTGTGTTCTGGAAAATAAATGAGACCAATGTGGCTAAGTCAGTGACTTAGGGGGCAAGGAGATAAAATATAAAAAGAGCAGATTATGAAAGCTCCTTCATTGTAAAGGTGAGCTTTTTGAATGACTGACATATAAAGCTACTGGAGGTAGCCAGAGGAGTCTGGGTCAAATATTGACATGATCTTATTTGTATTTTAAAACCATCACTATGGCTTCTGTGATGAAAATAGACTTTATAGAGTCAAGGGTGGAATTAGAGAGACCACTTGGGAGGGAATTATGGTAATCCAAGTAAGGAAAGAACATGCCTTGGCTCAAGTTAATAGCTATGAAGATAGTGCTATGTGCTCTGACTCTGAAGACATTCTGATAGCAGAGCCAGTGGGATTTCATGGAGAATAAGATATGGAAAGAGAGAAAGTAAATGATAACTCACATTGGTCCAAGCAGCCAGAAAGATGAGGCTACTGAAAACTGAGGTGGGGAAGACTACAAGGGTGCAGCTTTGGATTGTCATTATGAATTCAGTCTTGTATGTATTGTGGATATAGGAGGATGGTTACATGGGCATTTGAAATTCAAAAGAGCAAGCTACACATAAAGATGGCATTTAAAAGTATGTGACTCCATATGTTCAGTAAGAGAATAAATGGTAATAGTAAAGATAATCTGGGTTCTTATGATACCCATACTAGAAGCGGAAGAATGGGCAAAAGACTGTGACATCACAAACAGGAAGACAAAAGGAACTGGAAAGTATTTTAAGCAAAGCAACTCAGGCTTAGAAAGACAAATACTGCCTGTTTTCTCTCACATGTGGATCTTAGGCTCCGACTGCTAAATATGTATCTCCAGGTGGGAGTAAATATGGATAAAGGCCAGGAAACTAGAAAGGGGCCCATGTTACTGGGAAAAAAAAGAGGCTGTAAGGGGGGGAAATCAAGTTGAAAGGGGGAATCCTTGAGGGGGGTGAAAGGGCATTACAAGGAAGGTAGACCACAGGGAAATAAGGGGAAAGAAGGGAATGAGAAAAAACACAATGAAATATGAATGAAAAATATAATTAAAATTATAATTTCAAATTATTTCATAATTATAAAAATAATTTCATAAATATTAAAATGTTAGGGATAGTCAAATTGTGAAATTTAGAGTCTGGGAATTCAATTTCTGGATGGTAGTTCAGGTGAAATTAAATGAATTTGCAAGTGTAGATTTTAGTGGGTTTAGGTCATGGAGAGTATCAACTCATAAATTAAAGCAAAAGCATAAACTTTCAAAGTACATTTGCTTTAAGATTTTATAATTTAGGGGCTGGAGGGATTGCTCAGTGGTTAAGAACACTAGCTGCTCTTACAGAGGACCCAGTTCGACTCCCAGTATCCACATGGCAGCTAACAACCATCCATAACTCCAGTTCCAGGAGAATCTGATGCCTTCTTCTGACCTCCTCAGGCATTGCACGAAACTGGTGTACTTACATACATGCACATACATGCAGGCAATACACTCATACACACAAAATAAAAATAAATAGAATCTTTTAGAAAAGATTTTATAATTTAAATCTATATAAATCTACTACTTTGTAAGCTCATTTCAAAAAGTAAAAACAAATCAAATAAAAGAAATTCAATAAAACATCATTTCCTGAAGCTAAGTAAGTAGAGTGTATAAAGAAAGAACAATCACCTGGGACTGAGGTTATAGCTCACTGGTCAAGCATTTGCTCAAGGCCTGTAGGTCACTGGCAGAGCATTTTCCTGGCATGTCCAAGGCCCTGGGTTCAATCCCTAGAGGCACAAAGGAAAACCAACTGTGTCAGATATTAATGTCACATGCATGAATATTAAGTTTAACCACTAGATTTATCCCTAAGATTGAGATCTTGACCACTGGAGTAGCATTTTCAGAGTAGTGAATGGCAACAGTGGAACAGAATAAAGTTTTTCTAATGGTAAGGAAAAACTTTAGGCACAGCAAGAATATACTTCTCTTTTGAGTATTTTTTAATAAGACCAGTAGTAACAGAAGAGAGAGAAACAGTATGAAAAGAGAGTTTTAGCAATTTGGGGGCCAGGTTGTACCATGGACTGAATTATACCTGCTGTCATTCATAGGAGGAATACATAGTAGCCCTTGGTAGATAAGCACGTGACTATATTTGAACATAGGGCCTTTAAAGAGATAGTTGCCTTAAGATGAGGGTGTCAGGGTAAACTAGTCCAATCTGGTAGATCTAGTTATGAGAAAAATAAAGATTCCAACATATAGAGACAACAGGAATGTGCACACACAGGAAGGTCACATGATACCACAAGATGGCAGCCATCTGCAAGCCAAGGGGAGAAGCTCCAGTAGAAACTAAATCAGCCAACTCTGATTTAGTCTTCTCATCTCCAGAACTGAGGGGAGAGTTTAGCTGTTTAAATTACCAGGCCAGTAGCACTTAGCTTTGGACATCCTAGAAAATGAATGTATTTTATTTTTTAGTTGTAAGAAATAGTGTCGTGGTTGTGAAATTTTAGGAAATTATCTAGTGAAGAAAATTACAATCCAGGACTAAAGAGGAAAAAAACTGATGGAAGAAATATTTGCTAAATCAACAGATATTGACTTTGATATGGACAGAAGGAGACCCTTATACACTGCTGGTGGAAATGTAAACCAGTCCTACCTCTATGGGACTCAGTATGGAGATTTCTCAAAACACAAAAGGGATTATTGTGGAAGAGGGGGCAGAAAGACTGTAAAAGCCAGAGGTGGTGGGTGACCACAAAGAAATAGAGTCTTCCAGACAGCTAGTAAATTACTTATATAAACTCACAGTGCCAGTAACAGCATTAACAAGTCTCAGGAAAGCTCAAAATCCCAGCATAGATGTAGGGAAGTGGGTAAGAATCCTCAGCCTTACCTTAGGAATGGTGGCTGTTGGGAAGGGAAGAGTCAGTCTCTTTCAAGAATATAACTCTTTGTAGGTTAACTAGGCTTCAGTGGCTAGACCCACACTGAAGGACATTTGGGGACACAAAGTAGACTCTCTTTATAGATGATTGATAAATGATAGATAGATAGATAGGTAGATAGATAGATGATAGATAGATAGATAGATAGATAGATAGATAGATGATAGATAGATGATAGATAAATGGATAGATAGATGATAGATGATAGGTAGATATATAGATAGATGATAGATAGATGATAGATAGAAAGATAGATAGACAGATGCATAGACAGATACATAGATACATAGATAGATACATACATAGATAGATGATAGATAAGTAGATAGACAGGTAGATAGATGATAGAAATTATATATGTAATAGAGTACATTAAATTGGGTGGGGGTAGTAAGGTGAGGTAGGGATAGGGGAAAAGATCTAAATATCAAAATATATTGTGCAAAAATCACAAAAATTCAATAAAAAAAACTAAAGATAAATCTATCTTATGACCTAGCTATCCTGATTCTGAGTATTTGCCTGAACAACACCAAATCAAAATATCACACAGATACTTGTACATCAATGTTATTGTGGAACTGTTCACAGTAGCTAAACTATAAAGCCAACCTTGGTGTTCAGCAACAAATGGATGGATAGTAAATGTTTTATATATATACAATGGAACCTTCTCTGTAAGATAATAGAAAGAGTGATGTTAAAATGTTCATGGGAAAATGGGTGCAACTGGCAGTAATCACATGAAGTGAATTAAGCCAGTTTCAGGTAGACAAATATGTTTTCTCTCATTTGTGGTTCCTAGATTTTATATAATCACATAAAGTCGTGTATGTATAGATTAAATTTAAAAAAGAAATAAATGTTTGTTGAGAAGGAGGAGTGGGGAGCAGAATCTGTCCTCAGTCACAGATCCTAAAACAAATATTTCCTAATTTTTTAACAGCTATCATAGTAGGAGAGTAAACTTCTTAAGGGGAGACAATTCTACCAATCAGGTTTCCCCGGAAGTTAGATATTGTCTTTGAGTGGAAGGAGGTGCATGAGGGAAGAAACCCAGGAGAAGCATAAGTTTCTCTCAGTGAGAAGGCTGAGTCTGGCAAGGCAGTTAGGTAGAGATGTGTTTGTGGTTGTTGAAATTGAGAATAATTAAGTAAAAATCAGAGAAAAAGATGGAATAAGTCTACAAGTAAGTCTTCTCTTAAGGACTGTAGCTTCCAGAAACTGTTTAGTGTTTTCTTGCCACAGAATCGATTTTTGAAGGCATGCACTAATCATCAAAATGCAATCATTCTGCTGAGAAAAGTGATTTAATAAAGTCAAGAGAAAGTGCTGGGAAAAGGGATGGAGAGAGAAAAATGACTACTCAGTTTTTACATCTTCAAGACGTTTAACTATGGGTGCAGAGTAAGATAAATGATAAAGAATCCACACATGGATTTTGGGTAGAGTGAAGAAAATGGATCATCTTGTTATGGAGTCTCATGGTATCCCTGGAGACTAAGAAATTTACAGACTTGCCCTATTTTGCAATGGAGGAAGAATCTTGGCATAATGAACCTCAGGGACTAGATTAATAATAAGTATATTCTGATTGGTTCCACGTGTCACGGTGAGTCAATACTAAAGTGAAGACTGGAACCCAATACTTCTGACTCCTAGAAGGAGCTCTACTCCATGACTGTATTTCCTGTGATTTTAGTTTTGATCTTGGATTTGTTCTCAGTCTCTCTCATGTGCTCTCAGGCTTTCTCTCCCTCTGTTCCTTTTTCCTCCCTTTCTCTCTCACATACCATAGGTGACCCCTGTGCATGTCCTCCATAAATCACTCTATAATGGTACCCCTTTGTTGTTCTCCTCTCTAAGTACCAAAAGAAAGATTATGACAGCAAACCAGGGCTCAACAGTGAGGGAGATAATTGAAGGTCATTCAGCTGAAAATAATTCATATTTATCCATGGCTTCCTTTACCAGAGCATCTGGTTTCCGTTAATCAGCATGGCGTCCTCTGGTTCTTACCGTGGTGGCCTATGGTAACCACATTTTTGCTAAAACAGAAAAGAGTCCTTTCTTACATCTGTTCCTGGGATGTCTGAAACCCTTCCTTGTACCAAGCTGTGCTCTGAATTGAGATCAACACAGAATGAAACTTCAGTGCTAAGTAATAGTGGCTGTGAGACTGCTACTGGGAAGACTCTGCTGCTTTCTGTGTCCACTGAGGTCCATCATAGAATCAGAGGAGGAAAGCTCAGGCCCATAACTTCACTGTATGGACTCCTGCTAAACTTCACTCTTCATATGTGTGTGGTGACATAATAGCCTCGCAACCATTTTGCAGAATGGGTCTTAAACAGAAGTATTTGTTGTGTTTCAATAGGAAACAGATGACTCACTCAAGATAGTCTACTTAGAGGAGCATTTAGTAAAAGAGCTATTTACCAGGGTGCAAAACGTCACCAGAAAGAACACAGTACCTTGCTACTAAGGGTGTTGAGGTTATCACCATCCTTAACCTGTTGGAATGAAGGGAATGATTTCTAAAACCCAGAAAGAGAGGTGAGTGAGGAAGACCAGTTTGTAACAAGATGCAGCTGTCTAAAGAAAATAGAAGAAAAGAAGTAGGGGAAAGAAGCAGGGGGACACCCCATGCTCGTTTCTGTCCCATATTCCAATTTTTACTGAGGTTCTCTATTAGCTGAAGTCAAGTCCCATCACAGGAGGCTGAGTAAAATCCAGAGCCTGAGATCAGACTACCAGAATAGAGTGTGGTGAGAAGGAGAGGGACATAGCCACTTTCCAAGATCATAGCTTTAGAGCAGGTCACTGTGCAGATCAAAGTCACCAAGAGATGAGACAGAATTTTAAATCCATACTTGTCTGACTTTAGAGCCTAGGCTCCTAAGCACCATGCCCTGCTGCTAATGGTTTTGAAATAGCAGAGAGCATCAGCAGTATGAAAGGCAGAGAGACAGGAATGTGCAAGGTGATGATTTTTACCACACAAGCCTATAACCTCTGGCAATACTTCCCTGGGTCTGTTTTCTCGATACTCAAAAAGTGTTTGCAGCAGGAGATGTGGCCTCTTTCCCTTAACGTGTTTAATATTGTCAGTTTTATTATAGTTGTTCTGACCCAGCTTTGGATAGAAGTGAGTCATCTAATCTTGTTTTTAGATACTATCCCTGTTCTAGCAGAATTTATAGCTTGCTTTGTGAGCCATGCATTGTTAACCCGGGGTCAGAAAGAAAGCAACTATTACATTTTCTATTATTTTTTTCCTTACTATTTTTACTTTACCTATGGGCTCTTCACTCTATAAAAGGAGCAACTTAAAAAACTATTGTTACAGGGGATTCTTCCACACTGTAATTTTCTGACAACAAATTTATCTGACGGTAGTGAGAAGTGTGTAGAATCGCGCATACTGACGAGTTCTGATGGGGTCTGAAAAGACATCTCATAGTGACTTAAAAACACTCAGGAATTTCCATGAAAAAAATAATAGGTACTACTAATAAATAGGGCTATAAAATGGAGAACAAGCCAACCGAGCAGGAACCAAACATAAAATGTACAGCATTAGAAGTCCAAGAACCCATTTTAAGGAGAAGTTTGCAAAGAAGTCCCAGGTTATAACAGTGTTTTAATTTCTTTGGCATACAATACAAGAGAGAACCAGATTGAATTAAAATTAAATTGTCAACATAAAGTTTTAGTAGAAGTTCAGGAAAATATAACCTAGTTCATTTCCTGTGACTTGGCATACAAAGAGAAATGGAAAATATGGGAAAAGATAAAAGATTTAAGAGATGAATTCTGAAAGTGACAAGTAGCAAAAATTTGGAGAAGGGAATTTAGAGAGAGTAGAGAAATAATGTGAAAAATAAAATTTTATTCAAATGAGGGACAAATTCAAAATGGATTGTCTTATCAAATGCAAGGCAACATAAGTAAGAAAATACTTCTAGTTATTAAAATAATTGCAAACTTTTAAAACATTTACAACAAATATTAAACCTTCCAGGGATTAAAAGCAAACTGTCAGTAAAATCATCCATAAAAGATCAGTATCTTCAAGCTCAAGGATAGGGCCTTTAAGGCTAGAATTTTATAAGGAATCAAACTATCAATCTATGTAGAGGGAAAATAAATATATTTTAAGACAAGAGAAGACTTAAAATTTATATTTCATAGTCACCCTTTCATAGGCTGTCACTCACTGAAATGAACCAGAAAGAGAAAGATGTGAGATCCAGACAGCTGTGTATTATATCCAGGAATATGTAAAAAGGAAGCTCAGGCAATATGATAGAACTACTCCAAAAAGTAAGACAAAATTTCCAGGATGACTCTGTGAGAGGGACAGTAAATTGCACTAATATATCACTGTTTAAAAAAATCTGGGGGAGGATGGAAGAATAAAATTATTAAAATTAAGGTCTCACAAAAATTAAGAATAGGATAAGCCAGGTGGGTAGATCATGCCTTTAATCCCAGCCCTTGGGAGGCAAAGGAAAGCAGATCTCTGTGAGCTCAAAGCCAACCTGGTCTATGTAGAGAGACCCATAGACCCTGGTCTACATAGAGAGACCTATGTAGAGAGAACCTACAAGATAGATATTAAATACACAACAAATAAGAAACCTCAAGATTTAAAGGAAACTGCATAAGAAAGTCATAGTTCAAATCAAAACATAATTAAATAATGCTACAGTTTTCATTTAGAGCTATGGGCTAGGGAAGCTTGAAGACAGAAAAGCCTGTGGGAAGCTGTTTAAGTTATCAAATGAAAGATTATGGTAGTATGATCCAATGTCATGACAGTAGGGTGAAATAAATGATGAGATTTTAGGACAGTTTAGACAGCCTGAAAGTTTGGTTATCAGAGAAAGAAGTGTCAATAAGTCCCTTTGTTTCTGACTTAAAAGTCTGAGCAAAGATAAGTACCATTGACTGAGGCAGAGAACACTGAGAGACTGAGAGAGGATTGGAAAACCAGTGACAAAATGATTTGAGTCTGACATACTAAAGAGGCATCTAAGTGAATATAGGCAATTGATAGCTGCATGTTTTTTATAGGGTACTGGAGAACAGTCTGGTTTTAAAAGTTCATCTTAAGCACTGGGAAAGGAATAACCATTCATGACTGAATGTTCCTTCGGTCATAATATCAAAACACCAACAAAGCATTCTGGAGTAAATAAGGTAGGATAATAAGCAATAAAATGTATATGGAATCTTCCTAAATCTTCCTAGTCAATGTTATTTTGATTCATATAGGTATTGTATTTAAGTGTGCATTTCATCCACCTACAATAATTTCAGAATAGCAAGTGCTTTGTGATTCCTCAAACTTCATGAAATTAGTAGAAAGTCTTTTAAGACTTTCACTAATCCAGACATCTCACCATCATAGCTGGTTTCCTTTAAATTCTGTACAAAATCTCATCCAGTCTTGATCTTTTTACATCTCGTATTTCCCTCCTCCCCACCCCATTTTCCTCTTAGCACTCTATCACAAAATTCCAAAATCTATTCAGTAAAATCAGGACTGTAGTTGTAAAGTAAGTAAAAGAAATAGCCTAAGGAATCCAAGCAAGAATCTTAGTATGACAGAATGAAGTTGGAAATATAATCTACCAATATTTTATCCCACCCTATCTTTGTCTCTCAATAATGACCAGCTAGTAGTGAATTAATAGCAAAGGTCTTCCCAGAGAAGTGCCAATATCCTGTCCATCAAAAGACCTCCTAGATGATGTGGTTCTGGATCTGGCTCTTTCCTTGTCAGTTCTTCTGTACTGTCATATACTTCAAACTCATAGAAGAGTGAAGGTACCCATACAGTTAGACTATGTCTTCCTGTGCTTATCTTAAGTGACACTCCCTCCAGAGTCTTGAATAATCGTGTTTCCTCATTTGGGATATCACTTTCTCATTAACAGAACAATTCATAACAAATTTGCTACTTAGTGAGCAGAGAATTCAAAAATGGAAATAAATATGACCTTGTATATAATTTTGTATTTGTGCTAGAAGTAAAGCTATGGATAGATGATCACTGCCCCATACCACCCTGGAGTGGAGTCTTTGTGTTCCCAACCTCACTGTCTAGACTTCTCCATTGTAATTCCTTTTCCTACTTATGCAGACTAAACGCCTTCAGTGACCTCGAGTTTTTCTCCATATAAAGTACAATAGAACTGGGTTCCAATTACTAAAATTGAAATCACATTCTAGAACTGCCTACATGAAATTGCACCCAGGTGACCTTAGCAGGAGATTTGTGTGTTCCCAAACACTACAGGCACATATTTATAGAGTCTCTGGGCTTACTTCCTCCCACAGATGGCAAACTTCACTTCCTCTCTTTCCAGTTTAGGAAGATAAAGCTCACTGCTCTCTTCATTGCATTGCTAGCATTCAACAGAAGAATAAAAATGTATCAATACATCTTAGGCATGTTGAATCAATCATCTCTTTTTTTTTCTTCCTTACTCTCTCCCTCTCCCTCTTTCTCTTTTTCAAATTCAAATTCACTTTCCTTAGTTACTTCAAAACCATATAAATGTAAAAGCTAGTAAAAATCCTTTGTTTTTAGATGTCATGAACACCAGTCAAAATATACATTACAATCAGACAAGGGCCCAGTGTGGAGCAAGGGAAATGACAGACCCTAGCCCTAGCCTGGGAACTGTTGGCAACTTATTACTGTTGGGTGTTGGACAGTAAATCTTTAAGATCTCTGTATAGGCTGACTAGACTCCATTGGATGAACTTGCACTGAAAGACATCTGGGTACAAATGCTTGACCAGATTGGACTTAACATATATGACAGAATGTATGAGGTCTTGTCAGGGGATGGTATGGGAGGCATGGGTAGGGGAGAGGTCTAAATGATTACGAATGTTTGTATGAAATGCACAAAAACTTAATAAAAATATTTTTTAAATACACATTAGTTAAAATGTTTGAAGAAGAATAGTCTGCTTTGAATGTTAGTAGGAACTCTCCATTAAATGATTTTCAAATACTTCCCATTATTTTTTCATCTTGCAAATTTTACTTTGCTATGGCACAAATAGAACTTATGTTTTACCCACTCATATAGCTAGCTTGTCTTGCTTCATGGTCTCTCATAACTTCATCTGCTACTGTATCTTTTATCCCATCCTTGACTTGGGGATTTGGGGGTAGGGTGAAACTGTAGAACACAATGCCTAGTATGGAGTTGGCCTGATGACTATGATGACTCAGCATTGGGGGGGGCAAGCATGGCCCTCCTGAACACTGCCATCTGACTTCTATATCTTCTCTAGATCTCTCAGCTACCCTTTTCCCTTTGAGAGGCAGAAACACAGGCAAATGTTGATGACCTACAGAAAGAATGAAAATCATTCATCTGGACAGCTAAAAAATAAGGTGGGAATGGGGAAGAAACTGATAGAAGACTGGGAAGGAAAGAGGAGGGCATGAATGGCTCTGCATTCCATTCTCCTGCTCTTCTGTGTCTCCTACTTATCGGTAGCTAGTTTCGTTTATGCTTCTGACATCATTTTCACTTAGTCTTGGGTCGTAGAAGGAAGTCTGGAAAAGCTATTTAGAAGTTGGTTTTCCTCCAGCACTCCCACATGTGAATAGACAAACCCATGTACAGACAGGACTGGCACACCCATGGAGAAGCCACATGTGCACCTAAGACACATGGACAGGCAGACAATAAAAATGCCCAACTGCAGCAGTACCATTCAGTTCCAGATGCCTCATTGTGAAGAAAACACATGTGCTTGTATTCTCACACCCACACAGACACAAAGACCCCCACACAGATGTAACAGTCCTATCCCAACCCTTCCATGCTCAGCTGGGACTTTCCCCCTGCATGTCACATAGGAACACAGAATTGTCTCAAGTTACTACTCCTCAAATTATTTGTTTAACAAAATTAACTTCTCTCCTCATATTCTCATGAAATCTGGACTTATGGACTGTTCTCTCCTCACATTCTCATGAAATCTGGACTTGTGGACTACTCAAAATAATTTTTCAGAAGAGAAATAAGATACAACTCATTAAATATAAATGCCCAAGAGAATTTGAGACGTAGACAGGAAAGCTGTGAGGGTGTGCACTGGCCTGTTCAGATATGTCAGCCATTGGTCATCTGCTTGATGTGGAAATGCTAGCGAAGCATTGGCCACTAAACAGATGACCACCAATACTAAAAGAGACAATATGAGTGACTATGGAAAAAAAACAAATTTTAGAATCAATGCACTTACATTGATATCAATGCACTTACATTTATATCCATATACTTACATTTATGAGCCATAAATTTGGGTAAGTAATCTCTGAGTATCAGTTTATTGAACAATAAATGCTAATTTCCAGTATTCCTGTGAGTATACAGTAAAATTACACATGTGACAATTGAAGCATTCAGCCTCATGAACATGTGTTTTGCTTTTGTTACTGAAATTTTTCCTAAAAGGTTTTGTGAACTGTCTAGACAAAAGACAATGGTGTCAGTTGGGGAGGCTTTAAATTAAGAAGGGTTACATGCTATTTCCTTAGGAATAGAGTGCATTTTATAGGTAATAAATAAGAAGGGATAAATGAGTGAGTAAATGATGAATGGTTGGTTGGATGGATGGATGGATAGATAGAATGACTATATTATACTTTATTAACTTTCTTGAATCACCACAATGTAATATGGAACCCATCATGTAGAGATAGTCCCAGAGATTTCTCAGTGTAATGGGAAAAAAAAGATAGAAAGAAATAATTCTAAGAAAATTGAAAACAGTATTGAAAAGTTTTATTAAAACAGAGAAAAAAATATACCTCCTGTGGAGCCAGAGGGTGAGTCAAGAAAGTTCTAAGTAGTGACATATAACCTAGGTGTTGGAGGATGTGTTTATTGGACTGCAAAAACTGATAAAGATATTCCAAAAATAGGAAAGGAAGGAGGGAGGGAGGGGGGGAGGGAGGGAAGGAAGGAAGGAAGGAAGGAGAGGAAGGAAGGAAGGAAGGAAGGAAGGGAGGGAGGGAGGGAGGGAGGGAGGGACACACAAAGGGAACAGAAGCTCGGAAGAGGCTTTTGTGACAAAGTGGGTGGGCTGAAGTGGCTGGAATGCAGAAAGCATGGGGGACCAAGCCAAACAATAAAGTTGGATGGGTATTTTGGGGAGCAAGCTTATGGAAGTCCTCATGTAAGCAAGCATCTATTTATAAGAGGATATTTAATATAGAGAGCAGAAAGTAGAGAAGTGATATTATCAGACTTTTAACTAAAATGATCATTCTCATGTAAGGAGAATAGTGAAGCCTAGACTGTCAGTCATTTTACATATCCATCATCCTTTACGTACTTCTCAGCAATAGCTTCAGTAAGGCCAGGCAACAGTACATAATGAAAGGGGTATAGCCCACAAAAATTATGATTTAGAATTGCAAGAAATAATACCATAAATTTGTAAAATAATTAGAAGGAAGAATCACAGATGTCTGAGAATTAAAATGTTGTTTCATTAACCAAATAGAAAAGAGCCCCAGTGACTGATTGTTACATAATGATTTAATCTAAAATTTAGTAGCTCAAAATACCATAATTTATCACCATCCCTATAGAAGCTGAGATACATGGGACTAGCTCAGAATGCCTTGTGTGTTATAGTCAAATAGTGACGAAGTCTGATTTCCTCACTTAAGTGCCTGGAGAAGTTAATGATCAGGCCACCTACTTGTGGCCCCTCAAGGTAACCTAGGCTTTCCTCAGTAGTATGTGAATGTATTTCAGTAGTAAGTGTTGCAAAAGAACCAGGTGGGAATGAATGGTGTTTTTATGACCTTGGCATGGAAAAATACATAAAGTCATTTCTGATCCCAATCACTTCACTAGTAATGGCAGTCACAAAGGCCTACCAGAACTAAGGAGGGGTAAAACGATCCTAAGAGGGAAGTTTATAGCTCTAAATGCTTACATTTAAAAATCAGAATGGTCTCAGTGAGAGAAATTATATTGTCATATTGCAGTAAGAACAAGAAATATGCTGCTAATATTGGAAAATGTAACTTGCTACAGAACATAAAAATGAGGGCAAGCTTGAGTTTCGCTTCAGGTATGTTGCATTCCTGTTGTCTAAAGCACACAAAGATGAAAAGAAAAATGAGGAACAATATTGGTGTTGGAGTTCAGGACGTTTGAGAGTCCCCAGGATATCTGCGGTAAATAAGGTTATTGGAATAGTGTGTCATGGGTGTCCACAAACAGAAGAAAAGTAAAAAGAAGGAAGAAAGAGAGAAGGAAGATGAATCATGGAGAGGAGAAGGGTGCAGGAGCATACAAGAGGAGGGGCTGAGAAGGCAGGGTAAGGGGTCTGAATTTCCTGTGACTACCAAAATAATGTTCCTTCTTCTGTGAGTCCCAGGTGCTCTTGGCTCATGCCAACATAGCTCCAGTTTCTGCCTCTGACTTCACATGACAGACTTTCCAAAATATGTGTCTGTGTCCAAAACCCTTGTCTTTCAGGGACACCAGTAACATTTGATTTAGGTCCACTCTGTTCCAGTATGACCTCACGTTAGCTTAAATAATTACCTCTGCCACAACCATATTTTCAGATAAGATCACATTCTGAGATATTAGGTGATAGCTCTCCAAATCTTTTGGGGAAGGGATTAGAAACCATTCACAATTTATCCCATTAAAAGAAAAGATGAGAGGGAAGAGGAGCTCACAGAACTAAACCTCAACAATGCCACAATGTAAAGATAGGACAGAAGAGGCTATTACATAGGGAAAAGGTGAGAAAAATACAGAAAGACTTGTAACAAGAATTGTGGAATGGAAGAAAGGAAGATATGGTCCAAAACTATTCATATAACAAAGAGCTGACAACTCTCCATTTGAGCCATAAACAGAGCAATTATTAGCAGAGTAATTGTGATAAAGGCAGGGGCTGATTTGTAAGGAATTAATGAGAGAGAAAAAAAAGATGTAGAAGTGATTCCTTAGTAATTCCTCTAAGTGTGTGTGTGTGTGTGTGTGTGTGTGTGTGTGTGTGTGTGTGTGTGTGTGGTTAGATCTAGTGATCTGGAATTCACATTAGCTAAAGCCTGTATACAAAACTGAAATGAAAACTTGAAAGTGAGAGGGAGAGCAAGAGAGCACAGTCATGGAGAGAAAGTCGGCACTGTCATATAAGGAGCCTTCTTGTGCTTTCCCTAAAACTGAGAGAGTGGCATCCTGCATGTGTTAATGGGCCAAGACAAATCCTTGCTGGAGAGCTGTGGATGGCTGCAAAGAGAAAATGAGTGATTAACCTCAGGAATATGACCAAAGGTTTAGAGGATGGAGAGATAATATAGACGCCAGGAGACAAAGGATGCGGTCAGAGCTAGGCCTTATTGTTTATTTCCTTGATGCCTCAGGAGTATCCAAGCAGAGACAGTTCTGGGCAGCTTTATTATAACTGTGGTTTCCACCAATAAAAGTCCTGGTGAAGCTAACTTTTTCGACACTGAAATACCAGTTCCAACTTCTAGACCACAGCTCCTTGACTTTTCTTTTCTCTGAGTCTCCTGCTCCTCTTCCACATTTAATTTTCATACTTCTCTGCTCACTTTCATTAGATCCTTCTGGATTTTGCTTTTTTCATATTTCAGAGTTAGTCTAATCATGGTACAGGAAAGGTACTCTGTCCCACTGCCTCTCTGAAACTGATATTCCATTTACAAAATAGAGAGCATCAGTCCTCATCTTTATCCATATATTCTAAGTCACAGTAATGGGTAGCAAAAGAATTTCCCCAAAAGATAAAGTAAGATATAAACAGCCTTGAAATCCAGGCCATTAATTGGATAGAAAGGCCAAAATCAAGCTGGCATTTTTCAGACCAAACGTGGTCAGTAAAGATCTTTTAACATGTCCCTCAAGGGTAACTGATCTCTTATTCTAAACAAAGGTATAAATTTTGGTCTTGAACATTCTTCAGGGAAAGTTCTGTTCTGTTGTTTGAGAGTACAATGATTCTAATTTGTTTGTTACAGGGAGGAATAGGGAAGGGTTGGAAGTTCATGTATCTCAGTGTATGGGATTATACATGGGAAATAGCCAGATAAAGGAACAAATGGGGAATTTATCAAAGGGGTAGCTTGATATATCTTGGTAGAATTATACTATAATCATATGAAATGCAGTGAGTACTATAACCTGGGATACTGCAGGTTGCAAAGAACAAGAGCAGATTCAGAGCCAGCTTCCCTGGGTTCAAGTTCTAGCTCCTTTGAAGCATATTATTCAGCTTATCTGAGACTTAGTATCATAATCATAAAATGAGGAGGATGATAATGACAGTTAAGGAAGCAAATGACAGAGCTGGAGAGGTGGCTCAGCAGTTAAGAACATTTGCTGCTCTTCCAGAGGACTAGAGTTCAGTTGCCAGCACCCATGTCCAGTGGCTTACAGCTGCCTGAAATTCTAGCACCAGGGGGTACAATGCCTTCTTCTGTTGTATACCTGCACACACACACACACACACACACACACACACACACACACACCACAATACATATACACAAAATAGAAATAAAAATAAATTTTTCAAAGAAAAAAAATGACAAAATTGATAAATATTTTAAAGTGCTATCTGTCACATACTACACTAATTATTATATATTAGTTTGAAAACTAGCAATTAACTAAATACATAAAGCTATTTATCTTTGTTTTAGTGACATAAAATTATATTTATCACCTGCAACATCGTGATGTTTTAATATATGCTTAGTGGAATGACCAAATGTAACCAATTAGTGTGAGACAACTTATTGTATATAGTTGTTATTTTGTGGTACATCTACTCTTCTATTAGCAACATTTCCAAGAGTAGTCATTGTGCTTTAAGATCAATCTTTGAAGTCATTCCTTCTGAATATCAGTAATTTTTCTATCCTTTAACTAACATCTCTCTCACTCCCCTTCAACCACTATCCCGTTTCCCATAGTGATATTATCTACTTCTATGAAATAAATGGTTTTGGATTCAATATATAAATAAGATTATGTGGTATTTGTCTTCCTGTGCCTGGTTTATTTAATTTAATATGTTGTTTTCCAAACTGTTTCATGTTGTCATAAATGACAGAATTTCCTTCCTTCATTTGGCTGAATAGCATTCCATTATGTACACTTACAATTTTTTATCCATTCCTTGACTGACAAATGCTCTCTTCTCTACTTTTCTCATTGCTGTGATAAGAAGCCACTTGGAGGAGGAAGGGATTGGTTTGGCTTACCGTTCAGAGGGATATAGTCCATCATGGTGTGGAAGGCAAGACAATAGGAAGCACACTGCACCTGCAGCCAGGAAACAAGAGAGAGAACGGAAAGCAGGGCTGGATGCCCCTCACCCCAACCCCATGGGAACTGCTTCCTCCACCACAGCTCTACCTCCTAAAGGTTCCTGAACCTTACCAAACAGCACCATTAGCTGGAAACCAAACTTTCAAACACAAGAGCCTATGTGGGCCTTTCACATTCAAAGTACAACAGATACATAGATTGAGTTCATATTGAAGCTACTGTGAATTCTGCTTGAATGAACACATAAGAACAGATAGGTCTCTACTATACTGATTTCATTTTTCTTTGAATATGTGCCCAATAGAGGGACTGCTGGATCGTCTGGTAGTTTAGGTTTAATTTTTGAGGTGTCTCCCTTTTCCATAATATCTGTACTAATTCACATGCCCACCAACACTGCGAATGGATTCTCTGGTCTCTATAGACTTTCCCATACTTTCTACCTTCCGTATTTTGGATAGCAATGACTGTAAAAAGTAAAATGTGATATTTCATGAGGTGTGAAAAAATTTATCTTGGCTTTTGTCGGGGGGGTGTATACATGATGTGTGTGTTGGAGGTGTACATACTTGCCACTACATGTGTGGAGATCAGAAGACTTTGTGGAATTCATTCTCTCCTTCTACCTTTAAATGCAGTTCAGAAATTAAACTTGGATTGACAGGCTTGTGTGGTAAACCATCTCCTACTTTACCTATTAAACCATCTCCCTGGTTCACAAAATGGTTTTAATTTTCCATTTCTTTGATGAGTAATGATATATTGTATACTATGGTAAATTGTATATTTTTGAAAAAATGTTTATTAGAATTATCTGTCCATTTTCAATTGGATTATTTTCTTGCCATTGAGGTATTTGGGTTTCTTATATATTTCAAATATTAACTTCTTATTAGAAGTATACTTTGCAAATATTTAAGATTTTTTAGATGTCATCCCATTCACCTATTTTTACATTTGTAAACTTTTGCACCAAAATGTTTATATTTGCTTTTGTGACCAGTAATTAAAAAAAGGAAGGAAGGGAAGAAGGAAGGAAGGAAGGAAGAGGGAGGGAGGGAAGGAGGGAGGGAGGGAAGGATGGAGGGAGGGAGGGAAGGAGGGAAGGAGGGAGGGAGGGAAGGAAGGAAGGAAGGAAAGAAGGAAAGAAGGAAAGAAGGAAAGAGGAAGATAAGAAAATTATCGTCCAAAATCATGGCCTGGAGCTTTCTTCCTATGTCTTTTTCTAGTAAGTTCATAGTTCATGGCTTATACTTATCTTTAACTTATTTGAGGTTGACTTTTGTATGTGGCAGGAGGTAAGATTTTCATTTTTTTCCTAATAGCCAGTATTACTACATTTTATTGTTTTAGGATTTCATACATGCAAAGAATATGTTTTGATCAAGTCTGCTCCTTCTCTATACCCTCTACTGTAACCACTCCCAGCCCCACTATTTTCTCCAAACTTCCTCTGCCCCCCTCCCCACTGAGTCACCTCAGTGATGTCAGTACATATATGTATTTAGGGTGATCTGCTGTAGCATGGGTAGCCTCTCAGGGGCTGCATCCTTAAAGAAAAATGACTCTCCCTTTGCCAGCAGCCATTAACTCCTAATAGCTCCTCAGCTAGGGGTGAGACTTCATAAACACTTCCCCCTCCATGCTGGAATTTTGTCTGGCTTGATTTTGCACTGTTCTTGCGCATATTGTCACAAGTGCTGTGAGTTCGTATGTATAACTGCCATGCTGTGCTCTGAAAACATTGGTTCCTTGTAGTCATCCACTGCCTCTGGCTTTTACAACTTTTTCATGCCCTCCTCCATGATGATCTGTCAGCCTTGGGCAGGAGAGGTGTGGTGTAGATGTCCACAAATATTTTTATCTGCACCTTGGAAAAATTGTGCCTATCTGTTAATCACTATCTACTGCTCAAAGAAGTCTCTTTGATGAGGGTGGAGAGATGCACTAATCTATAGGTATAATGATGTCTTTAGGAGTTGGTTTAATTATATCTCCATTTAACAGAATAATAGTACTAGTTTTTCCCTAGGGCCTATGCCCTATCTAGTCACATGTTCTTGGCCCAAATAATGGTGCCAGGCATAAGCCCTGTCTTAAGGAGCAGGCCTTAAATGCAATTTATAAAAGTATTTGTTCACTATGGAAAGCAGTGTGGAGAACTCTCAAAAAACTAAAAGTGAATCTACCATATGATCAGGTTATACCACTCCTTAGAATATACCCAAAGGACACGTCCTCCTGTAGAGACACCTGTATATCCATGCTTATTGCTGCTCTCTTCATAATAGCTAAGAAATGGAAGCAACCTAAATGTCCCTCAACTGATGAATGGATAATGAAATTGTGGTACATTTACCCAATGAAGTTCTACTTCGAAGTAAGAAAAGATGAAATTTGCAAATAAATGAGTGGAGCTAGAGAGTGTTGTACTAAGTGAAGCAACACAAACACAGAAAAGCAAGTGACATATGTTCTCCCTCATTTGTGGATCACAGCACCAATCCATTACATATGAGTATATATCCTGATATAACACCAGGAGCCAGGAAAATGGAAAGGAAACACAGAAGTAAAGGGGAAAAAAACACAAAATAAGGGTATAGTAGGGAACAGAAGTTACCAGGGAGGAAATGGGGAAAGTGGGAGTGTTCAGCTGGGAGGGGAGGGGAGAGGAACATGCAGGGGGCATGGTGGGGGAAGAGGGAACTCAGGAGGGAACATCGAGGAAAGCAGGTGTTTTGTATGGAGAATGGGCATAATGGGGGTACTTGGGCTGCAGAGGGAGGTCAGATGGGGGGGAAAAGAGTAGAAATTAGTGATCTTGGAGACCTAGGAAAACCAGAGGGAAATATGTTGCTCCCGAAAACCCCTGAGAAATGCACATACAGTGACTGAACGTTAGTGCATATGCATACCTGTGAGCTGTATGGCAAGGAGCACAGTGCCAGATAGAGGAGATCTCCTTTTGTGTGATTGGTCAGAATGGTTCAAGAGACACCCAAAACAACAGGCTATTTCCAGAGCTCTTGTTTATCTCTCAGAACTGGAATATCAGTCTCTACTGCTGAAGACAAGACATAGTTCAGACACAGGACTTGGAGGAATGGAGTTGGAACTGACCTGGAAGCCTTCTACTTGAAGTTTAGCTCTCATAATTTTAGAGGATTCTATGAAAGCTGCTAAGGGAGAAAATCAATCAATGTTCTAACCCAGCCCTAAAGCTAAATAGCCATAACCACCTGCACAGCAAACTCTCTTTAATGGTATAGCACTGGCACTGTTATCTGGGGGTAATCAACAGCTATCTAATTGGACTTAAAGCCCTTTCAATGGGAGTCAACTCATGGGTGGCACTATAAACACTGCCAAATACACTTGGTTGCAGAGGTCATAGATCCTAGTAAAAACCCTATTTCTGTCATATCTCCAGACAAATGAAATTCTTACCATATGCTAATGGATCCTTCTATGTATAGACAAGTATATTGTGCACCATTTTTGCAACAGGTGGAGGATATTGCAGAATCCCACAACTGGTCAGACAGAGAATATACATCTGAGAGATGTCCAGTCCTAGGTGACATATCTACAATTGAACCTGTACACCTAAGGCTCATGGAACATAGCAGAATGGGAGATAGGAAGAAAACTAGTGCATCTTCAACTCTCACCAGTGGAACTTCCTTATACAACAGAGTGTTATGTACACAGAAGGCCATAACTGGTCAAGTTTTAAAGAATAAGAGACTGCAGTGTGTGTGTGTGTGTGTGTGTGTGTGTGTGTGTGTAAGACTCTCCCTGGATAGGACTCTTATATTTAGCCTCTCCCACCCATGGCTCAGGGACCATCGGGGGAGAGAGGGCAGAAAAATTGTAAGAGCCAGGGCTGGTTCATAAACATAAGGAAGCAAATGCTTTCAGGCTACTATAAGCTTGTGCATGTGAACTTGTGGCAATAGTGGCATCAAGCACAGGACCCATGCCAACTCAATCAAACAAGGGCCCAGCAGAGTGAGGGCAATGAGTGGCATTCCAGCCCTAGTCTTGGAACTATTGAGACTGGATACTACTGAGAAAGAGTAGGACTTTCGATCTCTAGATAGGTTGTCTAGTTTCCAGTGGATGAATTTGCACTGAAGGACATTTGGGTACAAATGCTTGACTGGATAGGACTTAACATGTATGGTGGAATGCATGAGGTTTGGCGGGGAGTTGGGGGGGATGGTAGGGAAGGAGTCTAAATTTGATTAAGAACTATTGTATGAAATGTACAAAAGTTCCATAAAAACTATTTTTAAAAAATGGTTGTTTACACCTGTAATATTTGTGCCATTACTGCACCAGTGGGCATATCCTTTCAGACAGGTTATTAGTGTGCTGACAGGGTTCAAGGCTGGATAAGATTGGTGATTGTGTAGTGCTGGAAGTTGGGTCAGTGGTCACGGGCTTACCTAGCATTCATTGAGATTAATGATTACTTTTCTCCTCCAGTAGTGTGCATAGTACCTTTCAACACCATGAAAGCTAGCCACTAAGGATGAAGCTTCCACATCAGTACCAAGACTTACGTACCGTGTTCTGTAACTCAGGTGTGTATTGTCTTCAACAGCAGGTTCTCACCATCAAGTTCTGGAAGGTAACCAAAAGCAATGATAATAGGTTGTAATGAGACCCCTCTGACCAACAACTCCAAAAATGGTAACCTACTCCTCGCTATAAGCTTTTTATTTGCTATGGTATGGTGTCTAGAAGGGGCATTGTCCCCTGTTATAGGGCAAGTTCATTTAAACTTTTATATGCATATAAAAACTTCTACAGTGGTTAACTCGCAGATGACTTTCTCAAGGGTACTAGTTACCCCTCCCTACCCTCTCTTCTTTACCCTGCTCTCCCATCTCCCACTCCCACCCAATATTTCCCTAGCCATTATTCCCCATTCCCTCTTCAAATACCTGTGCTCCATCTTTCCTCTTTTGAAATTCCCTACATGGCCTCCAACTAGTTTCCTGATCTCCATATGTACTCCAATTTAAATACACATATCCAAAGATTCAAAGCTATCATCAACATATAAGAGAGAGCATGTGATGGCTGTCTTTCTTGGTGTGGGTTACTAAGAATGACTATTTCTATCTATTTAGCTGAAATTTTCATTATTTCATTTTCCTTAACAGCTGAATAATATTCAGTTGTGTAAATAGACCACATTTTTATTATGGGATTAGCCATTCAGTTGATAGACATCTAGGCTCCTTCCATTTCCTGGCAATTGTGAATAGAGCAGCAATGAACATGGATGAGAAGAGATCTCTGTAGTAGGATATAGAACCCTTTGTGTTATGCCCAAGAGTGGTATAGCTGGATCATGTGGTAGATCTATTTCTGGCTTTTCGAGGAGCCTCCACACTGATTTCTACAGTGGCTGTACCAGTATGCACTCTCACCAGCAGTGACTATGTTTCCCCTTTCCCCACATTCACACCAGCATTTGTTGTCATTTTTTTTTATATTAGCCATTCTGATTGGGGCAATATAAAATCTCACAATAGTTTCAGTTTTCATTTCCCCTAATGACTAAAGATGTTGAACATTTTAAAAATATTTCTCAACCATTTGTATTGCTTTCTTTTTAGAACTCTTTTAGCTCTGTGCCCCAATTTTACAGTAGATTTTGTACATTCCTAATGCTTCCTTTATGCCTTCTACCTATATTCTAGATGCTCACTATTTGTCAGAGGTACAGTTGGTAAAGATTTTTCCCATTTTGTAGACTTCCTCTTCAAATGATGGTGTCGTTAGGTTTTACAGAAGCTTTGGGGTTTCATGAAGTCCCATTCTTTTATATGTGGATATCCAGTTTTCTTAACGGCACTTTTGAAGAGACTGTCATTATCATCATATATTCTTGGCATGTTACTTAAAAGTCAATTACTTATAGGTGCGTGGACTTATTTCTGGCCTGTTTATTCTATTGTGTTGGTCACCATGTCTAGTTTTATGACAGCACAATAGTATGCTTGTTATTTGGACTTGGTATCATACTTTGAAGTCAGAGGATAGTACCTGTAGCTTTGATGTTTTTCTTTAAGATTGTTTTTGGTTCTTTGACATTGTCTGCGGCTTCATATGAATGTTTCAAACAATTCAGTTTAGTGGTATTATTCTTTAATTATAGGCTCTAAGACTATACTTCATGTAGTTTATTTTATATAGTATATAGCACAATGAAAGACTCTAAGTCAAGGGGCTAAAGAGATTGGTC
Organism: Nannospalax galili; assembly: GCF_000622305.1. Lineage (NCBI taxonomy): Eukaryota > Metazoa > Chordata > Mammalia > Rodentia > Spalacidae > Nannospalax > Nannospalax galili. The sequence continues at coordinate 367,806 of NW_008360313.1, forward strand.
AGCAGTTACAACACTTGCTGTTCTTCCAGAGGACCTGGGTTCAGTTCCCAGCAACCACATGGCAGCTCTCAAGCATGTGTAACTCCAGTTCCAGGGGACCCAAAGCCATTTTCTGGCCTCTGCAGGCACTTTACACAAGATACAATTAGACACATGCAGGCAAATACTCAGACACATAAAATATAAAAAAATAAATCTTTAAAAAAAGAAATAATTTAAGTTGAGGGATCAGTTTTATTCTAAGCCCCTTTTTTCCTATATATAGTTTTGTTTCTTGTTCTGATTTTTGAAATGGGATTTTGCTATGTTGTTTAGGCTGTTCTCAAATTACTGGACTTGAGTGATCCTCTCACCTCAGCCTTCTAAACATGCATGTACTACCATGCCTTTTAAATATACTTTAAATTTGTTAAATATAAGTTTTAAATGTAGTTATGTGTAAATACTGTTTATATTTTACTCAAATATCCAACAGTATAAACAGAATATAAGTGGTCTTTATAACAGGAAATGAGGTGAGATTAACATTAAAAGTGAAAAGCAGATTTCTTTTTGCACTTGGCTTTCATAAATACACATACTATTCTATCCCACAATAAAGTATAACCAGTGTTTTAGAGGAACTGGTATCCTGCATATCAGACTTGATGAAATTAAAGATCTAGATTCCAAACTTCTATTATATTTTCTGTGTGACCTTAAATAAACTGGCATCCAACCCTGCCTTCATTTGATCAGTGTCCAGGTTAAACTTTAGTTGTAAGTAATTTATAGCTTATTGCCATCAACTTTAAATGCTCTACTACCCTAAACTAACTCTCTCCCTCTCTCCTCTCTCCTCTCTCCTCTCTCTCTCTCTCTCTCTCTCTCTCTTCTCTCCTCTCTCCCCTCTCTCTCTCTCTCTCTCTCTCACACACACACACACACACACACACACACACACACACACACACATTACACACAGCAATATCAACAAATATGTTTTCAGTTACAGATAACCTAACAGTGGCCTATTAAATACATGGATTGTCTGCAGGTAAATGCCTCCTAAGATTGCTTTAGTGACTCAAAAATGGCAAGACTTTCTTTCAAGTGTGACTTTCAAGGGTGATCCTTGATCCTTGATTCCACATTCATTTTAGGTGAAAGAGAGTAAAAGGTCACACCATAGCTCTTAGACTTCATATTGGAAAAGCCAAAACTTCCCCATAGGCTCTCCCCCATCGACACACACTGAGGGGGGAGAAAGGATGAAAAAGGAGGGGGGAGGGAGGGAGGGAGAGAACTTCCTAATGGTTTCATCAGTCAGTCAGAACTGGATCACATGGCTACCAGTAGTGACAAAAGAAGGTGGGAGGGTGGGAAGGAATTCAAATATGATGGTCTTAGATCAACCATTATATTGCCAACCTGAAGACAATTTGACCTTTATTGTCAAAGAAAAAGAGAGTGTAATATTGGATGGGTAATTAATAATGCCTGTGGTAGTTACTTCCAGTTGCAGAGCATTTATTATGTAGAAGGCAAGAGACCTATTCATTTTTCATATCATGTGTTATGTGTCCCTTCATCTTCACAAACTTATAAATAGTTATTTTTAAATATTGTTTGTTCCATACTCCTTATAGTAAGTTAAATGAGCCCCAACCATGGTCACATAGCTGGAAGAGTAGAACGCTGCAAGTCAACAGTGTAAAGGACAAGTTTCTTGACATTGAAATTCCATCCTAGTGGAAAAGAAAAGCATTACACATATAAACAAATAATGTTAATTTCTGAGAGTTGTGAGGGTTATTAAAATATTAAACAAGATCATGGGATAAAGAATAATGGTGCATGGACTAATTTTGATGAGGTGCCTAGGAAAGACTAAGCGCTCATGACTAGTAGACAGTTTGATCCAGTACGGTGAAAAGCTCTCCAGGCAGGGAGCCTCAGGCCTGGATTCAGAACACTTTATAGAATATTTATATATTTTATTTATTCATACATTATATACTTTATATTTTATAGATATTTTATTTTATAGAAGAGCAGTGTGCTGGAGAATAAAGATCGAGAAGGATCTAATAAGAAACAAAGACTGTATTTTATTCCAATTGTAGTGAGAATTGTAACCAATTTTAAATAAGTGAGGAGGGTAGCATGGTCTGTTTTCTTTAACCCACCCTGGAAGCTGTGTAGAGAATGACTTGACAGGGGACACTGATGGGTGTAGAGATGTCAGTAAGGAGAATTCGCTAATGTTGGTAGAAACTGGGTGAAGATGAATGAATTCAAGAAGAATTAACTCTGTGACACAACTTACCTTTGGTTATTATTTTCTCATTCATCTGTTTTTATCGACTTTGCAACACCAAGGTATTTCATCACATTCATATGCATGTTTTCTTATGAATTGTGTTTATTGTTGTTACATCCTTCTGTAATAAATTTCTTACTGTGTTGACAAAATTCAGTCAGCTTTTTAGCATTTTCTCTTACTTGAATGGACAAAGTGATCATGAAATGGTCAGTTCATTCAAACAGTCTCCAAATTCACAGTTTCTCATCCTCCCAGGAAAAATAAAAGTCCAGTCTCATATCTTTTTATAGATACAGCCTGTAAGAGGTTTAGCTTTGCATAATTTTCCATAATGCATTATAAGTGCCTCCTTTTTTCCCCCCAAGCTCATGAAATTAGGATAATAGAAGTAAGATTCCCCCTGCCCAGAAAAGTTGTGTTCTGGAGTTAATCAATGTTTTCTTAATTGAAATTAGGAGTAGAGTAAATGAGGAGAAACACATGTCATTTTTTGGAACCCTTCCTTATACATTTACTCTGTCTGAATGCTCTTCCCTCTGGAAAAACCATCTTAATCTAATTGCAGTGGGAATTGATGATCATTCTGGTGTTCCTAACAGTGAAATTTAGGCTATTACCTGGCATTGTCCTGCTTAGCTCTTTTGTTATCCAGGCCCTTCAACCATGATTGGTTAGTCATCCTCAGAATGTGCTCAGTGGAAGGCCAAGCTTCTTAAGTTATGGTGGAAAGAGGCTTGGTCGAACTAAATGAGTGTCTAAGCAAATAATTTCAATTTTCAAACATGTGGGTGAAGATGACTTTGTCTGCAATGCACAAGAGAAAAGTTGGGTATAGCGGTTACCTGGATAATTGGACAACAGATGGCAGAAGCCTGAAGTACTTCAAATGGGAAGTCCTGGGCTCATGGACCTTTATAAGCTTAAAATTCCTGTGCTGAGGAATATTTCTATTTAGGAACAGTCAGAGCACTGAAAATAGATCTCCGCAGGTAATTAATGCAATTGCACACTTTCAAGTATAATATCCAATTAAAGCGTTCCTGTACAATTTAAGGAGAGGAAAGAAATAAAAAAACATCCAATGGATTCTTTAAAATATTTTATTATTTTTATTTTAAAATAAAATGTGTTTTTCTTGAGTGTATAAGTGTACCATGTGCATGCAGTGCCACAAAGGCCAGAAAAAGATGGCAGATTCCCTAGAAATGGTGTTACAGATGGTTGTTAGTTGCCATGTGGATGCTTGGAGTTGAAACTGGGTCTTCTGGAAGAACAGCAAGTATTCTAACAACTGAAACCTCTTTCTAGCCCCCATCTAATGGTTTCTACATGCACATAAGTTTATAATAAAAATGCATGCAACTCTTTGGCTTGGTGGTTTAGTAAGTCCCAGGTAGAGCTGTGAAGCCTGATCCAAACTATAGCAACAGTGAATCAGGAAGCCTCAGTACAATCGAAAGGTTTCTAATGGCCCCTATTCTGAGATTCCCAAGAGCCAAAACAATGATATATAAAATCTTGGGAAAATTAGGTATTTGCTTCCAGACTTTAACCTCAAAAGAAATAGTACATACTCCTGGAATTAAAGATTGCCAACCACTACTTGAATTATCAGTGTTGCCTTCTGTTAATTACACCTTCTCTTTCTTATGCAAATGAAAGCATAAGAGAACAAATATTGTTTATCATGCACCATTGTCAGCAGCAACAGACGGCATTAACTTGTTTACTACAGACTTTCTGATGTGGGTGTCATCTAGATTTTAGACCTTCTTACTGGTTTGATAAATGTATTGGGAGCACACAGGCTCTCAAGTAACTGCTAAGGTGTCCCTCCCACTGTTCTATTGCCCATGTTTCTCTTGGAGGATTCTCTCCTTTCCATGCTGCTGTGTAACTCGTCAACCTCCAAAGTAACAGTGGTAGTAAATCCAGTCATACATCTTTCTGGCAATGCAAACCAATCACTGCCCATCATTGCATGCCGGTGATTAAAGGGTAATCATCCTAGTTGCCAACTTTGCTTTCATGAGTTTGGAGGGCACTAGCATTCATGGAGCACTGTGAACCAGGAAAAGAGCTGTTTCTAAGCACCTCAAATTACTATTTTCGTAATGCTGTAACAAGAAGGAAAATCTTCACAATTTGGAAGGATTTTCGAAAATTAGGCCCTATGCACCAAACCTTTGATCTTTTGGTCAAGCTGTCATTCTCTTGAAAATTCAGTTCTCTTGTGAATTTTCCAGCCTGCTCCCCAAACAATTGGTTGCATAAGTTCTGAAAGCCAGACCCACAAAGCTTCCCTGTGTTTTGGAAAGTTCCCTAAATAGAATTAGGTAACGATGGCACCAACACACAGTCCTAGGACCAGTGCCCTGTGTTCCCAGTCCACACAGCTCTGTTTCTTTCCTTTGGCATCTCTTTCTGCCCAACTCTCCTTTCTATCTACCCTTCCCCTCTCCTGTCCTTTGTTTTCTTCTCCCTAGCTTGCCTCCCCCTCCAGAATCATTTCTGAGGCTTGGCCCAGCCTCTGACTCCACCAGCTTTGCTTAGGCAAGACTACTGCCTCATCTAAACACAAAAGATGCCTCCACATTTAGTTAAAACCCTGGTGAGATGTCAAGTAACACAGCAGAATGAAGTCCTGGTTGGTGGACTGTTTCAAGGTTTCTTACCATCTTGAAAAACTTTTGCTATAGGGTGTTTTTAAAAAGTTAAAATTTTAAGATTAAAAATCTGTAAGACTTCAAGCTAGATAATTGAAAACAAATTGGTTTATAAGAACTTGCTATTTTTCATTTTTCTGAAATATGAAGGGCAGAGTTTGATACTAGAGTTTATTTCCCAAATAAATTAAGTTGTTAGACTTTTTATATATTAGAACTTTTGATGCCAATCATGAACTGTCACTAGGAGTAATTTTATAAAAGTGACACTGGACAATCTAAATACAGCTCCTTTGATTTGAGATGTTCCTCCATGTTATTTCCTTCTCTTGTCTGAGCTAATGTGATATTTCCTAATCAAGAGCTTCCATGTGAACATAAATTAGAGGTCCCCAAGGGTGAGAAGACTAACCTGTTATTTTATGTTTAGTTAATTAATTACTTTTTATTTTATATGTATGAGTGTTTTAGCCACATGTATATAAGTGCAGCATGTGTATACAATACAAATGGAAGCCAGAAAATAGCATAGGATCCCCCTGGAACTGGAGTAAGGAATGGTGGTTAGCTGCCATGTGGGTCCTGGCAATGGAAGCTGGGTCCTCTGCAAGAACAGCCAGGGCTCTTAACCACTGAGCCATCTCTCCAGTCCTTAATTTTTTCTAAATTTAAATAGACTAGTTAAAAGGGTTTTGTATTTTTTAAAAAAATGGCATTAGTAATAAACTTTGTACTGTAATCAAAGTATTATTAGGTCATCATTCCTTATGATCAAAACATCTAGAACCTCTGCCACTGTGCTCCTACCACTGCCACAGTCCCAGGGTCTCTGCAAGTCAGCTTACTTGCACGTCTGATTGTGCTTTTGCTTCTTACTGATCCCCAGAGTTATGTTTGTGAGCCATTTTAAGATCTATATTGAGCAACATCTTCAGCTGAACTCACTCTCAAGCATGCACAAACAAAACATTTCAAAAGATAAGCAAACACTTTCAAGGAAATTAGTTTGTATACTTCCATATCCATTTTTCCTCTAAAAGCAATCTGTCCAGGTCTATGCCTTGCAGTCCTCACAGCCCTTCTCCTTCCCATTTGCCTTTTCACCTGTGTAGCCTGTCTTCCCTTAACTATTCCGTCTTCATTCTTTTTTTTTTTTTTTTTTTTTTTTAGCAATGGCTGTGGCTCAGAAACATTTAGAGAATAAGCTCTTAATTTGTGCTGCTTACAAAAAATCCAGGATAGCATGAAAAGCTAAAACCCTGTCTTTATATTCTGCCTTTCCACAGAGACCTGCAGTGAGTTCATGCACTTAAGCATCTAGGTGGCTATTCAGATGCATGGATACCTCAAAGGCTGTGCAAGGCCATGGTTGCACCTTTTGGTAAAGATTGTGAAGGTAAAGTATTTTAACCCAAAGATCAGCTAAGACTACTCTTCTCTTTCTGACTCTCCATCCCAAATTAATTCTCCTGTTAGTGATGTTTGAGGAAAGGGTGATACTCATTTAGGGTATCATGCCAAGGGGAAATTGCATTGGGGTTAGATTTGGCTTGGAGTCAGTAGGCTGCAGATGGGGTTGGAGTCAGATCTGTGTGCATGAAGTTGTTGGTTTCCATATTTCTGTATAAATAATATCCAAGATGACCCTTACTGCAGTTTCTTTCTTCCTTTTTTTTTTTCTTAGCTCATTACACAAAGGTGTAAAACAAGCAGTCATACAGCCCTAGTACTTGGACTATGTCCATGGGGTGTGGGAGAGAAAGAAGTGTGAAATGTATTGTTTTAGTTTGCTTTCTATTGCTGTGATAAAACACTCTGACCAACAAACCAACTTGTGCAAGAAAGGGGCTATTGAACCTTACGCTTCCAAGTGACAGTCCCTCTTTTAGGGAAGTCAGGCAGGAGCTCAGGGTAAGAACCTGGAGGCAGGTTCTACTGAAGCACGGACCATGGAGGAACACTGCTTTCTAGCTTGCCTCCCTGCCTTGCTCAGCTGTCTTTCTTATACAGTCTAGGTTCACCTGCCCAGGGATGAAACAACCTATAATGGGGTGGCCTCTCCTACATCAATCAGCAAATAAGAAAACGCCACACAGTCATAGCCACAGGCAAATCCCATGGGAACATTCCTCAACTGAGATTCCTTCTTCCAAGATTACTCTAGTTTGCATCAAGTTGACAAAAAAACACTAACCATCATGTGTAGGAAACCAAAAATTTGTCCCAAGAAAATTATTCTAAATATCAGCGTATAAACATTTGGTTTCGCATCCATGATTTGCTTGTCATACACACATAGGATATGTGTTCTCTCTAGACCAGAAGAAAATGTATCAGGTATAATTATAAACAAACCATGGATTATTTTTCCCAATTGATGGAAATTATTATAAACTACCATAATTATCTGAATTCTTATATTTGTATAGCATGAACTAGAAACAGTACTAAAAAAGGCAAGTTATGTCAGGGTCCAAAGCGACAGTTCTAGTCACTAAAACTGCCAGTAATGAAAAAATAAGTTGCGATCAACCAGGCTAAAGGAAAAAATAAGGTATCTTTGATTCTCTGTGTCAAAAATATCACAAAATATTTTTAATATAGGAAAGTCGTTGAAAGGTGTGATAATTTATCTTGATGGTCAACCTGACAGGATGTGAAGAATCACCTTGGAGATGGATCTCTGGGTATGTCTGTGAGGGATTTTCTAGATTAGGAAACTGAGGTGGGAACTCCCACCTTAACTTCCAGACCAAATAAAAAGGACACCAGCTGAGCAGACACATTCTCTCTGCTTCCTGACTGTGGATTTAATGTAACCAGTTGCCTCAAGATCTTGCTGCCACCATGATGGACTGTGCTGTAGAACCGTGAGCCAAAATAAACTTTCTCCTTTAAGTTGCTTCAGTTAGGGTATGTTAACACAGAAATAATGAAATTAACTAAGACCAAAGGTATGCAATCAAAAATATTCGGTAAAACATAATGGATACAAGGTATATCTAACATGTTATTTTTTTAGTATTGGTCACTTTAAAAAAAAATTTTATTTTATGTGTATGAGTATATTGCCTGTATGTATGTGAAGGCACCCATGTCGTGCACTGCCACAGAGGTCAGAAAAGGGCTTCGGAATCCCCTGGGACTGGAATGAAGGATGTTTCATAGCCACCATGTGGGTGCTAGGAATCGATCCCAGGCCTCTGCAAGAACACTCAGTACTCTTAACCACTGAGCCATCTCTCCAGCCCCAATTTTTAAAGTGGGTTTCTGTTCTCTTTTTAAATCAAAATTTTTCTAAGTCCTCAGGATGACTTTCTAAATTCCTGAAATTGTAGAGGCTCTCTGCTTCACCAAATCTCACTTTATCTCTGCTTCCTGAGCTGATGGTTGACTGATAGACAGAAGTGACTCTCCCACCTCCTCTTCTGTACTGTGAGCTTTGCTGCCTAGGTATGAAAAACAAATGTAGAATGGTTTCAGTAGTATGTAAGAATTATGAATGAGCATTTCTTTTTCTCTGACAGCGTTAAACAAGGACTCTCTCACTGAATTTCCAGATGCACTTAAGATGAAATAAAAACGCTGAGCCAGTCTTTCCCTGCTTTAAATTAAGCACTCCAGGAAGAGACATTAAACCTTTCAGACCACCAGAGTGTACTGATGCTTTAGTACATAGACCATACACCCGATCTTGGTTACTTGGAAAATAAAGAAAAGTTAAGTTTGGTAAATGAGGCTGTTTTATGATCCATTTAAATAATCTGAAAAGGAAATTAATACTTTTATTACTTTTTATAAGAGGAAAACTTTCTTTAAAATCTGCAAGAGTTCTTTATGTTATAGTGCATAGAGAACAACCCTGGCCAAAACCCAGATCCAGAGAAATAAGGGAAGGCTGGAAACAAAGAGCCATGGCCACACAAATGAAAGCAGAATACACAAGAGGCCAGAGACTAGTTTCAGGGTAAAGAAAGTTGCCTCTAATGGAGCCAAGAATATATAGTTAATTAGAAATCAGATTGATTTTAAAAGAAAATGTATATTAACCTTTTTGAATAATTTGAATATTTGCTGGACTTATTGCAAAGGTAGGAAGGGATCTTGGAAGAATTTGGAAAGAATTTGTGACCCCTACCCCATATAAATAACAATAATTAGAACACTCTCTTAGTCACCCTACAAAAACTGTTATGAAACTTGAAGTCCTCCCAATAATCCAAAAAGTAACATGATCCTAATTTTCCAGAAATGGAAACAAATTTTCCATTCTTTTCTATGATAACAGCTCTGTCTGCCTATGCTGAGTCCTGCTTTTCTGCAAGCTTACTAATCAAAGTCTAGTCTGTACATTTTTGGGTTGGCTGTTCCCTCCACCTAGGATATTCTTGCTCTGGGTTTCTACCCAGCTCCCTTCTGCTACTCAAGTACCCTCTTCTCTCAAGATCTGTCTTCCTGTGTTCATTGTCTTTCTTGTCCCTGTGACGGAGTACCAACTTGGAAGGAAGAAAGACTGTGGCTCTTGTTTCCCTAGGTTTCATTCCACCGTGGCCATCTCTGCTGTTTTGGGCACGTGGTGAGCCAGAGCTTCATGATTCCAAGAGCATAGGGCAAAGGCTACGCACATCATGATGACCAGAAAGCAAAGGAAAGAGGTCCTTCGACAAGACACTGTCCAAGGACATGTCCTCAGTAACCTATTTCCTCTTGCTAGGCCCTACCTCCTAAAGTTTCCAGAACCTCCTAAAAAACGACAGGCTGGCTGGGGACAAGTTTTTAGTACATGAGCATTTGGAGGAGACAGAATTACAATGCTTCCTAACTCTGTGTCCTTGTTCCCTGTTTTATTAGCATAATGAATGAACTTTCGCTCCTACTAAAATGCATTCAGCATGAGAGTAGCGACTTCACTGTTGTCTGCCGCTGTTTCCTCCGTGCCTCTCACAGTACCTGACACTAGCAGACAAATAACCAATAATTTTATATTAAACGATCAATCCCCCTGATGAAAAAGCATTTGACTATTGAAAGCCTTTCTTTTAATCACTCAGTAGTTACAGCCCTTGAACTGGAAGCCAGATCAATCTCTTATTCCTGAAATATATGCTCTTTGCTTTTGTGTAGAGGGTCTGTAGGAAAGAGGGCTTATTATAAAGACAATGCGCACATAAAAAAGAAGTTGAGTGTTTTCTAAGATTCTTTTCACCATGAGTTTTTGCAAAACAAGAAGCTGGGTGTGTGTCAAGTCCTATAAAACCTACTTGTTGAATTGGATATATGAATATGTACTTATATATGCACCATAGTACAAAGCATCACAAAGACCTCTCTTCCTATCAGTTTTCTTCATGGCTCAGCTGCTAGCTCCAGGTTAATTATTATGGCATGTCCTTAAAGGCAGCTGAAATGGTAAACAGCCCGGCTCCATCACCCTCTCTCTTTCCAATCTCCTGCCAGGGCTTTCCATTGGCCCAACCCAACCAGAATCAGATGGTAAAGAATCCTTTTGCTATAGTCTATACAAATATATGTTCCAAAAACATTTCTACCTCTTAATGCAATTTTATTGTTCTAAAGTTTGGTATTTCAGCATTTCAAGAAGAATTTTTCTGGGGGGTTAGTTTTCATTAGTTTTGGTGATTCCTGTTGCCTTTTCTTTTTCTTTGTTAATATGGACAAAACGCAGAGCTTTAGAAACACTTAGACGAATGGAGAACTTTCTTTCCTTACATATACTGGCTGAATCATGCCTAATGCCAGCAGGATTCTGCCTGTAGTACTGTCTCTGCTGCTCGATAGATGCTTGGAATTGGCATTTTTGCCAAGCCCAAGCGTATTTGCATTTCTGTAAAATGAGAAAAAGTGACCATGACGCCCATGATGTGACATCCCCCATAACCTCTCAGATCTTCAGTAAAACCTCTAAACTAATGTCATGTTTGGGGAAAGTGGAACTTGTAGCTAGGTGCTAGACAATGACTATATGAAAAATCAGAGGCACCAGTAGGGAAGGAAGCCGTGGAAAACTCACTGAAGTTCTAGAGGCAGCTCTGAATCTGCATCAGTACCAAGTTAGAATTTGGACCAAATTAGCTTAAATCTGCATAGAAAAGTAGGACCCCATTGACATCTGGGATACACTGAAGTATCTATAAAGTTTTTTATATTTTAAAGACATTTACTCCAGTCTTTGATATAATCCTGATATTTAAGAAATTCATGTCAAAATTTAAATTCCTACTGCTGCAATTTCAGCTCAGCCTAGTAGTTGTAGTAATAACCATAATAGACTCCAGGTATGAACAATAGAGTCAGACTGTCAAAGTTTGAATCTCAACTATACTATATGCAAACTTGGCAAGTTGCTGAAACTCTCTGTGTTACAGTTTCCTTATCCATAAAATGGGACCAAGATGACTAAGGGTTGTGAACATTAGATGAACTGACACATACGAAAGATTTAGGAGTTTCCGTGACAGAGTCATGCTCAATAGTACTTATCATCAGCATTGTTGTTATACAGAAAGCATGTGTTAGATTGTTATACAATGCTCACAGAAACCCTGAGAATTAGTTGTGTCAGTATCCATTTTACACACAAAGAAATTAAATTAAAGAACAAATAATAACAGAGAATGATTATTCATTTGTCTTCCTGTTGTATTTATGATAGCATTAATGTGATTATCAAAAAGTAAAGGCTTTATGGAAGAAATTAATAAATTCTCTACTTCTGGCTCTTCATAGAATGCAAAGATGGGGAAAAATTTCATTCCCTGTGCTCTAACAGTCTGAAACTAGACATTTAAATTTCAATTTTATCAATAACATTTTTAGTTCTCTATTAGAGAAGCATTAAAACATGCGAAGGAAAGATGCAAATAAACATTCCCTTCCAAAGCCCGCACCCTGACTTCTTCTTCTCTTGGTCCTTGGCTAAGAGTTTGAAATAAAATTTAACCTGTGTCAAGACGGCTGAAACTAAATCTTAAATTAAAATGCAATTTTAAAATGTCTGAACCAGATAATTCATTAAAGCATTAATAGGTAGTTAGCATCCACCTTGTTTCATTTCTTCACTAATATGTTTTTTCTCCAAAAGATTTTTTTCCTGGCATAATTTTCCCATAGAAATGCACAATTCTGGCTTATGATTTTTTTTATATCTTAGTTTTCCAGTTTTTTTTCAAAATATATTTTGTTATTCCTCAAACAGCCTTCAAATTATATAAATGGTACTGTTTAAAACCACTTTCTTTCCCTGTTTGGAGCTGGGTCTCTAATTTGAGGTTAGTATTCAATTCCAGCATAATACCTTTATTTAAGCCAGCACAGAGACAAAATGCTCTGTTGAAATAGTCACTTGAATATAATGATCTTCAAATATTCATATTTCCCATTCCCACTTACTCTAATCCCCTACTGTTTTTTTTTTTATTTTTTGCAAGTAATTCTTTGCTACCAAGTAGTTCAAATTCTTATTTCACTTGATTCAAGAATGTCACAGGAACTAAACTCATGGCAGAGTACGTACCTGTCCTCTGAGCCTTGGTGTATACTCTTGCCAGCTCCTAAACCAATCTTTTCCTTTCTCTAAGTGTTCCATCTCATATTGGTAAATAGTATGCAAGATAGTCTAGAGCGAGAGAAAACTAGAAGACCAGCTACATCGCCTATTATGACGTAATATTTACAAAATCAGCTCCTTCAGCATTCTGTTGATTCAATATTGAATGACAGTTGATATCTTCTTATTTGTTGCAGACAATAGGCAAGTAGTGTGTTTTAACTTACTGACTGCTTATTTAAAGTTTGACGAAGGTGCAGGTTTGGTGGCACACACCTTTAATCCCAGCACTCAGGGGATACAGAGGCAGGCAGATCTCTCTGAGATCAAGGCCAACCTAGTCTACATGGTGAGTTCCAGGCCAGCTACAGAGAGACCCTGTCTTAACCAGCCCCCCCCAAAAATTGATAGAAGAGCACATTTTAAGTCTCACCCCCCCCACACACACACATACACACACACACATATACACACACAAGGTAACCATGGGTGGTAATGGATGTTAATTTGACTGTGGTAATCATTACACAACATATATATGCACATGCACATTAAAAAATCATGTTGTACACATTGAAAATATACAAATTTTACTTGTTAAGGATGTTTATTTTAAAGATTGAGTTGGAGAATTAAGTGTGTCTTAACTGACCTGAGGTATTGCACAGCATTTTGAAAAATATGGCAAGACACAGAGAAGTATTTCATTTAATGTTCCAACAGTTAAAACTGGAACACAGGAAAACATATCTGCTAGTGTTTTGTTTTGTTTTGCTTTGCTTTGTTTTGTTTTGTTTTGTTTTGTTTTGTTTTGTCAAAAGGTGTCCCTGTAGCCCCAGATCGCCTAGAACTCCTTATACTATAAAGACTAGGCTGGCCTAGTTCTTGAGATCTGTCTGCCTCTGCCTCCCACATTCTGGAATTAAAGGCAGGCACCATCATGCTCAGCACTAGTAATTTTAATATATAGTTGAAAGATGAAGTGACAGCAGACAAGTTGTCTATTTTCTTTAGACTGACTTTGCTGCAGAACTTTTCACTGAATCTCCCCTTGGCACTCCTCCTCTTCCTCCTCCTCCTCCTCTCTTCCTCCTCCTCCTCCTCCTCTTCAAACTCCTCCTCCTCCTCCTCTTCAAACTCCTCCTCTTCCTCTTCAAACTCTTCCTCCTCCTCTGCCTCTTCCTCCTCTTCTTCCTCCTCCTTTTTTCTCTTCCTCTTCTTCCTCTTCCTCCTCTGCCTCCTTCTCCTTTCTTTCTCTTCCTCCTCCTCCTCCTTCTCCCCCTCCTCCTCTTCAAACTCCTTCTCTTCCTCCTTCTCCCCTTCCTCCTCCTCCTTCTTCATCCTCTTCATCTCTTCCTCCTCTTCCTCCTTCTCCTCCTCCTCCCCCTCTTCCTTCAACTCCTCCTCCTCTTCTTCCTCTCTCTTCCTGCTCTTTTTCCTTCTCCTCCTCCTCTGCCTCTTCAGCTGCCTTCACAGCCTTCTTTACAGCTTTCTTCAATATGAGTATCATCCGGGGTTTGTACCTCTTCCCCATGTTCAATACATAGCCGCAAGTGGGGTTCAGAGATGAGTAATACCATGCTTGTCCTCAAGTAGTTTTTAGGCTGGTAGACAGAGAAACACAAAACACAGGATTAAGTGAACTCATCTGTTACCTGTGACTCTAAGCTCCCGGAACTTGAATTTATCTTTCGCTCATGACAGAATACTGTTGTATAACTGTGGTTATGAGATACACTGCAACATTGTTATCTCCCTCTTAACCCCCAGGGTGGTTTCACAGATATACTCAGAGCTGGTCATCTTCTACAGTTAAGTAAACTGGATGGAGAGACAGAAGACAATCTGCCCATGCCTACATGACTTGTAAATGATGGGCCAGAGCAGAACCCACCTCCAAACTCTTACTGATCCTCCTGTCAGACATTATAACAAATCTTTGTGGGCTGATTTTTTTTCCATGTTGGTTCATGAGTAACTCTATACTCTGTAATGGTCTGGTATTTCCCTCCTGTTCCATGGAGGATGACAGAATGCCCTAGAGATCTGAAGGCAAGAGTCCATACCTCTTTTGACAGAGCAAATAACTTCTTCAGGCCCCATGTCAGCTTGTGGAAGATTTGCTCTGAGAGCCGTTGACCTCAGGCTGGAGCAGTGGGACCAGATCCATTAAAATTCAGTCTCAGAGTCTGCTGGATCATGTGAAAGTTGTGTAACTGAAATCCTTCCTGAGGTCGCATGGCATGTTAACCCTGTGTCATCACAGTGATGATGATTCAGATAAACAAAAGTGGATTTAATGAATCCTCAGATGGAGAGGAAGTCTATCTGGAAAAGGCATGGGGGAATCACCTGATACAGGAGAGTGGAAGGAGGAGCAAACAGTGACAGAAACTTGGTAACATTTGCCTTTTCAGTGTTAAGGGAAACTCCCAGGCACTTTATAACCAAATAGAGCACTAGAAGGAAGCAGGGATGTGAGCTAGAAAGGGAAGGAAAGAAGGAGAAAGGAAGGGAGAGAGAGAAGGAAAGAAGGAAGACAGGGAGGGAAGAAGAACAGAGAAGGGGGGAGGGAGAAAGGGACCAACTGAGGGACCAAGGGAGGGACAAGGGGAAGGAAAGGAAGAAGGAGGGATGGAGGGAAGGAGGGAGGGAGAGAGGAAGGGAAGGAAAGAGAGAGAGAGAGAGAGAGAGAGAGAGAGAGAGAGAGAGTTTCCCAAAACTGATGCCTGTCAGATAAAAGAGATCGGAGCCATAAATTCCTCCCAGCACTCCTAATGGGATTTTAATACAGCATTTGGCCATCATCTTTTTTTCATTTTTTTAATGACATACATGCCCAAAGTGTAGCTGTGGAGCCTCTGAACTCTGTATATTTCTGTAATATACAAAGAAAACAGCCGTCACATCCATTTTAAGGGACTTTAAAATCCATTACAGTGAGGTCTACAGGCCTGAATCTGAAGGGAGCAGCACAAAGCTGTCTCTACATCATCTGTGACGGGCCTGAATTCCAGCCAAGGCAGATTTAAAAAATATATATATATAATAAAATACTGTGTTTTTTTAAAGGAACATTATATTTTT
>NW_008360313.1:383523-398979 GCF_000622305.1 Nannospalax galili
ACTGGAAATAATTGTATTTTGTATCTTATATGGCATCTGAAAGTGATTTAGTTGAACAATGTGGTTTCTGATTGGTATTTGAATTGGTTCCAGAACATTTTTCATAATAGCCATCTTAAAGATCCCAATTATCTGATCCTCTTTCCCCCTTCACATGATTTCAGAGGAGGTTTCCAGAGAAAGAGACGAACCTGCAGAGACTGACAAGCCAGTTCCCATTCAGCTCAGCAATCTTTGCCTGTTTGATTTAGTTGAACAATGTGGTTTCTGATTGGTATTTGAATTGGTTCCAGAACATTTTTCATAATAGCCATCTTAAAGATCCCAATTATCTGATCCTCTTTCCCCCTTCACATGATTTCAGAGGAGGTTTCCAGAGAAAGAGACGAACCTGCAGAGACTGACAAGCCAGTTCCCATTCAGCTCAGCAATCTTTGCCTGTTGGGCTCAGAGGAAAGGGCCTGCTTGTTATTCTGAGTCGTCCAGGATGCGTTTATAGTCCCATAAAGGAGGCCTTGGCATTACCAAAATAATTACTTACTAAAACCAGCCTATAAAACCAAAGGGTTGCCTCAGCTAAAAGGCAAACAGGGGAACTTTTTTTTTTTTTTCTTTTAGTGCTAACATGTAAAACTGGTAAAGTGTATTTAGCTTTCTATAAAATCCACTCTGGGTGCAAAAGGGATACTTGATTTACCAGGTGGGCAGCAAAATCAATTCCCCACAGCTACGGAGCTGGCTAAAGAAAGTGGCCTTGTTAAATATGAAAGAACCCTTATCTACCAGGATCCCTTATTTGTAATGCGTAGCCCTCATGGTGTGTTGGGTAAGAACTGGCTCTGGAGCTAGCAGCTTGATGTGACGCAGCATACTCACCATACGACCCACCACGGCAACCCTGACTCGCTGTAAAAGTGTAGGCAATATGCTACTTTTTTCACAAGATCACTAGAAGAAATGAATAAAATCCATAGAAGGACTTAGAATAATATCTGACATGCAATAGTGTATGCAGGAAATACTTATAAGTAATGGACTATTTCGTGGCACAACTAGCTTTTGTTAACACATACTAATAATGAGAATAAAATTTTGGAGTACTATTCATTTTTATTTTTTCCATTGGAATGCACTTCATTTTATTTCTAACTGACAATATCTGTGTAGATTTATCATTTTGATATACACACACATACACATTGTAATGTATTTGCTTAGTTTATACATCCCCACATTCTTACCATTTATATGATGAGAACGTCTAAAGTTTACTCATTGTAATTTTGAATATGCAATACATTAACTTTAGTCACCATAGTGTACACTAGATGATGGAAACTTATTCCTCTAAAATTTTGCACCTTTCTCTAACATCTCCCCTTTCCCCATCACCCACAGCATCTAGTACCTATACTCTCCTTCACTCTACTTTTATGAGCTCAAATATTTGGGTCATTACATAGACAAAACTAGAAGACATTATACTAAGTGAAAAAAACCAAGTACAGAAAGATACATGAACAATCTCACTTATATGTGGAATCTAATAAAGAATAAATATTTGGAGAACACTATGGGTCAACACAGTTCAAATAGTATATATTCTTTAATTTTCTTAAAGATTTTCTCTAAAGTGAAGAATCTGGTAAATTGGATGAACTATAGATAACAGATTCAACCACAGAATGCCTTTGGAAGGCAGGGCATTAGTTGGAGGTACGGAGTCAGTGAGAGTGTGTCTTTAAAGAGCATATCTTGTCCCTGGGCCATTGGCTGTATCACAATGTGATGTAAAGTCTGTGCAGAAGAGATTGAGTGTATGGAATAGTCTGGTTTAATAGACACTTGCTCTCATGACTCACTACATAAGACCAAACTGAATTTGTATTGACAACAATGTCCCCCAAGTCTCAGTATCTTCTATGGTCTTTCCCCCATTAAAAGTTCCACCACCTGAATATCTCCACTCTAGGGACCAAGTTCCCAGAACATGCTAGCCATATCCAAAACATAGCAGATGGTGATGGAAGATCTTATGGAGTCCATGGTCAGAGATTCATGCTGATAATTGCTCTGTCATCTTGAATAGGTGATTTTTAGTGTCATCACCATCCCAGTTACCTGATAGGATCATGAGTAACACATACTACAGGTTACATGAACCAAGCTAAAATAAATGACCCAGAATAACTTTAGCTCATCTTTCATTAATTCAACCCACTCATATGGTCATCCTTAACAGTAAAGGAATTTAAGAAATGCAAGTCATCTATGTCATAAGAACAAGAGAAATGGCATAATCAGACAGCTTGCAATCACTGTCAGAAGCAGGTAGATGCTCATGACATAAGGTTGTAGAACACTGGTTGAGGAACTTGGATCAGTCTCAAGACAAATAGAAATCTATTAAATGGATTTAAGTAAAGAAGAGTGACCTGATCAAATTTATATTTTTTGAAAGATGGCTCTGAACAAAAATATCAGAGAATAGAAGTGCAGCAGTATGGGGCTGGAAGCTCATAAAGATATTATTGTAGAAGCCCAGGCAAGGTAACATGAACTAAAGCAGTCCATTGTGATACAAAGAAGGCCTGGCTTGGGAACAGAATGCAAATATACAAATATACTTGTTAAAGTATCTCGTACTTCTTACTGTATTTCCTTTGGGGTTTTTCCTTGTTGGGAATACCAGCCTTCTTGATCAACATCAGCAATAATGAAGATATCAGAATCGTTACAAAGTTCCTTAACTTTACAGTTATCAGAAAGTCTTTGAGGGCCCCTTACATGGAGTCTTTTGAGTATGAATTAGTTAAGCACTGCTTAACATTTAAAAAAAAATCAACCATGTAAAATCAGTTAAAAATTCAAAAGAACCCCCCTGGAATGTGTAAAGTCAGGGAATCGGAATACAAAGAGCTTCGGTGTTACTTTGTTTTTGTCATTTTCTTCTATATAAAATGCGACCACTAATACCCATGCCTCCCGCCTTTCAGAATCTCATTGTCGTGACAAGCAAACGTCATAGAAATCATACACACTGGGTGCACAGTGGTTCATGTTAACAGGGTTCCCTAGTGTTTGAAGTTCTTGTAATTGTTTGCTCAAACTTTTTAAGGAGATATTCATCAAAGTATTTGCACATAAAGTATTGCATGTTCAAAAGCTTGTTCATTCTTTTCTTGTTTTTACTGCTACCTAATATAACAGTAAGTGAAAGTTATTTGCCTAGTGTAAAGGGCTAAACAAACACAATATATATAAGCTTATTACTTGGTGAACAGTTTAATTGGAGAGTTGAGAGTTTGCTCGTTGTTTTTACTGGTGTAAAAGAGGGAGACTTCCCAACTCCTGGTTTGAACATGATCTTTCTAATAGCTACTGGGCCTTGTTTTTTTTTCTGCCCACCAGTTAGCTAACATGCTAAAAATGATACTAGGTAACACTTATTAAATACTAGGCTCTACATAGCATATGCTTGTGTTTATCTGCATACATGCAGATATAGGTACCCCCCACCACAATCTTACCTCGAGGATATAATTACTACCTTATACTTTTCATACGTTAGGAAACTGAGACACTGAAAGGCTAAGAAATTTTCCAGAATCACAAAGTTAGCAAGTAGCTGAGCTAGAATTCAGACTTACATACTCTAACTCCAGAGCCCGTTCTTTCACCCCACCGTACTGCCCTTCATAATGTACTGCATGATGGATAATGTGCCGTACTCTGTTCCTTACACAACAGTCACAGTCATCATTACTGCATTGCTTTCTCTACAAGAATTTTCACTGACAGCATTAAGATTAAATTGCTCCAAAAATTACCACTCACTTGGCCTACAGTGATTGTTAAAATCAAGCTAGTTAGATAATCCCAGATGGGTAGGAGAACCGGAAAATTCCACAACAAACTGTGCAGTCAGCAGAGCCTTGCCTCAAAGGGGCAGGTCCTTGCCACAAAGCTGCTCTATGAAAATGAGGAGTTTCAAAACCTACCAATGTGCAAAGTAGAGGAAGAAGGGTATATACAGTGTTCCCTTTTTGTCCTTTTCCAGTGCCTTATCTTGTGACAGAGAAAGCAATACTTAAACTGAAGCACAGGCTCAGAGTATGTTCTCACTGAACTGAGGGTAAGTGACTCCAGGTAGGACAAAGAACAGAAAAGCAGTAAGGAGAAAGCCAGGAGCAGTCAATGGGGGAACTTCAGTTTTCAGACCTTGGCTGTGGTGCCATAAAGTTAAGGAGACTTTCCCTAGAGCATCTTTCCAGAAAAAGAATCAGAAAGCAGAAAGGTAAGAGACTGTTCAATGAATCTATCATTCAGGGAAAGAATGGTGTATATTTTACAAGAGACAACAGGCAAACTGATAAACTAACAGAGCAAGTCACCCCAAGCCTTTACCTACTAAGGCCCTTACTGACAGGGCATGGAAACTACCTTAAAGCCAGGATTATGTGGGCCTTGGGTGCAACCCTTCCAATCAAGTAAGAAATAGTGAACCACACTTGTTTACTGTTGGTTTTAACTTTGGGTCAGTTAAAGGCTGTTTTGTGTGCCCCAAAACTCAGGCTCAGTATTTGTTACAATTATAACTAACCTCGTTGCTGAGTTTAACTGTCAGCTTTTGTTGGGTTCCAGCCAGGAAGATACGGCCAAGTCTATTAATTGTCATCAGTTTACTCTTTAAAAAAAAAAGAAGAAGAAAGAAAAACAAACAAACAAAAAAACAGGGTTTCACTATGTAGCCCTGGCAGGCTTGGAACTCATTTGAAACCTAGCTGGTCTCAACTTCACAGAGACTCATGTGCCTCTACGTTCCAAGTGCTGAGATTAAAGGCATACACCATTACATTGGGCCCAAACATCAGTATATCCTTTGGTTTGTGTGGATGTTTGTGAGTGCTTGGTGTTTGTTTGTGAGTATGTGTGTAGTGATGTGCTCATCCATGTAAAGGCCACAAGTTGACCTCAGGTTGTCTGCCTCAATCATTTCTACACCTTATACTTTTGAGGTAGGGTCTCTCACTGAATCTGGAGCTCACCATTTCAAAACAAGGATTATAGGATCACAAGTGAACACTAACTTATCTTTTTTTAAGTGAGTGCTGGGGGATCTGAATTCAGGTCCTATGCGTGCCCAACAAGCACTTCCATTGAACCATCTCCCTGGCCCAGCTTACCATTTAGCTTGATGGCCAGTTTAAAACTCTAAGCTGTAAATTCCAGTTTTTAAACAAAGTAATCTGAGGATTGCTCACTGAAATGTTAACGTTTGTGAATTTTAACATGTCTGTTTGAAAATCTGCCTCCTCTTTGCCTCCCCCAAGAGAACTGCAAAGGTGAGGTAGTTGGAAAGGAAACTCTCATCAACCAGTCATGGAAGGTGGTGAGGAATTTAGGCACTGCATTCTTAAAGGTCCTTGGTGCTATTGACGGGCTTTTAGCAGAATACCAGAGGTGGCATCATGTAAAGGTAAGATTATCATTTTATCTTTGGACTTTCTGAGCCTGAGATCCCTATGACACAGACAATAGATATGTTCTATGATGGAACTACACATTCTGTAGTTCAAAAGACACATGTGAACTGGAAACAGATTTGGGAGCCCATGCCAGTTAGCCAGGAGTTGAAGTCATGAACATAAATGAAATTTCCAAGGTATATATATGAAGATGAAATGAGAGAGAGATTGGGTCCCTGTGGGACAGTTATTCTAAGTTGAGGGTGGAGGACAGATGAAAGATGAGCCGAGGAAAGACAGCAAGATGGGAGAATTACGGGAGGAAGGCATTAGGGAAGCCGAGAGAGAATGGAGCATTATTTAAAAGGGCATGGGCAAAAATGTCAGTTATCTCACAGGGGTCAAGTTAGGTGAAGCCTGAAAAATCCCCTTATTTTAATGGAGATGCAATGCCAGGCCAGTTCCTAACAGCAAGAAATAAACATAAAGAGTGAGTAGAGAGGACTCATCTCTTGACAGCAGCACTGCTACTGCTTTTTTTTTTTTTTTATGTGTATGAGTGCTATGCCTGCATGTAGGTATGTGCACCCGTATCATGCAATGCCCATGGAGGACAGAAGAGGCTACTGGATCCCCTGAAACTGGAGTTATGGACAGTCGTTAGCTTCCATGTGGGTGCTAGGATTTGAACCTAGTTCTTCTGCAAGAACAGTCAGTGTTCCTAACCATTGAGCAATCTTTCCAGCCCCACAGCTACTGCTTTATGCTGTTCTAGGTGTTTCTCCAAGGGATTGGGAAATGGCACTCAAGTTATTCATCTTTGAGTCTCTGACAGCCTCCTAGGACAGATCAGGATGACTTACATCCTTTCAGTTGGAATTTTATTTTGGATTATAGTAATTAATTTTTAAGGTTAGTTTCCAAATCCCTAAACAAAGTAAAGTGATAGACAGGACCTTCCTTTACTACTCAGCTGTCTAAGGAGAACATATGAATTTCTCCAAATGCAGACTCCGTGTGTATTAAGAAACACAGAGCCAACAGCTAAATTGGATCTTTCCCATTGTGATAAAATTCAAGTGACCTCCCAGGCTGAAAGGAATTTTCATTTATTGTTTTTATTTTCTTCTTTGGTTTACTGGTAAGTTTACTTCATAATGACCGTACAGTCTCAGGGGTGTTATTTACAATGAAGCTATCCAAAAGAGCTCAATTCTGTAAAAAAAAAAAAAAAAAAAAAAAATCCTTACTTACTCTTCACTATATTCAACATTCTATGGCTTGCTAGCTTAACCCATCCCTTACTTTTCATATGGTACCAGACTTATCACTTAACTTCTCAGGATTTCAGTAGCCCCATTTATCTTAAAAGGGCGCTGAACAAAATGCTCAGTAATCCTGTATTACTCTATACAAGAGGATGGAAATCATTTTCTATGAAAAGTCAGATTCTATGAAAAGTCAGATAATAAACACTCTGGGCTTCACAAGCCATATTTCTCTATTTCAGTCATTCACTCCCCTATTGTGACAAATAGAATCACAGACAACATGTAAACAAACTATTCTAGCTGTACTCCAAGAAAACTTTTTTATAGAAACAGACAGTTGACCACAGGTTTAACAACCGTTGTTCAAAAGTGTAAAATTAAGTTCTTCAGCTTACAAAATTGGACCCCTTGGAACCATAATAAAAAATACCTTAGGAAAGGCAAAGAAAAGTGGTCATCTATTGCCAGTCATGGTAGGAATTTTAAAATTTAACTCCTGTACTGCAGGTGAGAAGAGCAGAAAAATCTGAACATCAGTATTCATCAGTGACTAATCTGGCTTCTAATTAGGTGAGAAAAATTTGCTAAAACTCTAGTAGAATTATAAAAATCCAGTTTGACAGCTCAATGCAACATGTATTCAAGAAGTATTTGTCATATTTTCTGTTAAAACTCCCAATTTGTGGAAAACCTTTCCCTCTGCTCAAAGACTATATCTATAAATGAAGGAGAAGGAAGAGGAGGATGACAAGGAGGAATTTTAGGACTTGAGGGACCTCAGGTTTCATAAAGGAAGAGTCAGGTTTTTCAGAAACAGGGTCTCCTCCCTCTTTCTTAAGGAAACGATCCTTGTCCACATTAGGTGCTGCTTTCTCCATTGCGATCCCCAGCTGACATCTGTAGTCAGCGTAACTCTCCATCTAGCAGGCCTTAGCTTGACTTAGCAGGGCTCCGTAGTGACCTTTGGCTGACTCTGCCTTACTACTCCTACTGGTGTTAGAGCCCCTCTGAGATCTGGCAGGGACTATCATTAAGCCCTGGTTGAACGGGGTTTCTTACAATTCCTGCTATAGAACCATTTTGCTTCTCAATACAGTGACCCTTCTCTGCCAAGTTTCCTAGCCATGAACTTGTAGCTCTTTCTGCAGTCTATACACATGATGCCAAAAACATGGACAGATTCCAAAGAAGTCTTTAGATAGCTCGAGAAAAGATGGACCTCACAGATGACTCTGCCTGTGCTCAATGCATTTTCTAGTTGATGCGATTGTGACAACCTTAAATCTAATAGTACAATGCAGCCTCCTTCCCAGTCCCAAACTGTTTCTTCTTAGAATTTACTGTTTACCTAATAGCAAATGGAGAGAGAATATCTGATTTTTCACTATAACAAGTGTCTCTTTCTCTCCCCCTCCCTCCCTCCTTCTCTCCCCTCCCTCCCTTCCTGCCTTCCTTTCTCCCTCCCTTCCCCACAATCTCACAGCCTCTTTAGCTAAAAGAGGAGTCAGCTTCCCTCTTTCTGTCACCCTTCCATCTTATTCTTTTACCATCTGCTATCAGGGAGCTGGCCTGGAGAAGAGTGTTTTTTCCTAAACTGAAGGAGTATTCTTAAAACCCTTCCAGCTTAGCCATCCACATGTAAAGGGAGCCATGAAGAAAACCTTTCCCACAATGCCTGGTTGGCTCTCAAGTTCATTATTTTGTTCAAAGTCTAATTTGTATGTCAGATCCTATTTTCTTTCTTGCTAAATTCTTTATGAAACAATTATAATCTCCCCCAGGCTAATGGGTGGGTGAATACATTTGGAACACTCAGAGAAATAGCTTATGTTCCATGTGGCAATCAGAGGACCACATACCTTCAAAACGTACCCTTTCCCATTGATTGACAGTTCATTTTAAAGTCATTCAGTAGTTCTTCCCAGCTAAATAAAAGGCAGATCTTGGGAGCACTAAGCTCAGGGTGGGATAGGATGAGTAGAGAAGTAGAAGAAGAACATGGAGTGGCAGGCCAACAGAATGCCAAGTAGGGCATGCAGGGCATCCAGGATTCAGAAACCCATAGACATGCATTGCACCCTTGCTATTCAAATAGCAGAGTGGAAGAAAAAGAGCTGAAATGTGAATTAGTCTACAGCTCAGTAAGCCTCTCCAGGGAGAAGACTGAAGTAATGAACTAGGACAATAATTTCCTATGACCTAAAGACTGGAATAAGGGACTGGACAGATGGCTCAGCAGATAAGAGCCTTTGTTCCTCTTTTAGAGAACCCAGGTTCAGTTCCCAGCACCCACATAGTAGCTAACAACCATCCATAATGCCAGTTCTAGGGGATCCGATGCCCTCTTCTGGCCTCCACAGACACTACAGGCATGTGGCAGAAACTACATGCAGGCGAAACACTCATACACATAAAAATAAATAAATAAAAACAAAGTTTAAGGCTGGAATAAGTCAGTGATTTTGTTAATAAAATCAAAAGACATGGAACATTGTTTAGAAATAGGTCAAGTTCATTTAGTTTGATTGTCCATGTGAAACACCCTGGGCTTTGGGGAGGAGACTCAAAATCCAAGAGAAGAATTCAACAAAATAATTGCCTCAGGGAGAATTTAAATGCATACCTCAAGAGAAACATGCTTCTAAAACATTTAACAATGAAATAGGAAGTTCATGTTTGATTAAAAGATGAGTAAACTTATAATCAGACATTTATGCCTATAATTTAAATGCCATCCTGCTACCTACAAAGCCATGGAAAATCCATAAGTAATTTACTCTTGGCTTTGAAGGATTCTATATAATTTCAGGAGTACATTTTGTTCCTAATGTCTCATCCTATGGCTGACCTCACTCAGCATTTCATAAACATCTACTGACTGGAAAAGAGATGGAAGAAGAAGTTAGTAAAGCAAACCAACCCAGCATTAAAATACTCCTCAGAGATTAAAATGTGCCTTTCATCCATGACTACACACAGGAGTCACAAAACAATCCCAGGTACTTGGAAGATCCAGAATAACGATTACACTTAATCCTATCTTCGAGAAGATTAAGGTCTAATGGGAAAGAAATAAAATACATAAAATCACCTTAAATACATACAGATGTGCACGGCAATTACAAGAGAGACTATGGAATCAGGAATTAAACTGATTAGTTGGGGAATAGCTAGATAAATCTCCAAAAGATGGGTAAAGGAAATAGAGATGCAGTTTTCTGTACTGTAATTACTGCACTTTCAGGCAGTTTCTTTGTTTCATGATACTTTATACCTAAACCTATAGCATGCAATCTCCATCATCCAAGACTTATCATCAAGTACCCAAAATAACTGCAAGATTTTTGTATGTGTCATCAGCTACTCTCCTAGTAAAAGAATTAAATTTCATATCAGGGAGCTTAGTAGACTATGACGACAGATATATGGAGTTATAGAACAACTTGAATTTGTCAGGTATCTACAGTTGTGGTATGGATAGTATAGGGTTTCCCTCTACAGTCTATAAATACTTTTTTGCCCTGCCTCCCTTCATCATTACACAGTGAACATTCCAACATATACACTTATGTATTGGGACAGCTGTAGAAAATAGCATTCTGTGATCTGTTCTGGAGCTTGGTATGGACAGGTTTTAGCTCCATGCTTCTTGGTATCTTCTGTTTCTTCAAGGTCAGAGAATCAGGAGAGTCAGCAATTTATGAGAAGACTCAAGATATCATTTCCAAGAGGGAGGGAAATTAACCAGAGGAAAATAAGAAATTTTATCTTTTGTTAAAAGGGGGACCCAGAAGACACATTCCATTAAAGAAGAAAAAGAGAAAAACATAAAACATTAATAAAGAAGAGTCTAGAAAGAGCTTGGGAGGACTCTGGAATGCTACAGTCTGCTGTAATGATTTGCCTGGCCAGAAACTCACCCAGCAATTCTTTTAGAAAAAGAGATAGAAAGAAAAAGAAGGAAAGAAAGAAGGAAGGAAAGAAGGAAGGAAGGAAAGAAAAAGAGAGAAAGAGAAAGAAAGAAAGAAAGAAAGAAAGAAAGAAAGAAAGAAAGAAAGAAAGAAAGAAAGAAAGAAAGAAAGAAAGAAAGATCCATGGGGACCAAAAACATTGACTAATAATTCTTGAATCCATCTCCACAGTATTATTCATCTCTGCCAAGGTCAGGTTTGGTCACCACGTGGCTGGAGGTCTGGGCATGCTGTTCCCAGTTTTATTTTTACAGTAGTTATGCAGCCCTTTATATTTTCAAGGGCCCTCCTGTCACTTATTACCCACCCGTCCAGACCACCCACCCACATTCCCACACTCAATATGTCCAGACACACCCACAAATTCTCAGATCCTTTCAATCTTACGGTGACTCAGGCTATGGGAACACTGTTTGCTCCAAATGACTTTTCTTTGCATACTTGGAATTTCCCCTAAATAAATCTATGTCCCTC
Organism: Nannospalax galili; assembly: GCF_000622305.1. Classification (NCBI taxonomy): domain Eukaryota; kingdom Metazoa; phylum Chordata; class Mammalia; order Rodentia; family Spalacidae; genus Nannospalax; species Nannospalax galili. The sequence continues at coordinate 394,708 of NW_008360313.1, forward strand.
CCTGGGGACCTATCTAAGGATCTTACCACTACGCAAACATTTATAGAGCACCTACTGTGTGTAAGGCACAGATGAATGCAGGGGCAAAAGGAAACTCACCAGGGGGCAGAGCGGTTCAAGAGTTCCTTCTGCTAAGGAAGCTCCTTTGTTTCCTTATAACCAGATGTGTGATGTACGTGTGTGTGTGTGTGTGTGTGTGTGTGTGTGTCAGAGAGGGAGTGGGAGCGAACAGGGATCAGGATGGAGACCATTTCTTTCTCTCATTCATGCTTCTCTCATCCTTGTCTTGATTCAGAAAATGGGACGAAAAGGAAGACCCCTTCCTCCACATCCTACACAGTGGTGCCTGCCTGTCCTCCAAGGGACAGCGAGGAAGGCGTTGTGCTGGAGAGACCACTGGCTGTTGTGTGGCCTTCGGCCTTCCTCAGCCTCCTGGGCCTGGAGCCCTTAGGATAATTTATGAGGTGTCAGGATATTCTGACCACAAGGTCGGAACAGAATGGTTTTTACACTTCAGCTGCCATGAAAGAGAAACAATTTAATTCTGTTTCCCTCTGGCACTGTCTGTTTTCACAATGAACAGGGGATCTGGGTCGCCTGGAGATTATTTGTCTAAGCACAGACCAAGAAGGCTGCTGAGACTTGAGATGTCTGATTTTAACTCTGGCTTCCTTCGGCTTCCTTCCCAGATAGGGAATGGGGCACTGCCTTTCTTACCATACCAAAATGAGGCTGACCAGCATTTCACGCAGGTAGTTGCCATGTACTAGTGAATAAACCAGATTTCTAGTGTCCCTCCATCCTCCGCCAATGTTTAACAGGAAAGGAAGTACTAGTAAGTAAGGGGTGTACAAGAGCCTGTTCCTGAACTCAGAAAGGTCAGATAGTCCCCCATCATGCCATGAGTCTGAAGTACTGTTTCCCTTGGCTTGGAAGCACAGTTTCTTGGCTCCTGAGACATTCGACCGAGTAGCCTGGAGCTCAGCCTGCCAGCAAAACCTCACTGGGAGAAATCTCAGCGTAGCAGTGTTCACCGAGCAGCCAAGCAGACACTGGCAAGTCATTCTGCTCGCTCAGGACCCCTTCAGTCCTCTACTTAAGCTGGACTGTGATGGTCATCTGTGAGTCAGAATTTGACAGTAATTTCTTCACAGAATTCTCACCCAGGAAGCTCGTGAAGTGGAGAGGGCTCCTGGATGCTTGCTTTAGAAACAACAGACTTCACCAGGGCAGTTTTTAATGACCTGTATTAAACTCATCTCTTCGGATCTGGCCACATGACAGGTACTGGAAAAACAGCATAAATCAAAATATATCTCATCAATTTTTTAAATGTAAAGCTGATTTTAAAAAATGATTAATATATATTTATTTGCTTTATATATGTAGTGATAGGCAACAGTCTTCAAGAAACAGTAAATGAAAAGTACAAGGGTACAACATAGTGGAATAATATACTGCCATGTATGTAAAATGAGCATCTAAATAGTATTATATAATAAACATAGTATAGGAAATATACGCTTGCTTGCTAAAGAGTTTTCTGTGGAAGGCTAAGGATAAAAATTGAAGTGGATATTTTTCTTCTCATTATAAATTTTTGGCATCTTATAGACGGTTTAAATTAAGAATTCATATTACTTTTAAATAACAGGTCTTAATTTAAAGAATAAAGTAAATCCCAGAAAACTGTGGTAAAGTAGGAAAGAAGGTAAATGATTCAAGCCAGTTAGTTCCCTACAAAGTCCCCTGACCAAACCACTCCCCTGCACTAAACCACTCTCCAGAACCAAACCACTCCTCCGTATTAAATCACTCCCCTGAATTAAACCACCCCTCAGAATTAAAGCAATGAATTCTTGGTGGCAAGTGTTAAAGAACGAGTTAGTAAATGATCTTTTCTAGCTCTCTTAATGGTAGTAAATTCTTAGGGACGTACTTACTTTCACCATAGTGGGATGATTATTCTCCGAAAGAGGACTAGGTCTATGGATGAACCCTTTTGTGATTTAACATCCACTAAGTATCAGTTTTAATCACAGTGATGTCAAATTGGTTTGATATCCCTTCAGCACAAGTCACTTTCTAAAGCTCACATTCTGGACTACTTGTCGCACTGAGAATTGATCTTTACATGTACAGCAGATGTTGAGCCAAGCCAAGTAGGTGTATTGCAATGAGCACTGGATCCTAGGCCAAATGGCATATGCTATGGTTATATGTTAACTTGTTAAGTTGGTAAGTTTATTTGATCTTTGTGACCCTTAGTTTTCACATGTGTACATGGAAAGATTTGAATGAGATATATGACTTTAAAATGACTTTCACTGGCTAGTGCTAAAAGTACATGCTTAGCATACACAAGGCCTTTAGTTCAATCTCTAGGACCCAAACCTAAAGCTATTCTCTGATTCTATGAAAATACAATTGCCATCTGTTATGTGTAAATGGGGCTTAGGATAGGATACAGGCCTCTCATGTTCACACTTGATGATCAGGAAGATGCAGAGACGAACAACTTTCTGATTTCTCCTTCCCTAAGTCTGGATAACTGGACTGTGATCCCAAAGATGAGAGATCATCACCAAAGCACAGAAACAAGTTCTGAAAGTACATTCTGCTCTGCCAGATGACAAACAACCACTGCACTGTGAACTAAGCCTTGGAAGTAGCCTTAGATTAATGGCCTACTGCCATTCCCAGGGGGCCCATCCCTTGTTATACAAAGCCATGCTAAAATGAAGATGTATCTTCCCATTCTCAGTATCTCATTTTGTCCATATCTGTGAAGAACCACGTGGTCTTCTAGCTAGCTTCGGAGTGTTGTTACAACTCACTTGACTCAGAACGGCCAGAGATCATAAAAGAGAACGAATGAACTGCCAGGGCAGCAGAACTCATCAATCCACTCGTCTCTGAAGTGGGAAAATTTAAGAGCTCAATTGCTGAGAAGCCAAACTGAAACATGCTTTATCATTTCTCTGCAAATTTCACCAACAGATTTCTATTCAGCATGTAGCTACTGTTCATTTCTTTCTCCAGATATTCCCATTTTTTTTCATTTCTATGCATATATCCTTTCTTCCTCAACCCTATAACACAGTCTTGATTGGTCATTCTTATTTAAATTTTATAACTCTGCCACATCTTCAGTGTTCTGCTTTCACGGGGCAGTTAAAACAGACCCTAGAGAGGGAAGGCAATCGAAGCATTAATAAATATGATCTTTGGAGCTCTAATCCCTGAGATGAATTGGAGCTCTGACCTTGGCAAGATAGAAGCATCTGGATGGATTAAGAAGTAGCCAGTGGCTTTAGACCTGCTATTCATGTTCCTGTTCCTCCCCAACCAGGAACTATTGTATCAGGCCTTGCTTCATCCTGATTCTCAATCATGCATACAATTCTAACTATGAAAGGCTCTTTCACAAGACACTCAAATGTCTGAACTAGATTGGTGAATTTTCCAACTGGTAGCAATGTAATCAAATTATAGATTCAAGTGGAGGAAAAGGGAAAACTTATGGCTCCAAGGTTTAAAATATTTGACTATGGTATTGAAATAGATTCACTGTCATTATCCATTCAATGGGCTGAATAAAAGTGACTGAAAACCTGTCCCGCGCTATCGTCTCGCCAGCAAGAACGACGCGGCACACTCAGGATCCTTCTGCAGGAAAGCTTTAATGCATCTTGAGAGGGAGAGCATAAGCTTACAGGGCGAAGACCCCGAATGTCAGAAACCCAGCCCTTATATAGGTTAGTAAGCCCGTCTTGGACGTGGCAACTCTTGATTGGTCACAAACTCATCAGCCCATATCACGCCACAAGGTAGGCAGAGACTAGAAGGTGGAAAATTACTTCGGGCATGCGTACTGACTTATTTACTGCTCAGCATGAACCGGATGTGAGCGCCATCTTGTAATGGCGTCTGCAGGGACGGCAGGCAGCTCCCCACAGTTATTGCCAGCTACTGCCACTCCTCCATTCTTGTGGGTGCCGCTCCTTTGTTCTCATGGGGGTCAAGGCTGCTCCTCCACTCACCCTGGGCTGAGGCCACTCTTCTGCTCACCTGGTGCTGAGGCAGCTCTTCTGCTTGCCCTGTTCTGCCTCCTGTCGTGGCCTCTTCTGCCCAGTTCCAGAGTGCAGGGCTGGTGAGAAGACTATGTCAGCGGAACACCATTCAGACACAGGAGACCAGGTTCAGTGACACAGGTTTGCTTTATTGCAGGAAGGCACAAGCTTATATAGGGGTAGTGGTCCAATCACAGCA
>NW_008360313.1:400956-437171 GCF_000622305.1 Nannospalax galili
TTTTCCAGTGGCCTCTTCACCAACGACCCACAAACCTCCCACAGACAAGAATCCAAAAAGTCCATATACAGAGGTGGAGCACTCTCACTGTTGATAAAATCTCCAATATATATACCCTCAAAGGACACAGAAAAACCCTGTCCAAATGGATTGTCTCTGAATTAGTGAAAAAAAAGGAAAACCCCTTTTTAGGTATTAAAACGGATTAGTTTTGCCATGGACTATCAAATAGACTTCTCAGGACTCTCTTACAGTACAAAATCATTGTTTCAGGAGCTTGTATTAACATGCTCTGCTTTACAGTGCCTCTGAGGGCTGTTCACTTCAGTTTGCCAGATGTTTCTTCAGAAGCATAAATAAAGGTGCAAGGATTTTACATGTCATAATTTCAGAAACTGCACTCAACCATTTCATATTTTTTCATCTTCAATGCTTTTTCAATACCCCCCGGGTTTCGGCACCAGTTGTCCCGCGCTATCGTCTCGCCAGCAAGAACGACGCGGCACACTCAGGATCCTTCTGCAGAAAAGCTTTAATGCATCTTGAGAGGGAGAGCATAAGCTTACAGGGCGAAGACCCCGAATGTCGGAAACCCAGCCCTTATATAGGTTAGTAAGCCCGCCTTGGACGTGGCAACTCTTGATTGGTCGCAAACTCATCAGCCCATATCACGCCATGAGGTAGGCAGAGACTAGAAGGTGGAAAATTACTTCGGGCATGCGTACTGACTTATTTACTGCTCAGCATGAACCGGATGTGAGTGCCATCTTGTAATGGCGTCTGCAGGGACGGCAGGCGGCTCCCCACAAAAACCCCTGGCCATTAAATCATAGATATTGATAAAAAACTTTCTTTCCCAGGAAGCTGCACTGTTCTGGACATCTTAAGGTATCATCACATCGGCCATATAGATGTTAAACTAAAAGGATCCAGGGAGAAAAGATAGAGAAGTGAGCCAGTGGATAAACCTCAATTAAGCCCATTTTTTATCACCTTAAATGCTTATAAGCAACTTATGATGTAATTAGGGAGCTATGGATTGAACACAGTACCGTAGTGTTCAGATTTTTGCTGTAAAACGTATTTAGATTAATTGCTCAGAACCCTTATGTTTAATTCAGCCTACTTTTTGTCTTTACTTAATTTGTGTTTACTTTATATCATGTGACTGTATCTGAGAAAATGACTCCTTGAGAAAGTTAGTAATGGTTTCCAAAGAATTTTTATATGTAAGAATGAAGAGCACACATTTAAATATACTTCCTATTAGACTATTTGTTGCTGTGAAAAAAAAAAAAAAACCCAAGAGAACAGCTTACTAGGAGAAAGGGTTTATTTGGGCTCACAGTCCAGGAAGTGACAGTCCACTGTCACTTAGTTCCATTGTTTCTAGGCCTGAGGTGAGACAGAACATCTTGGTGAAGATCATGTGATGGATCGAAGTTGTTCACCTCATGGCATCCAGGAGACAGAAGATATGTCCTCCAAAGCCATCCCCCCAACAAGCCACTTCTTCCAACTAAGCCCTACCTGCCTCAGGACCACCGCCTCCTAAAGTCTGTTCAAAATTTGAATCCATCAGTGGAGTAAACTATTGATTATATCAGAGCCCCCCTGATGTACCCTGGAAATTTCCTCACAGACAGCCCCGAGATGGGCTTTACTAATTTCCTAGGAGTTTCTCCAATCACATTGACATTGTGATTAACCATCAAATTATTAAAATTTATTTTAAGGTAAAATGTCATTAGAATTATTGATATGATTATTTGAAAGGGCCAATTATTATACAGAAAACAGATATGCATAAATAACATATTGGAAGACTGTAAGAAAGCATCAAAATAAGAATTACAGATCTGTCTTTTGCTAGCCATGCAAGCTTGAGAAGGTTCTCAACCATCTGTGCCATGTTTCTCCTCTTGTAAAAAATATTATATTAATATGCACTATACCATTAGGCAGTTAAATGAATTATATAAGTAAACACGGCAATAGCCAGGATTATACAGCAAGCGCTATATAATAATACTGGTGTTATTATTATTGTTCTTGGATATCTTAAGTGTTAGATTATTCTTAAGGCCATTGACATCCTGAACCTGGTGCTTTCTGGATCTTTCAGAGCTTTCCAGAGTCCCTATTTCATGCCTTTGTCATGACTATAGTGAGCTCTTTCTTCATGTGCTGTGGCACATCTAAAGCTTCATCCATCTTCAGTGACATATGTTTACTTACTTGCATACCTATCCCTCACTTGTCAGTTCCCTTCTCAGAAAAATAAAGCTTGTCTTGTTCTTTAACTTTTAGTCTCCTCTTATCTCCTTCTCAACTGTTTCCTGGTTTTTAAGTTAGAATACTAACGTACTATCTGTAAGTTTGAAAGAAAGAAACAGGAAAATAACTATGATCTTTCACAGGAATCTTACTTTCTAACTAACTTTACTTCTTTAAGGCAAAATACTCAGTTCAGATTTGTTTTCAGTTGAGGGAAATTAAGGAAAATGTGTTTCCTTGAGAAATGGATAAGATGATGTAACAGCCACTGTTCATTGTCTATCTAACAGCCATTTTCCCTCTTTCTTGATAATAAAACTGCAAAAAAATTTAAGTAGCAAGCATAGACTCAACATTTTTGAAGAAATTTAGTCTGGTTGGGGAGATGGCTCAGTGAGTAAAAGCACTTATTATGCAATCAGAAGGCCTGAGCACTAGGGCTTACTGGCTGCTAGCTAGCTCCAGGTTTAGTGAAAGACCTTGTCTCAACAAAATAAGACAGAGGTTGATAGTGCAGGACACCTGATGTCCTCCTCTGGTCTCTGCACACATGTACATGAACACATATGCACACACATATACTCGTGTGCCATAAACCACACATACAGCAAATACATACACAGAAGATGAGGAAGAGGAGGAGGAGGAGGGATGGCTCAGCGGTTAAGAGCACAGGCTGCTCTTGCAGAGGACCCAGTTCCCAGCACCCACATGAAAATGAACAGCCATCCATAATTCCATTCAAGGGGATATGACTCCCCCTTCTGGTTTTCATGAGCATTGCATGATACAGGTGTACTTTTATACATGCAGGCAAGACACTCATATATATATATAAAATAAAAATAAATAAAAAGAATTTTAAAAAGAAGGAAGTGGAGGGGAGAAGAAGAAGAAAGGAGGAAGAGATGAAGAGAAGTAGAAAAGGGGGAGGAAGAGGAGGAGGAAGCTGTTGTTTAGTCTCTTCTCTGGACCCACTTATACCATTCTGTTGTGAGCACACCAGGTCAGAAACAGACAAAAATATTTGTGTCTCTCCATAATGTCAGAATTTATTGAATAACAATAAATTTGCACACTCTATGGGTTTCATTGTCTTCAGTTTGCCAAGTAATTTTCATTTCCCTTGATGCTGGCCTTTGGCAAACACAGGTTTTTTTAATTCATCTTAACTACTAATATTAGCTCTCAGATCACATATTACACATCACATAGTAAATCTATCTATCAGTTATCTATTTTGGTTGCAGAATGACTACAACAGAGTTCAAGGAGTTCAAAGAATCCTCATTGAAGGCAGAATTTATAATAACGAACCCTTTTGGAATTTGCTGGAGATGCAAGATGCAGACCCAAGATGCAGGTTCAGAAGGTTGAGCAGAACCTCCATGATAAATTGAGCTGTTGAAGCTAGGTGTGGGGCCGTGGGCATGATTTAGAACTTGGTCTAAATGGAGGACTGGGTAGAAAAATGAAGAGCAGTTTGGGTAGTGAGGAGCATCAGCAGTGAGGAGTACTTTGCCTCTTAGTCCTTCAATGTGCACACTGGGTGGTGAGATGACAGATCACTGTCTTCCTCTTTATGGATGCCAGCTAAGGGTATTACATCCTTCTTTGGGGTAATCAGGCCTGGTTTTCCTAATTTGATTTTAATATGCCCATGTGCTTATATGGTTCCAATTGACTTTAATAAGTTTGTTGGGGGGGGGGCTAGTCTTTTTACTGTTAGGAGTAAATTATCAGTTTGTGTTTGTGGGTGGTACTGGACAGATAGTGTTGTTTACGTGTCCACCAAGGGGTGGAATCATCCTGATCCTGCATTGTCACTAAAAATGGAATTTTGATTGCTGCTTGTAAAATGCTGCTTGTAAAATGCTGATTATCAGCCCCAGCAAGGCATTGCCTGGAAATTTATCATTTTATACAACATGAAGTAACTCAGCATGGCCAAGCCTGATACAAACACATTCTCTTAGCCAGTGATCAGAGCTGTGTGTTTTAATGCCCAGGCATTTGACTCAGCCTTAGCTAATGAACTTTCCTTAAGAGAAATTGTGCTTAGGAGAGTTGGGAGCAGCTTCTGGAAACTATTTTCTTTCCCTAAAGAAAGCACAAAACTTCACAAGGGCAAAAGTTTTCCTCTGCCTCTAAATGTAATTGGATGAGGATGTGATGCTAGTTTCTGTCTCTGGCCTATCAGCATAACAAGACATATGTCTAAGGGACAAAAGGCAATGTGCTGGAAATGGTAGAGTAAAAGGAAAGAATGGGGGTCTTGATGGTGTCACCAAGTCATGTTACTGCACTGGCACAGTCTACGTGAGCCTTTTTAATTAAAACACAAAGCTAGCATATTTTGATCTCCTTTTATATGTTAGCTGATCCTAATTACCACAAATATGCATTTTGCAAGGCATGCAAAGTCCTTTGCAACAGCACATCTATTCAACCTTGAAAATTCCCAGTGATGTCAAATAAATATGTCTAGCAAATAATAATTTATATAAAGACTTCTGTATCTCAGAGTATTTCACCCTGATCTAATTTTTTCCTTGCAGACTTCTATTAAGCTTATATACATATGTGTGTGTGTTCTGTTAAAATTAATCACTATAAGTTATAATTTTGTCCCAATTAATTGTCCCAAAAAATTGTCTTCAAATTTTCACAATTAAAAAATTCTGTTGTAGTTTCTCAAATTACAAATTTAAAATTTAATTGTAACTTTATTTGATTTTTTTTCATGCCCTCACCCATATTTATCATCCCTTCCTAGAGAGACTTTTATTCAAAGCATAAATTTGGAGCCAGAAAGACCCAGAGCTGGATTTACTAGTCCACGTGATTGGGTGAACTGTTTTCTCTGACACTTCATTTTCTCACATAAAAGGAATATGTCTGCTACCAAGAGGAAATGAGACGACATGTAGGAAATATTTGACTGAACTTTAGCAGAGAATACCATCTCTGAGAAAAAGTGGATTTAAAAAAAAGAAATACAAGAAGGAAAGAAGAATTTAAAAGGATAGGGGGAAGAAAGTGAAAAGAGGAAGAGGCCAAAGAACAGAAGATGAAAGAAAAAGAATGAAATAGAAAAAGTCCTTAAATAAGACAGAGGGATGAAGGAAGAGGGGCTGCAAGGGGGAAGGAAATGGAGAACAAGAAGCCTCAGTATTATTTATGGCTGACATTCTCTCATTCAATTCGAATCTAGTTGCTCCAAATATGATTACAAATAAAACAAGTCTTTAGTAAAGGCTTATAATCCTTTAGCAATAATCCTATTTCAGAGAAGTGATTGACTCATTAGGATTCCATTGCAGCCGAAGAACTTGAAGATGTCACTGGAGTTTGTTTTATTCAAATATGTTACAGCTGGGTTAAGCAAGTGAAAATAAAAATGAGTGCTTTATTGATTTTCTTCTCTATGGGACAGGAGTTTTTCAATTATGGCAGGGCAAGAGAAAATAGCCTTTTCTTCTGATGTAAGACGGACTTCTTGACAGGAGAGCTGATAAAAGCTCTTCAGTTGTCATCTCACTGATTAGATTCTCTACAAGGAATCTGAAAACCAGACCAATTTATGCACTCAGATATGGGTAAAATGCAATGTAGGTAAAGACAGGTGAACTGGAAAGATCTTTCTAGGCCAACACTTACTGCATCCAGTTCTTAACTGCTTTCCACATTGGGTCTGGCAGGGACTGGGCAGGGTACGGTTCTTTCACTTCTTGACTCTTGTTTGTTGAAGAGCATAGCTCTCTCCTTCCTGTCTCTCTTGGATGCCGTCCTACATCTGTAGCTATGAGAAACACATGCAGCTTTCCCTTCCTGTTCTACACGTCTTATGTTTTCAGCTTTGCAGTTTTCCCTTCCTGTTCTACACGTCTTATGTTTCCAGCTTTCATTAGCATGCATTCAAGCCTGTGAGTTTCTGACTTCCCCAATGACCATAGTCCCACTGGATTCCCTTCATTTCAGGCTGCATCATCATTAGCACTTATTTCTTAGACTCATCCATGGGCAGAATTGCTAGTTCTCATCTTCCCTCTAAAAAGCTGGAGTTCAACTAATGCTACCCTTCACATCACCCTAACCCCAGTCCCTAAGCCCAGGTCATTACTTTTCATATTTCAGCTTTCTTTCAGTGTTGGGAACTTGTTACCTTGCCTCTCAATTCTAGTACATTGACTTCACTCAAGAAAGACAAAGGACAGAAACTCTTGCAATGGCATGAATTAATAATGGAGGAAGTGGAGAAGTCTATCTTTGCAGTGCAGAAGATGTGTGCGTTGCTTGTTGGAGTAATCCTTGGGGAGGGAGAGATTTCAAGTTCAGCATTTATGTGGCACATTTTTCAGTTAGTCAGTATACTGTATGGTATTTCCCTTCCTCCCTTAGCCCAGTCTCTTTTATTACCTCATGACTTCATCTCCCCATGTGACTGACAGAGCCCATTGGGCTCAATACTGATAAAAAACATCTGTGGAAGAAAAATTGTAATTTAGAAAACAATTAAGTACATCAATTTCAATTCATTTAGTTGGCCAGAAGGAAAAAAAAAAAAAAAAAACCCTATTTCAAAGAAGTAATTTGATCTGCCGTGGTCTTGGATTAAAGGGCAAGCAGATCTGTTTTTCCCAGGTTGCCAGTGTAGAGGAATGTGTTTTAGCTCAAAGGTCTAAATGAAGACATAAGCCTGTAGGTTGCAAATTTTAACAAAGAATAAACCTCTGAGCATCTCTCTAGTTTTCTAATTTCTTCTCATCTTAAAGACATTTTTCTTCTATTCTTTCTGAATTCCAAAGAACTTAAGCACTTCCTTGAAGGATGTGTTTTCCTCTGTCAAATGCTCACCAGATGCTCCTTCCATGTCTATGGAGCACTGTAAGTAACCCTGGGTTTACAATTAAGGTTCTGTCTGAAGGGTTGCATGTGCATGCATGAGTGCATGCATGCATGTGTGTGTGTGTGTGTGTGTGTGTGTGTGTGTGTGTGATTTGTGGGCTTTTCCTTCCATTTTTTGCCCACTTAGCTCAGTGAGCACTCATGGACCCATCACTCTGAAGTGCTCAGACTCTTCATGAATTATGGATTCAGTTTTTATCTACAAAATCTGAGATAATAATTTTGATATCAGTAAAAATGATCCCGAGACCCCCTCTTTTGCCAGAAACAGAAATGTAGGAGATACTCAGCCCTCCTTATACTTGCCGAGGGCCCACACTCATGCAATTGACACTCCGACTAGATCTCATTGACTTTGCAATCAAGTCTATCAAGTGGACCTTCGCATTTTCATGTTTTTAAATATAAAAGTTAATGTTCCCATTTTATGACATTAAGACACAATTTGAATTCGTAGTTCTCAGTTTCTTATGTTCATGCTCTATCAAATACAAAAGTGTCAACCATGGAAGTAAACCCTAGAAGGTTTGATTTCATAGTAACTCAGCGTTGAAAGTCTCTTGCCCTATTTAAATAAGAGAACACCAACTGACAAGATGGTTCAGCAGGAGGAGGTGCTTGCTTCCAGGACTCACAACCTGAGTTTAATCCTTCCACATGGTAAAAGGAGAGAATAGACTCTTGAAAGTTGTCCTCAGACCTCACATACCTCAGCCATCCACACACATATAAACAAATACATAAATAAATAAGTAAAAAAATAGATAAATAACTAATAAATAAATAAATGCAAAAAATAAAACGTGTATAAAATAGTACCTAGCTCAAAGTGGTTCCTCAGTTTAAAAGAAATGTCCCTATCTATTCCCCTACTTGTGTTCTCAAGAATACCCTTACTGAGGTTTTATTACAGTCCTCACCTTATATCACCCACCAAGTCTAAAGACCTAGAAATAAGACCCAGAACCTAGCACTTTGTGTAATCTGATTGAGAAATAGTATCAGGAAATGCCATTTAAAGAAGGAGTCGTTGATGGAAAGGACTTTACAAGGATCTCATTGGTTTCTTTAAAGTCTGCCTTGGGAACCAACATACAGCATAGCCAATTTGACACCATGTGTTTCATTTCGCCTACTGTAGAAGGGAATGCAATTACAATAGTATCATAAAGCCATATGGAAGTGTGGGGTTAGCACACAGTTGCTTTGTAATGAACCATTGTTGACTGACAAGATCCCTCAACACGTGGACCAGTTGGCACTAAGAGGGCTTGGAGGCTATGAAGCAGCAACAAAAAGTAGACTTGTGGCTAAAGAAGGAATGGTAGACAGAAAAGGAATGACTAGTTACAGGGTGATTGATGGGCAGTGGGAGCGGACCGAAGAGCCAGTGATAGAGATGTGGCTGAACCAGTGGGCCTACCGGACTACCAAAATTCAGGATTAGGGCCACTAAGAATAGGAAATCAATGGGTGATGTTAGAACTCTATAAAGGCAGAGAGTTTCTGTAAATTTGGAGACACAGAGTGCAAAAAGACACTAGATTTCATCAGTGGAGTCCTTAGGACCATAGGAAAGCTCCCTGCACAGTTAAGAGAGAGGAGATGGTTGGGGGCTGGGAGGTTCAAGCAGGCCTAGAGGAGATCTCAGTGGTGTCCATGGTGAGGTGAGATGAAGCGAAGATTCCTTACTTGTTAGAGATGAACAATTGAACAATGGCAGGGCAAAAGTGAGCATGGTGACATCAAAGAAAAGGCTGAGCTGAAAATACATTTTAAGATGACCAAGCCCCTGCTGCCCACCAATCCCAACCCCAGCAGGAGTGCAGTAAGAAAGCAATGAAATTATTGTGCCATGTTCTTGATGACGATGGGGATGGAAAACTACCTGCTCCTGAATCATTCATGCTTGCTGCAAAGAGGAAAAGTTGTTCATGCTCAGTTAGTTTCTGTTTGGGGTTTTATTTTTTTGTTTCTTTTGTTTCTGTTTGGTTTTAGCTTCTCCAGATCACGTCAGGACAATGAAACGATCAGAAGCAAAGGTATTACTGAACTTATCAGAACCATTTGTATTTTTTGACTTAAAAACTAGGCAAAAAAATGTGAAATAAAATTTCCAGTCTCTCTGGCCTCTGTTCTTGCCAAGAATGCTGTGGGACTGCCCCTGGAGAAGCTGCAACCCTTCAGGTCACCAGGAAACCCTGGAACTGGCTAATAAAACTTAAATGATTGTCCATACAAAGTAAACAGATCCCTCCCGAGGATCAAAAAGACTTTGGCTTCAGAGGTTTCTGAAGGTTTAGGGTGGGATAACAGAGGCTTAAAATTTAATGGTATTTAGATCCCCTCCCCTATCCACACCTCCCCTTACTACCCCCCACCCAATTTAATGGACTCTATTGTACATATAATAAGGCCTATAGGGTCTAATCTGTGTTTCAAATGTCCTTCAGTGTGGGTTCATCTATTGGAGCCTGGTTAACCTACCAAGAGTTGCATCCTTAAAAAAAAGTGACTCTCCCACTCCCAACAGCCATCGGTTGTCAATAGTTACTTAGATAAGGTTGAGGTTTCTTACCCACTTCCCTACATCTCTGCTGGGATTTTGTTGGTTTGAGCTCTCATGGGATTTGTATATGTTGTCACCATGCTGTGAGTTCATATGAATAACTAGCCAGCTGTCTGAAAAACTATTTCCTTGAGGTCATCCACCACCTCTGGCTCTTACAATCTTTCTGCCCCCTCTTCCACAATGATCACTGAGCCTTGGAAGGCAGAAGTTTGACATAGGTGTCCTATTCAGGGATAAGCACTCTGAAGCTGCTTGTTCTCTGTACATTGGTTATATAGAATTCTATGTTAATCACCATCTACTGCATAAGGAAGTTTCTCTGCTGAGAGATGCATTCATCTATGGGTATAACAAAAAGTCATTGGGATTCAGTTTAATATTCTATTTAGTAGAAAACTAGTATTAAACTCTTCTCTATGCCATGTGTCCTGTCTAGCCTCAGGTTCCTAGGCCTGAAATCTATATCAGGTATGGACTCCATCTTATGAAGTAGACTTTAAAACCAATTAGAAAGTGACTTATTACTCCCATAATATTCATACCACTATTACACAAAGAGCACATTTTTCCAGGCAGGTGATTATTATTCATAGCTGGGTAAGGTTGATGATTTATTTTTGGTCTTTTTGAGACAGAGTCTCCCTGTAGTCCCAGCTGGACTGGCACTCACTATGTAGACCAGGCTGACCTTGATCTCACAGAGATCTACCTGCCTTTTCCTCCCAAGTGCTGGGACTAAAGTTGTGTGTCACCACATCCAGCAACACATAGCACCTTCCAGTACTATGAAAGGTAGCCAGCAGAGATGAGGCTTTGAAAAGTCAACACCAGCTTGATTTCTCATTCGTTGTATGGTTCATGCATATAGTGTCTTCAGCAATAGTGTCTTACTATGAAGTTATGGTGAGTAACCAAGAGCAAGGTCAATGGCTAGTAGTGTTGGAGGGTCTATGGGACCCCTTGTCAACAGCTTCAAGAAAGGGAGTTCATTCATGACATTGGGGTTGTATTTTGTGAGTTATGGTGTCTAGAAAGGGCAATGTTATAGGGTAAGTACTTTAAACTTCTTTTTTATAATGTATCTGTATATACTTTCAGAAACTTCTATAGTGGTAGGTTTCTATAAGGCTTTATTTAAAGGCCTATAGTGTTGGTTATTCTTCAAAGCAAAATAGAACTTCTTGTCAAGAAATATCCAAAATTATACTCTTGGGATAGCTATAAATTAGTCTGTGCTTCCTTCTCATTTTTTTCTTTTTGTTATTATTTTTAATGTGTGTGTGTATTTTTACATGTTCACATGAATGTAGAGACAAGAAAACAACCTCAGGAATTATCTGTATTTTATTTATTTATTTATTTATTTATTTATTTATTTATTTTTCTTTTGGCAGTCTCTCATTGGCCTGGAACTTGCCAAGTAGACTAGACTAGCTGCCTAGAAACCCCAAGGACCTGCTTGTCTCTGCCTTCCCTGAGCTGAGAGTATAAGAGCATGTCACCTGATCAGCTTTTTTTCATGTGCATTCTGGGGATCAATCTCAGGTCTTCATGCTTTCATGGTAAGCACTTTACTGATTCAGCTATCTTCTTAGTCCTCCTTTTCATTTTTAGACTTCAAGTTCCTTTCATGACCCAATTAAAACCTTTTAAGAACCATGAAATAAAGGTTAGAGGATCAGTCCTACCTAGAAAGAATGTTTCTATGGAATCTAGAGTGTAGTGTTTTTTTCCCCCGTATATGCGGCCTGTTCTTTTACATTAACAAATCACAGTAGCAAATTCTGAGCCAAAAGAATCATTTCATAAATTAAAATTGCTGTGCCAATGTGAGGATGAGAAGATTTGCACAGAGAACTTCTCTATATTAATTGAGACCAAGACGAGAGAGAGAGATAGAGAGAGAGATCTTCCCTCTAACATCATCTTTTTATCTATAAAATACATCCAAGCTGATTGGTAAAATAGTACGATTTACTGTAACATACAGGGTGGTCTATTTGAAATAGTACTCTTTAGCACAGAATAGCTTTAAGTGTGGCCCATTTTAAGCAGCTCACCAGATGTATTGATACCTGAATCTTTCCTGTAATTATAAAAATAGGAAGGTTTCCTGGATTGGAAATGAATGTGGAAATGCAGAAAGGGTGGCTGACCTTAAGAACTATGAGAATAAATAAGTCCATGATGAAGCCTGATATCTGGAAAATAAAAGACAAGTAACTGAAAAAGAAATGCACACAGCCTAAGTGTTAGTATCTTAGTACTAGCACTAAGAATTCAGTTTTTGGTTTTTTGCTTTGCTTGAGTTTGTTTTGCTGGTCTTTGGTTTTTTGCTGCCTTAATAGTTACATTTCATTTACTCAGTCATTATTTACTGGGCATCTACTACGTGGCTTCATCTGTTGAATAGTAATAATGAAAGGGTAAAGGCAATGCCATCCAGAATTCACATTGTAGAGCGGAGATATAAATACAACTAACCATGGCAGTCACAGATGTAATGTCAGATATTCATGATGCTTTGGGATTAAAAATAGGAGGAAGAAAGGGGAAGAATCAGGGAAGGCCTCCTTATAAAGTACTTGCATATCAGAGATCTGCAGGAATTGAGGCAACCTATCTATATACCAAAGATGGAGAAGACCAAATGCAGTACCAAGAGGCCAGAATGTGCTTGACTATTCAGGAACTGCCAAAGGATATAAATGCCCAGAGAATACAAGGAAACTCTAGCTTCGCTCAAACAGACATCTTTACACATTGTATGCATGTATCAAACTATCATACTGCATCTCATAAATAAGTAAAAATGCTGCTTCAATTAAAAATTAAAAGACAATGGAGAGTGATGGAATGAGGTAGAACTTAGGTTGCACAAGTTGAGGTTGAGGTAGATAGATGATTAACCTGCTTTTGGTGTCCTCAAGCCAGTGAGCACAGAAGGTCTGAGGGTGAGGGAATAGAAGGCAGGACTTTGTCCACTACAGTTAACCAAGGCAACTATTTTCAGATTGAAGATATGTCCCTCCCAGGCAATGACCATTTTCATATCATCCCTTGTCCCAGAGCCTGAACAAGTTTTCTGTTGACCTCAGGGTAGAAAGTTATATACCTTCTTGGTATTATTTTAAGTTATATTGAAATAGACATTCTGTTTCCCAGAAAGCTCATTGTGAAGGACAGGAAGCAGATTTTATTCACTGCTATCCACTTGAAACTCTTGACACATCTTTCACCACTCTTGGCCTGTTGTGACTTGACAATGTCTCTGAAGTGCAAAGGTTATATTCTACTTTCTTTTTTTACCTTTGCTAAATAGTCAATTAACAAATCAAGTGTTTTCCCATTTCACAAGATGGAGGAACTTGTTATCAGGGCCAAGGACCTGTGGCTAGACAGCTAACAGGCCATAGGGGAGAACCTACTGCCTTTTTGCTAAATAAATATAGTATTAAACCAACCCTTTATCACTTATTGTTATACTCATCGATTAGTGAATCTCTCAGCTCTCACCAGAGAAGTTTCTTCTTGCAACAGATGAAGATTAACAGAAGCCGCAACTACTCAACATACAGAGAATAAGGGACTGAGAAGTGCTCAGCCCTAGATGGAATACCTATATTACTCCCTCTCCTCCCAAGGCAAAGGAATGATTTTAGAAGAGGGTGAGAAAGATTTAAGAGCCAAAGGAGATGAATACAAGGATGCTGTGTTGAATGGACACAACAGGACAGTTTCATATGGACTCACAGTGCTTGTAAATGCATACACAAGACCCATGCAAGCCCAAGCCAGACAGGGGCCCAGCATGGATGGGGAAGGTGAGCAGGAAGCCCCAGTCCTAGCTAAGGATCTATTGGAAACAGATATCTGCAGGGTAACAGATAGCCAGTTTTCTTTAAGAGCATGATGCCTGGTAGTTTGGCCAGACTTCAAGGAACAGACTCACACCCAAAAGCATTGGAAGAAGACAAATTGGACTCAGTGGGCCTTTAAAAATAATAGACCAAGCATGATGGCAAACACCTTTAATCACAGCACTCAGGTGGAGGGAAGCAAGTGGATTTCTACACAATTAAGGGCAGCCTGGTCTACATAGCAAGTTCCAGGCCAGCTGGGGTTACAAGAAGACCCTGTCTCAAAAAAATAAAAATAACAATAGAGGACATGAAGTTGGGCAGGGGATAGTAAGGTGGTGATGGGGATGGAATGGCGTCTGAATAGGATCAAAACTCAGTGTATAAATTTCTCAAAAAATCATTAAAAATATTTTTAAAAATTAAAATTGTATGTATTCAAGATGTAGACTGTTCAAGGTATTCATGATGATTTGATATATACATATATAATACATAATGATTATCATATTCAAACTAATATATCCATCACCCCTTATGCTGTACCTCAGACACCAAGAACTCTTTCATCTTGTGAACAAACAGTTGTTGAGGAAAGCTGAGGGGACACACCTCAGCTACACTGGCATAGAAACCAAGATACATTACCAGGGCAGAAATGAAGTACAGAGTTCTATGGCTGTCATGTTCTTGAGCCTTCATAATGAGGTTATTCTTTGTGCAGCTGGTTTTTTACTTCAGGATCTTTATCTGGTCTTGTCCACAAGATATTTGCTTGTTAGGTCATATTCCTGATTGGGATTTACAAACTAAATCCATCTCCCCAAAGTTTAATTGGCCTATTAACTTCCAGCTTTGCCCTGAACAACTTAAAAGAAAGCAGAAAATTATAACTTTGCGGGGTGGAAGTTGACTCGGGATTGAACACAGGGCTCGTGCATGTTGCACAAGTACTCTGGCATTGAGCTATACTACCAGGTCCCCAAATCCCAGGAAGACAGTTGTTACTTTATTCAACCAATAATGTTTGAGCATCTAGTTCATGCCAGTCATTGTGCCTAGATATTGAGACTGAAAATATGAAAGATACATTTCTGGCTTGTGTATTAGATCAGATAATGTACAGGCAGGAAAGAAAGCTCCACTTCTTCTAAATCCACCTTTATCTCCAGATTTTTATGGTGAGCCCATAAAGAAAACATCATTGTAACTCTCATAAGCCTCCCCTAAATGGAATGTCCAAACAGCCCAAAATTTACTAACCAAAGAGAAAAACCTTCCTACATCTTCAAACACAAATTCAACATCGCCACACCGTTACTCTCTCCCTTCTACATTAGCTTTGCAGCATTTCCCATAATTAAATCATTCATTTGCTTGAGTACATGTTCATTTCATGTCAACAATTCATCAAATTTGAAAGTTACTTAAATGTGTCCTGTTCTTTGTGTTCCCAGTACTGAGCACAATGCTTGGCATCTAATAAGGAGCAAACGAATACTTGTAAGAGTAAATAACAGTTGAGCAAGCGAATTACTCCTTATATTTTCAGAACTTATGTTCTTGTGTGCTTCTGATAGAGGGGCCATAATCATCATCATCTGGATTAAAAATAGCCTACCCTATATTCCCAAATTACATGTTAGGCATGTTTATTGTGCACTGAGCCATCAGGTCTCACCTTCCTTTCTGATCATCATGGCATTGCTTCTGCAAGGTAAGACAGTGATTTAAGTATTGTACAAGCTTCAGACTGACCAGGGTCTATGTTAAGAGTGCTCTTCGCTCCTTAGCCAAGGATCTGATATCCTATGTTAGACATCTGGGCTCCTGGCTTCTTAAACCATTTCTTCTGAAGACAAATCTTAAAGCTCCAAGCTCTACCCACATTCCAGAGAGGGTTGAGTTTCTCACTAATCTCTGTCTCCACCCTGTCCTTGGATTAGTAACCACAGAAATGTAATCCCTGTGGTCTGATCTATAAGACAAACAAGAGAAGTGCTGCTTTTCTGAGTCAATGGTTCTGACTTATCTCCCTCAGGCACTGTAGGAGGATGGGAAGAAGACATTACCACATCCTCACCACCAAGAATGACCATTCACTCCAGGTGTGTGAGTGGGGGGGGGTCTTTATTTCACAGCTTGACATTTCTGCTCACATTTAGCATGGAAAGCAATCTGCTGGAATAGAGAAGGAAAAGGGACTTGACTTCCATATTACAAAATTGAGACTTTTCCCAGAATGAAAAGAGCAGAGTCTTTCCCCAAAATGCCTAGGAAAGCTCCATTTTGTCACAGTTTACCTCACCTTATCTATTATGTTCATTATGTATTTTTAGAACTCCATACTATAGGACTTGATTATGAAGATGAAAGGAACTCTCCAGACCAATATGTTTGAATATGGAGAAAGATCCAGAGACAGCATCAATGCTTCAGCGGGCTAGTGGTCCTAGAGGTCATTTTTAGGAAATCTTTGGTAGAGTGCATCTACATTGGGCATGGTGCTAAAGAGACTGACACTGTTCATGTTCAACTCTAGCTGTGTAATCTCAGGTAAATTACTAATATGTGTTATGCCTCAAGTTGCTGTCCTGTAATATGGGAATAAAAATGGAACTTATCTCCAAAAAATATTGTGAGGATGTAGGGAATTAATGTATTATGTAACATTCATATAAATGCTTAGCAAGTATCAACAAATAAATGCTTAGCAAGTATCAACAAGTGTGTGTGTTGTTATTATCACTAATATATAGCATTGTAAGTCTGAGTGGCAGTTGATCATATATGAAAGAGGGAAGACATGAAAGCAAGAGGGTACTTGATAGGAAGAATAGGAATTTCCATGGGAGAAGGATGAGCAAGGGGGAGGGTGTGGAAACAACTGCCATTCATTACACACATGTATAAAACCAACAAAGAACAAGAACAGTACAATTTAAATAAAAGGTCTGAGTGGGATCTTAGATTGGAGTCACTCCAAAATGAACTCCAGCTCTAAGATTCAAGATTCAAGAATCCTTGGATTCTTCTAGTACATTTTATTTACAAAGTGAGGGAATTTTATGTTGGAAAAAGGCAATATAAATGATGATCGCTTTAACACTATAATAATTTATACTACTGTAATCCCTTCAAATTGATATGCAAAAAATCTTGGTTTATGTATATATGAGTATATACGTGCGTATATATGTGTATGTATATATATATGAGTGTGTATTGTGTACATGTGTGTATATTTTCCATAAAAGGACCTATACTCTTATCAAATTTTGAACTCTGCAAATAAGAAAGTCATCTCTTCTGTCATGTCTCCTAAAACACAATGTTTAGACTAAAAAGAAAACTATTTAAAGTGCAAGTTACTCATGTGGTTAAGTTTTACCACCTGTAATCTCTATAAACAAACAAGCTAGCAAGGATTATAGGGACACATGTTCTAAAATTAGTTAAATGGATTGAAAGTACTCAAAACATGATTTCAAAATAATAACTACCTAAATATCTTAGTAGAGATTTGGAGAAATGACTGAATGTATAGGGCAGTCCTGAAGAAGAGAAGAAAAACCCACCAGGGAAAGTAGAAACAAAGCAAGTCCAAGATTTGGACAGCAGAGGCTCAGCGGGTCTTTATGGACAATTCTCCTACATAATGAGTGTTTGCTTGAGGCCTCCTCTAAAAGGCCTGATTATTGACCATTATAGGTTCACATTTCCACACAGTCTACTCCAAATCGGAAGTCTGCTACAGTAGGAACACATCAGCATGCAGCTCCAGGCCTAGCCTCTTTAGAGTTCATTCCTCTCAAGACAACTCAGAAGAATAACCTTACATATCTGAGTGCTTCAAAATGAAGCCTGGGAATAAAAGAGGAAAGCCATTACCTTGACCCAGATACACTCAGGAAACTTGTAAAGTTAAGTTTATAAATCTCTGCTTACTAACCTACTTACAATTTTCCTCAAATAGAATCCAATACAAAATCTATATGTCTAGAGACAGAGTTAAACAAATAATTATTGCAAACACAAATTTTCAATTCAGGAAGCTTTATTATCATTCCTGGCTGTTATTTAAAGACACAGACTTTAAAATTCAGTAGCCTTGGTATCCAATTTGCTATGGGTGCTTTAAATAGCCACAGGATTTTGGGCTATTTTCATAAAATATCTAAGACTCAGTTTCTGTATTTGTAAAAACACAAACATCTATATAACAAGATTACTGAAATAGTAAAATAATAGATGTGCATAACTTAGTATTTACTACTAGAATTATTCTAACCTTTGGAAGAAAAATCCCAAAGTGTTGAAGTGAGGAAATGTCTCACCTAACTTCTGAGCTAAGGAAACAGACAGATAAGGTTAGTTTGCTAGGAGTAAGCTTAAATTTTCGTGTCAGGAAAACTGTATGTTAACTGATTTGCCTACAACAATCATTTCAATGTATACATCAAAACATCATGATTAGCAACTTGAAAAATTTTTAAAGAAAATAAGAAATGATAACTAGACCCATATCAATACTCAGAAAGGGTCAATGAATTATAGTTAACATGCCACTGTTTAAGGGCCCTCATAATTTATGTTTCTGTTTTAACAATGTGTATTGTCAGAAAACACTGGTAAACACAGAGGGCCTGTCTTCCACATTCTTTTTCTTTCTTAACACTTATTCCTAGAAAGAAGTGAAAAATAGACATCTTCCATGACAGACTTTTGTTCTTAAAAAACATGCTTTCTGTATAACTATGTAATTCAATGGTGCAGGAAGATTGCCACCTTCTTCCCCTTGCTAAGGCTCCAAGTGCAGGTGTAAGTTGTCTTCCAAGAAATTATTTTTAAGAACTTAACTTAAGCTACTGTTTAGTGAATTTCTACGACAGAACATGAACATGTTTACATGAATTTCAATTACTGTATTATTCCCCAATCTCAATCACTGAAGACCCTGAAGACACCCAAATATAAAAGAATATCCTTTGAAGTATCTTCATGCCTTTGACCTCATGCTATACCTGTAGTCACAGTTAGAGGTGAAGAGGAGGAAATATGTAGAAGCATTTGCATAATGTGACCTAATCCTCTGGTTGCAGTTGATTGCACAAAATGTGAGATCTTCACCTATGCCAGGACAGTTGTGACCAGTTAAATGAGAATTAAGAAAGTTAGTCACTCATTAGTCATTCCCTATGGATGTGAAAACTGGGAAACTGAGGCTATCCAAGTTTTCTGTTGTGTGACTAGGGAGGACTGAAGCCACCCACAGGGGAAGGACAATACTGAAGCATATTTCAGAGAGAAACACAATCTTGGGATGGAGAAGTTCTGTTTCTTAATTCCCAATGGTTGTGTTATCTTTGCTTGCATCCTGAAGCCTGGTTACATCCTTGACCTTGAGATTTATGTCATCTTTGTATCCATATGGAATACTAGTGAGGTAGGGCCTGACTGGAGGATGTAGGTGACTAGGGGCAGGTCTTTGAAGATTATAGCCCAGGCCCTGGTTCCAGCTACTTCCTCTGTTTACTGGTCCAACATGATGTGAGGCTCCTCCATCACACATCCCTGTCACCATGTGCTTCACCATGATTGGCGAGAACTGCTGAAACCATAGGCCAAAATAAATCCCCCCATATAAGTTATTTCTGTCTGGTTTTGTCATAGCATGCAACAGTAACTAATAAGATGCCCCACTCTCGGTTTAATATGCTGGTCTCACCTCTCAGCTGATTTCTGCTCTTCTTTCTGACTATTGATGTTTAAATATTCCAGAGCCCATCCTTGGCTGTCCCTGTTTTCATTTCTTCCTAAGGTAATCTCAGCCAGAATGACAGCCTGAAATACTAAATCTGCACTGATGTCTCTAATTTTTCACATCCAATGTAGATTCTCCTTTTAAATTTGAGACTTTCTGGGACCATAGGTAACAGGTATTATCAAGGGAGAAATGGGGAAAATGGGGGCATTTTAAATGGGAAAACCATGGCAGAAGGGTTAGACAGTGATAGAGAGGAAAGATAAATAATGCCTAGCTAGTTAATAAAAAAAGAGGGAGCCATATTAATCCAACAACCTACTGACAAATTATACATACATTATCTATACATGAGTCCATGTGTATCACTAAAGGCTACATAACAAGAAACAGTGCCAGACAGGAGAAACCTTCCTTTGAGTTGTTGGCCAGGGTGGTCCAAGAGACTCCCAAAATTACTCAGGCTATTGCCACAGTCTTTGATGGCCTCGCAGAACCTGAAGGTAAGACCCTACTGCTAAAGACAGAACATATTTCAGACACAAGATTTAGAGCTGCAACTGACCTGCAACTACTTCCCCTGAAGACTAGCTCTCATAGCTTTGGAGAGCACTATGAAGGTGCCAAGGGAAAACATCAATGGGTGGATGATATAACACCAGCTTCAAGACCACAAAACCACTTCAATGGCCAGCACAGCCTACGTCATTGGTGCAGTAGTGGCACTTTTATCTTGGGGGCAATCAACGGCTACCTAATTTGACTAAATGCCCACTCAAAGGGAGGAAACTCAAGTGTGATAATATAAACATAACCTAATACATATGGCTGGAGTGGCCTTAGGTCTTAGAGCGAACCAAGACTGTCACATTGCTAGACTAATATGATTTCTTACTATGTGCAAAATATGTATCCTTATATTTACAGAAAAATATCCCAGAACCACTCATCAAAGAAGCTCATTTTGCACCAGTCAGAGACTATTACCAAGTACCACAACTGGTCACACATGGACATTGTCTATGAATTTCCCAGGCCTAAGTGACACATCTACAGTGCAACCTCTACACCCAAGGCTCATGGAACATAGAACAGGGATAATGAAGAGGACACTAATGAATCAGTTCTCAATAAGAAGATCCCTTATGGAGTGGAGGGCTGGGAACACAAAAGGTCACAAACAGCCAAAGTGTTAAGATCAAGAGTCTGCTGAATGATAGTCCTTGGACAGAATCCCTGTATTAAACTTCACCCATCCAAGGCTCAGGGACCATCACAGAAGAGGGGGCAGAAGGATTGTAAGAGCCATGGAGGTGCATGACTATATGGAAACAGAGTCTTAAAATCCCCTGGGAACCTGCTCATATGAATCTGTGGCAGTGGTGTCAGCATACACAAGTCCCATGCAAACTCAGGCAGACAATAACCCGCATAGAACTGTGAAAATGAACAGCAGATCTCAATCTCATCTGAAGGAATGTTGGCAACCAAGCTGATGTTCCTAAAACAAGGAACTCTAGATAGGCTGACTAGATTTAGTAGATGGACTTACACTTGGGAATGGCTGGGGACACTGACAACCCAGTGAACCTTAACAGGAATGATAGAGTATATGGGCTCCAGTGGGGAGGGGTGCTATGGGAAGGTGCCAGTGGGGACGGGAATGTAAAGATGATTAAGATTGTTTGAGCTATTCTATATGAAATACACAAAACATTCAATAAAAAATTCAGACTTTCATATTCAATTGTCTCCTCAACATTTTCACTTGGTGGCATCCCCAAACCCCCAAATGTTGAGTTTAAAAAGGTTCTAATTCTGATATCTCAACATAAAACTGTTCCATTACCAACACTCCCTATGTCAAATGATAGAAACTGCAATCTTCTGGTAATTCAGGCCAAATACTACTACTTAATTGACTTATCTCTTTAATATTCTCCCCACAAATAATCATTCAACAAGTCCAATTGTCATAATTTTGTATATATCAGTGCCACCACTCTAGTGTGAGTTACTCTTACCTTTTTCCAGAATTGCTACAATATACTAATGGAGGAGTTGGTAAAACATTTGATATATGGATATTCATAAATATTTTCTGCTTTTCAGGCCATACAATGACTGGTACTTCTGTTAATGTAATGCAACTGATTATGGCAGTTTTCTAATAAAAGTTTATTTACAAAGAATGACAAGATATATTTGGATCACTAGTTAATAGATTGGTAATCCCTATTTAAAGTTCTATCTTTGCTTCTGTCTTTGCCCAGTAATCTCAGCACAGCAGCTAGAGGATTCCTTTCAAAACAGAAGTCATGTCATGCCAACTCTCTTCTCAAAATTCTGTACTAGCACCTCTCTCACAGAATCAGAGTAAAAGTCCTTTCAATGACTTGACAAGACCCCAGCCCCAGAAACATTCTTAAACCTTTATCTCTCTACATTCTCTCCCTGTGTACTTTGCTTTAGCTGCACTGAGCTTCTTGGTATTTTATAAGATTCAGGACACGTACATTGACTGTTCCTTATCTGAGATACTTGTGTTCTTAGCCTAGTCATGTCTCGACTTAAATGTCTCTTCTTCATTGGAGTCAATACAGGCCGGAATTTGAAATGACAGTCTTTCCCCGTTCTATCCAGTCCTCCTTATTTACTTTGTTTTTTCAATAATTTTCCATTTGCTAATGTTAAAATGATACATTTAGGTTTAATTATAAATATATAATTTTAGTTCAATCTCACCTAGAATATAAGCTTCAAACAAAGCCAGGGCCTTATTTTATAACCCAAGATTCTAGAGCATTAGTAGGCTTTGAAAAAAAAACATTTTGAATGAATTTGTGTAGCCTCCCCCAAGTCCTAGAGCAGAGTAAGTCCGTTGTTTTACTATAGTAACTCTTTTTCATATACCATTTAGTCACCTATTTTGTTCTAAATTATTGTTTATATGACCATCTTTTTCCCACTTCTGAGCCATAATCTCTTTAGACATATTGTACATGTTTATTGCAGAAACACATATAATGTCCTTTTTACATAGCAAAAGATCAAACCATGCCACCACAAAGGACTAGATACATATAATTCTCTGACATCAAATCTGCAAATTAGTTATTTCAAAAGTCATCAACCTCCACTCAAATATGTGTATAAACACTCACTAATTGAGATAATTTTCAACTCTTTTTCACATATTTGCTTAATTAGCTTGCAGTGACCTCTGCAGAAACACTGGCCTGTGATGATTATACAAGGTAGTTTTTGGCATGGACACTAAAGCATCAAAGAGTCAGCTGGAGCTAAGGAAAGCAATAACACAACTGGTTCTAATTACTCATGACAGGCAGTTGAATATATTGGACAGAAGGCTTCTCTTCACTACATCACTCAAAAGGGCCAGTTACAGGAAGTGGTGGAGAAAAAAGAATGAAGACGGGGCCAAAACGTGTCCATAATACAAGGCAGATCATCTTTTCACCAGTGACCTTATTTGTCTTCTTTCATACTTTTAATGAACATCCCAAATCATTAACATTTCTGGACCTTGAGACATGGGGTACTTCTATGCTTGTACTTACAAGAGGTGGCTCAGGCTCCTAGAGGCGGAAGTAGGTGACGATTACACCCATTCATGAATCACTCTATAAACCAAGAGGTCCTCCAAAGTTCATGCAGAATTGCAGACATGTTTATAATTAATTCATCTGTGAAGTACCGTGAACACTCCTACTTTTATTCAACATTCAGACAAGGATTAACTTCATTTGGGGAACCAATGAGGATTAGGAAGTTGGTTTGTTATAACCTAAAATATATATAGTATTAGGTATATACACTCACCAATGAAACTACAGGCTCTGTGTTGACCATATCCTTGGATTGAATCCTCTGAAATGCAGAGACAGACAGGAAAATGTTCCCTAATTAAGCAGCATTATGTCTCAGCACCTAATCTACGTTTGCCTGAGTTCTTACTCAATGCCTTCTTTTACCTAGGACTTGTTGGTTCTCATCACTTGCATTACTTACTCAGTATTTTGGCTCATCTTCACACCCCAGTGGTCTTGGAACTTCAGAAGCCCTCAGTTGCCCCTATTGCTTTGGTCTAATTTCTCTTTAGTGCTTTCAGAAACCTAAACTGCTTTGAATCTTTCTACTTTTAACATTACCTTTAGGAAGCCAATGCAAGGCCAAGAAGCTGTTATATGTCATTCTAAAGAGATGGAAATTCATGCTGTGAATGAATGGGGAGTCACTGGGAGATCGTATGTGATATTATAAGATTTAGATTTTAGAACAATTGGCCAAAATGTAGAAAAGAGACTGGCTTCACCCATCCTTCCCCACCAGTATTCTCAAACAAAAATAGTTTTGAGAATCAGTTTAATAACTTCTTAAGTAGATACAAATTATGTGATCCCACTTCACAGAAACAAACTTTCATAGGGATGAAATCTAGAAATCTCGATTTGTGAATTTCCCAAAAGGATTCGGGGACAGCTGGACTATGAACCAGTATTAGGGAACTAAAGTAAACTACCAATTATACCATTAGCTTCCAGATGTGCTGATAAACACAAGCAGTGTGTTTGGCCTGCTACATTTGATCCAAGGTGCTGGAGTAGGTCTCACTATAAATGTCTTCCTTCCACAAGATCTATTGATTATGTCTACAGGATCTGAAAAATGAGCTCCTTGCTTGAAAGCTTAAAAACTTCTGCTTCTACTTTGAGTCACATGTACAAACTTTAACATAACCTATTAGGTTGCTTGATCTGATTTGAAATCCCCTCAAAGCATCTCTAGTTTTTTTTTCCTTTTATCTATCACTAACAGTACAGAGAGTTGATAGTAACAAATTTTACCTTCAAATTTCTTTCTCAATTAAATTAAGGATGTATAAAAAGTTCAGGAGTTTTTGTAAAATAATATAGATCATGATATGTTCTAAGTAGAATGGTTAGTGACTTGACTCAAGAAAAGAAAGAGAACTGACTATCAACCTCAAAGACCCAACTGAATTGAAGATCATCCATTGATATCTATTCATCAATCATATTATTTACTCAATATTATTGACTCAACTGTGTCAATCATGGAAGACCAGAAAGTTAAGAGATGAAAGAATGAAAGATGCTGATATAAAAGAAATTCCCAGGATCATTCTAAAGAGAAGATTCTGCTCACTTGTTCCAAAACTTGTGAAGGACTTAACATGGATTTCATCACACTCTGCCTGTTAGGAAATAGCTCACTGTTTGGTTGGGTTCTGCTCTGACTTATTCAGCCCTGGTCTGCCTCACCTTCTGCTATACCATCATAGAGTACATGAGTAGCCTCAGCTGCTAGAAGGTGCCAAGAAAAGAAATGGGACATGATTTTCCAGACAAGAAGTGAAACTACCAAGGTAACAAATGTTTTGCAAGAATTGTTTTCTTCTGAATCTAGGGCCATGACTTACAAATATGATTTTTGTGGTGATAGCATAGCCATGCAGTAGATATTCTTTATTTAAATTGGTTCTTTGAATCCCAGGACCAAAACATATAGATGTGCTTCAAGATGAAGATATAGGAGTAGTTTGAGGACAAAATAGTTACAATAAAACATTATGCTAATAAAATTAAACTGCATTTTTCCTTTTGGATAATTTAAAATTGTGTTCATAAACTAATCCCTTATATGAATCCTGCTAGTTCAGTTTGCAGACATCGATTTCCTTCCCTTTCCTTTGATGCCTCTGTTTCCAGTGCACATTCATTTCATTCAAGGAATGAGGAGCAGCTGCAAAAAAAGTAGGCAGGGGAAGCCAGTGGCTAAAATTAGATCATTGATGACATTTGCTTACATGTTCAGGGTGAAACTTCAGGGTACAACATTTTCTCCTGAAAGGAGACACTTCCTCCATCAGAGCAATGTGGACTTTGTTATCAAGTTACATCCGTATTACATCCTTAGGTAGTAAAACTGACCCAAAATAAGAAGTAGAGCTATGTACTTTTTCTGCCAAGAGAGGTTTTAAAGAAAAAATTAATAGACTTGTTTTCCTAGGATTATTTGACTAGTGCCTTATTAATTAGGGGAAGATGTTTGTTCAGAACTAGTAATACCAAGAAGGAAGGACATACAATATAGCAGACATGAGGGCAGGGAAAGGGGTCTAGAGTTTCTATCCCCATCCTGTGAATAACTATATAACATAAATCATCAGTAAGCAAAGCAGTTTAGAATTCATGAGTATTGTTTCTTCTTTATGTTTTCATTCACACTTATACAATTCTGATGCATACAGGCAGCTTCTTAAAGCACTTCTCCTGGTGTTTTACTCTGTCAGAAAACCCATGGCATATGTATGTCTTATTACAGTAAGTGCATAGCTGTGTGTGCACGTCACTGTGGGTGCATTATATTAGTAAAAAGGTGTTCATACTACATGATCTTTTCCAGACATGCACTGTATCTCTTCTTTCCATATCTGTCTGGATTACACAGGGCACCTTGAAGAGGACCCAAAGTTCTGCTGTTCAGTTCAGTTGTTCATTCCCACTGCTGATCAGGAGTGTCTGCCACGGTGCAGTGCAAACATCCACACTGGAACACACTGCTCTGGAAAACCCTTTTGCTGCTCCTGGCCCAGCACCACCAGTCCACTCTTCCTGATGAGGCTCCGGAGGATGTCCATGTCCCGAGTCACACTGCTGTCAGAAAGATCAAAGATACAGCCCTCCCGTGCCACATTGTCCTTCAGTATGATAACACCATTTTCTCTCAGGCCATCTCGGCACCGGGAAAGAAATGCAAGAAGGTCCTTATCAGTCAGATACCCTGCAGAGAAGGTCAAGTTGGTAGGGAAAGAGAATGAAATAGGGGGACAGAAAGGAGACAAATAGAAAAGAACACAAGGCTAAGAACCAAGAGAATTCCATTTGTACACTCACACATATTATTTAATAGCTTACAGTGTTTTAGTGGCAAGAGTCTTTGAAAAGTTAGATAAAAAGACATATGTCTTTTAGGGGTATTAATCCCTTGTCTTTAAAATAAGTATCATACTAACTGTTCCATGAGCCCCTTTATGTTAAGCACGTGCACACATATGAGAGAGAGAGAGAGAGAGAGAGAGAGAGAGAGAAGAGAGAGAGATCTGATTCATTGCTGTTTCATTTCCTAGGGATTTAAGTCTCAGAATGTTTAGTTCTGCCAATAAGTACTGAGGATTAGCCATTTATGGGCCCAGTTTTTAAGTGTTTTCAAGTGTTTACATTTGTGAAAAGATTTAGATTGTTCCAAAGGCATTTATTCTATCCCTGAAGGTAGGAATTGTCAAGCTCGTACAGAGAATGCTAGGGGAGAGATTTGGGTGATCAGAGTCATTGGGTGTTCACATGACAATTAGAGGTAGTCAACTGCTGTGAGCACAACTACAGTTAGGTTCCCCCACCTTGGGTCTATGTTAGCCCAAGTGTCACCTTCCCCAGCTGAGAAATGGGGAAGGGAAAAAGGTGTGCCATGCAAGACTGACCTGAGACCCACTGAATCCAAATGACATCATATCTTCCATAGGGTGGTGTGAACTCCTGCAGGCCGTAGCAGTGGTAGCTTTCTACTTTGTCTTCTTTGACCTTCAGATAGCTCTGGGCTTCAAGGAGGAAAGGTTCCATCATGTCCACAAGTTCCACGCTATTGAAAACAGGTAATAAGACGTGCTTGCTGACCCTTCCTATCCCAGAGCCGCAGTCCAAGGCACAGCTGGTTCCTGCTCTCCCTGGCCCCTGTAGAAAGATACTTTGTGGGCCTTTTCAAATACAGAGACTCACTTTGAGTCTTGGACATTAAAATTACTTCTTTAATCAACTTTATTTGGGTCATTTTTATATAATAAAGTGTTTGATTTAATGAATTTGTACAAATGTATGTAGCTGAGATTCTACTACCACAAATTAAGATATAGAATACTTAATTACCTTTTTCAAAAAAAAATAGACAAATAGTTATAGGTCTACTCTTTTGTCTGAATATAGCTCTTTTAAAAAGTGGCAAAGCAAAAGCACATTTTTTTTTTGAGACAGGGTCTATGTAGCCCTGGCTAGACTGGAATTTGCTATATAGACCAGGCTGGCCTCAAACTCACAGATCTACCTGCCTCTGCCTCCCAAGTGCTGGGACTAATACCATACCCCGCAATTTTTGTTATATTTTACTGTTTTTACTGTGTGATATGTGTATGCATGTGGAATCGCATATTCATGTGGAGGTCAGAGAACAACTTGCAGGAGTCAGTCCCCTCCCTCCATCATGTAGGTCCTAGGGATCAAATTCAGGTTGTTCATCTTGGTCAAAAGCACCTTCACCCACTGAGCCATCTTGCTGGTCCACAAACTAAATTTTCAAAATAAATGATATCTTAGGTTCTAATACTTGGTGTCTCCAAAAGAATGAGCCATCAATAGCTCTATGAAGATATAAATTGATGACAAGGATGGCTAAATAGACATGTTCTGTAGGTTATTGCTTTGTACAAAAATTATTAAGGGGTGGGGCGGACAAGAAGTGAACTTTGATGAGTTTTAAAATTAGTTGAAACATCCATTTTATGAAACATTCCAATTCATACTGGAATGACTGAAATTATTTTGGCTCTGTTTGGAGGTGGGGCTCAGAATTATCTCCTCCTCTCCCACAGGTGGCAAAGTTTGAACCTGAGCTGAGGAATCCTCCTTGTTCCATTCTGTCTGACCATAATTTTATTTCAAATCCAATCCTGGTGGTATAGAACATGTTCACGTGGATAAAGGGTCGTTTTTGCAGCTTCTGTCTCCTTTAATGTGATTTTTTTAAAATTTCATACCAGAAACTCCATGATACTGAAAAAAAAATTTAAGTAAAGATGTGGATTAAATTAACTAGGAATGAAGGGATGGGAAGTTAGTAAGGATATCGAGAAATTAACTAATATAAACTTTCTCAAAGTTGCTTCTACACAATTTAAAAAAGGTTTAGGATTTATGAAGAAAGCCTCAGCTGGTTTAAATTATTTGGTTGTAATTGGGATGGCTGCTAAATAGGTTTTGTGTTAGAAATTACAGTAATAAGATACTTGAAATTACCAATCAAGATCTTAAGGAGAAAGCCTACTCTTGATTTTTCAGGAACTAAGAATTAAAAAAAAAAAAAACCAGTTGGCTGAGGATCAAAGGTAAGAGTGAACAGAAGGAAACATCAGAAAGCCTGCCTTCCAGTCCATCCAGAAGGCTTCTTTATGTTAGAAAGGTTCGACAAGGACAAAAAGTGAGGTGGTTTTAATGTCTTTTCAAATGGAATAACAGCCATAATAAATGAGTGTGTATGTGTCATATGCTCTGTATCCACAATAGTTACAATAATAGAAAACTTCCATAGGATGATGATGATTGTTCCCACTTTGGAGTTCTGAGAACTCAGGCTTCTATTATTACATAGCTAGTGGCAGAACTAGAATTTGAGTAAGAACTGCCTGACCCAAACCCAGTCTACATTAGGATTGTCACCTAAAGTGAATTCAGATTCCTTTGGTAGATCTATCTAATGGTATATTCCAAAGATTTCAAAGGCAGGAAAAGAATATAGGATTAATTAGTGATTCCTGTCTGGGTCTAAGAAGGGAAGCAGTAGGTAGGACACTTCCATATGCCTGCCATCCTGCTCATACTGCAGTGCCTCACTTGTTCAAGTATTGCAACACAAGCATAACTAATTCAAAGTCTTATAAGTGCTATCAAAGCCAGCATCTTCTAAGTAAATTCATAAATGTGAAATGAGAAGTATGGGGGTATTATTTTAAGTTATTAGAAATTATCTTAGTAGAAACTCTTATGTTCAATAAGAGTGCTTCTTGTGAGCCAGGCATGGTGGCTGCACATTTAATCCTAGCACTGCACTCTGGAGGCAGAGGCAGGCTGATCTCTATGAGATAGAGACCAGGCTGGTTTACATAGCCAGTTCCAGCTGTGGATATAAGGAGACCCTGCCTTTCAAAAGATGATTCAAAAAGCCCTTCCTTGAAATTACTTGGTCCAGAGCCTCTCAATCAACCATGTTGCTCTCATTAGTGTAGCAAGTGCTTTGACAGGTGGAACTGTGGAACAGCGGATCTAAGAGACCTAAATGATCTTAAGAAGGCTGTAAAAACTGACCATGTTTTTATAATGAACAGATAAATATAAAACTGCTAAATAAAGTGCCTTGCCTGCTCAGCCTTCTGTCTCTCTCCAAGAAAGCCTTGGAGAATTGCAAGAGCCTAGAGTTTTAAATTTTAATTCCCCTACATTTTCACACAAAGAGGCTGAGGCCCAAAGAGATGAAATGTTTAAACTAGAAATTCCTGGAACATTCTCATCTTCTAAAACTTATTTCTCACCGGGCTAAAGAGATGGCTTGGCAGTTAAGAGCACTGGTTGCTCTTGCAGAGGAACCAGATTCAATTCCCAACACCCACATGGTAGCCAACAACTGTTTCTAACTCCAGTTCCAGGGTGTCTGATGCTCTTCTCTGACCTCCGTGGGTACTGCAAGGTATGGCTGCACTTACACACATGCAGGCAATACAGTCATACACATAAAATAAAAATAATAAATAAATATTTAAAAAAATGTTTCTTGCCAATTCAGATTTGTGATGCTTGGCTACATTTATTCCTGAAACTGTGGTTATTTACAAACAGACCAAGAAATTTGGTCTAATGCTGTGAGCCTCTAGCCTCTCCCAGGAACTGCCTAGTTCTTGTTCCACTTCAACCCGCATGGCTGATGCTGTCTCCCTGCCCTGGCACTGCTGTTCTGTCATTCACATGTAGCTCCTCTGAGAAGGGGTATTTAAAGGCTGATCTCAGGACTTGCTCTCACATCTTAGATGCCATGGCTGTAGAAGCTGTGACTGGACTGAAATCTGATGCCTATGAATACATGTGAATATAACTGACTACGATGTGTGATTTCAAAACAAGGTTTTTATTTTTATTTTCATTCATTGTGTTACCAACATGTTTATGGATTCATACAAAAAGTAAAACAGTCAGTAATGTTAGTTTTTTATTATGCCTAAATATTTTGCATAGCACTATCCTAAACTCATTTAATCGAGTTGAAAATGAAAATGAAAATGCCTCATGCCACTGTACAAAAGCCATGAAATATAACAAGTTAGATATAGTTGTTTTAGTGGTTCAATCTCTGACAAAGACAAAAATAATAAATGCCATCAAATTTTTTATGTGTTACAACTTCACCCCATTAAAAATCTGAAACTGGTGAAGTCATCAGGTATGTCGGCATTATCTTGGTACTATTTATGTGTTGGCTAACACAAATACATTTGCAACTAGGTTGAACAACTTTTCCCACTATCCCATGTCACTAAGTGTTGAAAGGAAAGCAAAACTTTAAATTAAACAATCTGCCTATTCCCAGTTGACACAAGAATAAATCATGTCAGGTACTTATATTCCCTAACTCCTTGTTTCTTGACCTAGATACTAATTTAGCAGATTATTAAGGTCAAAGTACTAAAATATCATTCCTTTAAAAAGACCATGTTTGTATTTAGGTCACAGCTTTACAATGGGCCTTGTCTACTAAGAAGTACTCTTGTATTTGTTTGAAAAGGAGCAGTCTGCCTTTTCTCCAACATAAATATGCAAGCATAAGACTGTTTCCTTTCCCAGGTCTGTGGGCGTGCTTCTGGTCTCTGTCTGACCAGCATCCCTGTGGTCAGCTTGGCATTCCTCACAGAGTGACAAGACAGCTGGATTACTAACTAAGCTTCTGAAATGCCTGGGGATCAAAGTCAGCCTCACCACAAGGCAAGCAGGAGGGACTGCTTGGGCCATAATAGAGAAGAGTTGAGGTCTATGGTCTATGAAAGAAAAAGAAAACAGGGATTTTTCTTCATGAGACAAATGAAAAAAATATGCTGTGGTTGAAAGCAAGGAATTTGGTGTGAGGCTGACCTGACTGGGGTTATATCTCAGCTCTGTTGCTCAAGAGTGTAAACCTTAACAACTTATTTAACCTCTCTAAGCATCAGTTTCCACAACTATATAAAGAGAGCTGATAAAATAAAATTTATTTTGCTGAAGATAAAATTTTGTAAGCAAAATTTTACAAATACAATGTCATTTGATTAAAATTTGTGTAGTATCTTATTTAGATAAAGGAAACATTAGCAATATTTGACATCATGGTGTTATTAGTATTAGCTAATAACTAGATTTATTGTGTAGTTTTTTTGTTCACTGAAGCAAGAGCCTAACATCTATTGTCTTCTTTGACCTTCATATTCTTCCTTAGCCATTCCCTATTGGCATTCCCTAACCACAGAGAAGCAAACTTAAAGTACTATTTTAAGAATTGTAATGATGGGACTGGAGAGATGGTTCAATAGTTAAGAACACTGGCTTCTCTTGAAGAGGACCCATGTTCAATACCCAGCACCCACATGGTGGGTAACAGCCATCCTAACTCCAGATGTAGGGAATCTGAAACTCTCTTCTGACCTCCACAGCATTACATGACACAGGTGCACTTACCTACATGCAAGCGATACACTCATACACATAAATTAAAAATTAATAATAATAAATAAAATGTTTTTTAGAAAAAGAATTGTAAAGAGTAAATAGTGCTCCTGAAAAGTTTGGAGAATAACCGACCTTCTTAGAATAAGCATTCCGTGAAATCAGCCATTAACACTTCTTTGGAAATATTCAAGATTATTCTGAGATGTAAATACTTATGGTCATCTACCCCACAATTTCTAGCCGTTTAAAACTGTAACTTAGGTCAACCAGACATTGTCCCCAGTAGACATCTCATCCTGATCACATTTTCTACTGCCAGACTTGAAACTCAGATACTGCATACTTCAGGAAGGCTGGTAGGAAGAGACCTTCATGTCAACATCAGGAACCATCTTCATACTGTGCTTCTGAGCAGGTTGACAGCATAACTCCAAAGTCAAATATTGATAATGTTTCCTTTATCCAAATAAAATACTACAAAAATTTTAATCAAATGATGCTGTATTGAATTATAACAAATTTTGCTTGCAAAATTTTATCTTCATCTTCAGTAAGGCCAAAGCAGCTTTATTTTGTCGGTTATGCTAGCAAAAAAAAAGAAGTTTCCTAATATGTAATGAATATATAATAAGACACCATGGTATTATTAGTATTAGCTACAAAGTAGATTTATTGTATAGTTATTTTGTTCACTAAAGCAAGAACCTACCATCTATTATCTTCTTTGATAGTCACATTCTCCCCAAGGCATTCCCTATTGACATTCCCCAACCACAAATGAGCAAACTGAGGCTAAATGCATTTAAACCACATGCCCAGAGTTGCTTATACATTATGTAGAAGAAACGTGATGATTTTAAAGCCTAAGATTTGAGTTCTATTTTCTACTGTCTGTCTTTATATGACTTAGATTTCTCTTGCTTAAGAAAGTAGAGGTTTACCCAAATCCAGAACAATAAAAGGAACACATTCTTTCAGGTAACAACCAGAACTATGTATAAAAGCCAAAGGGATTCTCCCATTCTTATTTTTAAACTTAACATAAACTTGCATTTCCTACTATACCTAATTTGTATGGTGGAGTATCAAGAAATCAACCTGAGACCCCAAAAGGCATGACTTCTCTGCAATCTATTAGGTATCAGATTTTTATCTCTCAGTCTTTAAAGATGTTCCCTTAATCCTCATATAGTAATATCAAGAAGGCTAATTTGTCTTCCCCCTTAATATGTAAGATTCACTGGTGTTACTTACAAGGGTGAAATGCCAAGTAGAGTAAGCCCTGGGTTTGATGAGGGCCATCCTTTCTGAACATCTTGAAATAGGCTTTTAGACTGACTCATTTAGCTGAGCTGTGTATCTTTAACAACACAGAAACGTATGAGGTCAATGTTTGCAAGGATTTAGCCCTCTCATCAAGCTTCAGTTAGAAAACTCACCCCAATGAACTTCCTAAGAAATTCACGAGAGGCCTGGATATCTGGGTTGGATAGTTCAATAAAATTTCCCATCATTCCTTGTTCTGTGGCTGGTACTTCTTGGTAGAAAAGTTTAGCTCTGGCATAGAACTGCATCTCACCATTGATGACTTGGCTTGTTAAAGCATACAATTTCACTGTAAAAGAAACATTATCAGAAATTATTAGTATTTATAGGATACAACAAGCTGAGTTTCACAATGCAGTGCCTTTCTTAAGACTCCATGAATTTGTGCTGTAAAGGAAAGGACATTGGTTTGGAATCTGGAATTGAGTTCTAGCTTGGTGACTTGCATGCTTTTTAACACTGAGAAAACTATTAAGCCCTATGATCTTCAAGGATATTATTTATGGATCACAACAGCATGACATTCTCATAACTGAATACTTAGTTTAATAAACATAACTTACTAGTGTATGAAAATGTCTAATAGTACTTGTTAGAGCAGAATAAGCCATCCCAATATATCATGGTGAGTTTTATCTCTGAACAGCAAGTATTTTGTGGCAATTTTCTCATTAATCTTTGTTTCTAACCTCTATTTTTCACTTCTTTTAAAGCAACACATACCAGTATGTCTCTTTGCCAACATCTCAGAAATGCACTCAGTGTCTATCCTCTCAAAATAAAATGATAGAAAGAGAAATATTAAAAGTAACATTTTCTGAGAAGCTTGCTAGGCACATTCACATATGCCATGTCATTTTATAATTTTTAAAACCCATGATATATTTTTAAGGCATGTCTTTTTACCAAGGAAATTCATGTTATACGTTATCATAGAATTGCAATGTCTCTGTGAAATCTGAGATAGTTTAAGACAGAGAATAGATACAATATGGTACTTATTTCTTGACCTATATTATGTACTGAACTTGCAAAGACTTTCCAGTTTTGTACTTGTTACAAAAAGAAAAATAAAGTAGACATTCAATTGCTCCAAAAAGAAAAAGATTTTGTGAACTTTTTAGGAATATCCAAGAGACTGTACAGCGAGATTCAATGTACCATGGCTTGCTTATTAAGCACTAATTCTGCCCTTGGCAATCAAGAAATACACAGCTTGATCCCTGTCTCATGGATATTACAACCTAGAAAGGGGAGTTAAGTCATATGTCTCTGCATTCCCAATGAATGGTGCAAACAATCCTTTTCTTAGGGTTTTGGCAGATGTCTACAAGTAGAAGCAATTAGAGAAAGATTCAAAAAAGAACTCAGCCATGAAACATGTTTTTATTTTGGTTAAGAGGAAAGGAATTCCACATGGTATGGATCAAGCTTCCTGTACTGCAGGTAACTGAATGTGAGGTCACAAAAAGTTAACAATGAAAGTTGGCAAAAATTCAAAATCAAATGCACAGAAAATCTTAAGTTTTGTGGCAACACTTGACCATGTTGCATCATGTGACTTCACTGCACCCAAAATTCTGAGCACACACCTTGCAATGCACATACCCTCATGTCACACAACACCAATGAACACTGCCTGAAACACCACAGCTCAGATTCTGGACTAATGCATGCCATGAATTGCAGTGTTTTTTAATTATATATACATGGTTTCCTGCTCTTGTAGAAACAGAATGGTTTAATTACAAAAAAATACTTTTAATATTTTGCTACCATTATTTCTCAGCATGTATCAAATTAGTATGTCTTTGCATTGCATTCTGTTAGCTATTTGATTTTTAGAAAAATAGTGTAATGGTTGCTGACTTGAGTTACATTAAAACTGTGTTAAATGAATTTGGAGTTGGGATTAAGACAAAATTTCTAACCATTTATGAAATGGCTCTAAACATATTTCTGTCATCTTGTACTATGAATTTACACAAAGCAACATTGTCAGCATTAATTATTGATTATAAAATAAAAATATTAATCAACTCTGAAAAATGTTGAAGATGCTCGATATCCTGCAGTATCAAATATTCAGATGACATTTAATTCTTTATGAAAAAAATCGATCATACCATTCTCATTTGTATGAAAATTTGCTTTTGTCTTCAGGAAATCATAAAATAATATGTATAGCAATGAATTATTTTAAAATGAATTTATTTGTGATTTATTCTTTATGATTGATTCAATGTTTGATATATATATATAATATCTATCTATACCAGGTTAAGTACAGATTTCTCTGTTGAGAAGCCACTTGGTAGAGGAAAAACCCTGAGAAACCCTGGTGTACAGCATCATCTAGATAAACTGCAAGATTTTCAAATGTCTTCACTGAGAAAGTCTCTTGTAGGTAGTTGAAGAATTATTGCCCGGGTTCTCAGCTTCTAACTGTCCAAGAGGCAAAGAAATTGAATTTACCTTAAGCTGATATGTTATTGATGTTTTTGCTGTCTTTTGACATGTTTTTGAGAGAAGACTATTAGCTCAAAATCTTAGTGTAGACCTAAAAGAATATATCGACCCAATGTCAGAAGAAGCCAAAAAAATACGGTAAAATTTCTCAAGTGCCAAAAAAATGAAGACTTTCTAATAAACAGGAAATTTTGTCAATAGTTACGTGCTCATCTTTGCTGAGTATCTTCTTTTTTCTTTCTGTTTTTATATGGATGGCTATAGCTATTTTATTTTCTTTATTCCAGAGTTTGGCCTATTTTTAAACTAAAAACTGATCTGAGTCTCCAGGGGATATATAGGCTAGGTTTAAATAGTAGCTTTGAAATGATTTGATAAAGAAAATAATGAACCAGCTTAACACAATTAGATGTTCTTATGAAAAATAAGAATTTCCATGAAAGAGATGTATGTATGAGCACTTTACAATTAAAGTGCCAGTG
>NW_008360313.1:437191-453368 GCF_000622305.1 Nannospalax galili
AGAGAGGGAGGGAGGGAGGGAAAGGTATTTTAGGGTAAGATATACCTGAATTTGCTTGCCAGCCCTCAAACTAGTTAAACAACTGTATTCCCATATGAAATACACATAGAGAATGCCAAGCATGACAGAACATGCATATAATTCCAGACTTTGGGAGGCAGAGGCTGACTGACCTCTATGAGTTCGAGGTCAGCCTGGCCAACATAGTGAGTTCTAGGCAAACCAGAAATACACAGTGAGAATCCCCCAGCTAAAAATACACACAGAGATAGATAGACAGATAGATAGATGATACATAGATGATAGATATAGATAGATAGATGATGGATAGATAGATAGATAGATAGATAGATAGATAGATAGATAGATAGATAGGTAAATTGATTGCTAGGACTGCTCTCCTCTACCAAACTCTTAAGATGACTATATCTTATTTTCTTTATAGCCTTAGTGCTTACCATTATGCTAAAAATTCACAATAGGTCCTCTTCTATTCTCTGAATAACATGGATTTAACCAAGTGGCAAGTGGCTATAGGGCAAATCTGACATAAGCACACACAGATCACATAAAAACAGGCACAGTTTATACAATATTTCCTCCTCATTAGGTATATTCAATAATAATTTTTAAAAAACTATGATTGATCAAATTAATATAGATGCAAGGAACAGACATATCTAATTGAATATGTAAGTGCTATATATAAATTCTAAAGGAGAAAAGAAAAAAGGAAGCAAGAGGCAAACTAAATTATCCAGGCATAGCAACTTGTAAATGGCAAAACTGAGATTTCATCCTAGCCCTTCAAAACAAAACCCATTGCTTATTCTTCTTACATTTGGGATATGAAAATGTCTGCTTAATAAAAAGGGAAATTATCTTTTCTTCATTTATTTAAAAAGAAAAAAAAATGCCCTTCCAGCATTTTCACTGCAAAGGCAACAAAGATTTGAAAAAATTTTAAATTAACAATGAATTGTGTGGCAATGCCAGCCACAAGGATGAAATTAACATCAGTTCTGAGTTAGCTGTATGAGTTTCATTGTGGAAATTCCAAGTTTTTAAATTTTTATTTATTTTTATTTTGTATGTATGAGTGTTTTGACTGCATGAGTGCCTAGGGCCCACAGAGGCCAGAAGAGGACATTAAATGTCCTGGAAGTGGTTAAGGATGGGTGTTAGCCACCGTGTGGGTGCTGGAAATTGAACAAATGTGGTCCTCTGGAGGAGCAATAAGTGTTTTTAACCACTGAGCCATCCCTCCAGCCCCAATTCCAAGTGTTTTATAGAATTTTTTTAATTTTAAAAAATTATTCTTTATTCAGATACACAAAATGCTTGAAATAACACTGTAGACAAGATATTTCCAAAAATGTAAGCCTGCATATCTTTTCTGTACACAGCTTAAAATAAAAAATGTATAGCAGAGGATTTTTCCTACTACTTGTGGATTCTGCTTTAAAACTATTTTTCTTAATATTTATTTTACTCTATTTTGTTACTTTCTTTGGGTGAGGCATCTGGTTACAGGTTATCTTTTAAAAAATAAAGACATTCCTGATGTCACTCCCTTTGGGTCATAGACATATTACAGCAAGTCACAAGACAAACCCACTCAAGTGTCAAGCTTTGGTCTTTCAGCTAAATCACTTGGAACCATTCCTAAATAACAGTATGCAGGAATTACAGACTCTATAAATCAAACGATTAACAGGTATTCATTGACTTGTATGTGTTAAGAAATGTGGATAATTCTAGACTATTACTGATGGTTAACTTATATGAGCATCCCTAAGTGGTCTATGTATAGGTCCCTTTAGTCACTGATAAACAAACTAGAGACTTCTATCTGTTTCGCTTTTTTACTTCTTGTGGGTTCCCAAATAGCCAACTTTGGAAAGTGTTTTCAATCCAAACCTCCAAATGAACTATAGGTTGATCTAACAAGAAACATGAATCTACTCACTGGCCTGCCCATATGGATCTCCACAGATAGCCAATGCTCTTCAGAGACCATGCTTTCTATTGCTGTTGAACTGAAATATATAGACAGAAATATAGAGATGGAAAAATGTATGTTATTGCCCACATTAGCCAAGTTTCACATTGTGGGGCAAGATGCTGTAACAGTTAAAAAGAGTCTGGAATGGGAATGTCTGAGTTCTGTCCTACTCTACCACATGCCACTACAAGACCTTTAGTAAACCATCTAATTCCTCTGTGCCTGAGTTGCACCAATATAAGATGTGGAAATAAGGACACGCCTAATAGGATGGCATGACAATGAACTGAGATTTAAGACATTCAAGACACTAAAAATAATGTTTGTTTCCCTTTTCCTGAAAATCTCTTATGCTAAACAGCATTGCT
Organism: Nannospalax galili; assembly: GCF_000622305.1. Classification (NCBI taxonomy): domain Eukaryota; kingdom Metazoa; phylum Chordata; class Mammalia; order Rodentia; family Spalacidae; genus Nannospalax; species Nannospalax galili. The sequence goes on from NW_008360313.1 coordinate 439,565, forward strand.
AAAATCCCAGCTGTTCTATAAACCTCTAAAGCCAGTCAGGGAGGTTTCAGCAAAGGTAAGTTCTCCAATACTGAATGTTACCACATAGTGAGCCAGAGTGACACTGCCTAACACAGGCATTTGGACAGAGGAAGGAAGGAAAGGGAATAAAAAAGACTGGTTAACCACAGTTCTTTCCACAATTAACTAAAACAACTAGCCCTCTGTGCAGACCCTACAGGAGGGGCTCCCTAACTTTCTTCGAATGAAAGACTTTATTTTAATTTTTCATCAACTCTATAAGTTGGCAAAGACAGGGAAAGCCAAACCCTAAAATAACTTGGTGGGGTCTGTGGGGGTAGCATCTCTGCTTAGCTATGTTTTATTTCCAACCTAAAAGACATAATAATCACTACAGTCTGAAAACTCTCCCATAATGAATTAAGTTATCTTTGATAATTCCTGCTCTAGAAAATGTTAAACAGTGACTTTAGAAGAGACCATGTTCAGAGGAATGATAGGAAAACCTAACACCTACTTAAAACCAATGACTTTTGCATGTATGCTGAATTTAATCCTTCAAGCAACCCACTAGTACTTCTGTAGTACTGGTAATGTGATATGCTAATTCTTGCCAAATATATTTCATAAATATCTCTTGCATTTAATATGAATAGGTTAATCGGAAAGAAGCGTCTGATGTAACTATCTCTAAAACACAATGGTTTTTCCTCATAACAGAAGCACCAAATTACTAAATATGCAAGCGCTCCTTTCACATTGTCCATAATCTTGTGTTTCTGGGCAATGAACTCTAAACAAATGTAACATATGTCATTTGGGTTGGAAGTACTTAAAACTAGTAGATAAACTTTTAGATGCTTTTTTCCTTTGCCTTGGTGAAGAATGATATGTAGCTGATAAAGACATACCTGTACCATGTCATCCTGGATCCCTGTATGCCTATGTGGAATATAGCTATTCTCATCGAAATAAATAATACAATGCATGTCAAAAATGATGAAACAAGGCTAGAGAGATGGCTCAGCAGTTAGGACCACTGGCTGCTCTTGCAGAGGAGCTGGGTTCGATTTCAGTACCCACATGGCAGCTAACAACTGTCCATAACTTCAATTACAGGGGATATGATGCCTCTTCTGACCTCCTCGGGCATTGAACAACATGGATGTACTTACACACATGCAGGCAATACATTCATACATATAAAAGAAAACTAATAAACAAAATATAAAAAACTGATACAGCAAGAATCCACTGGAATTTTAAAATCCATTTGTTACTGCAGCAGAGTCTGTCCCATACCAACTAATACAATCCTCAATTTCTGTTGTCAAGCAGATATTGTTGACAGAGCTATCTCAGTGATTCTCAGAAGAAGGAAACACCTAGGCTGAATTATCAGGAAAGAGAAAACAAGGCATGTTCACTTATGGAAAACTAAAATTAAGTAAAACTAAATCAACTTTGACTTGGAATAGATCAATGGTATTCAACTTGCACTGATGGAATGAACCCTCTAAGTGCCTCAGAAGCCACTGGTGAGTTAAGAACATAAACTTATAAAAGGGCCGTAACTCCAATCCTGAGCCAAAAAGCTTCACTTTCTCTTTCATTTTACTTTGGGCTTCCACAGACTATTTTGTTAAAAATATCATTTTTTACCAAAGGTTGTAGACCATTAATAAATGATCAGAATATTCATGAAGAAGAAAAAAAACAGATAAAGATAAAACAAAAATTTCTAGAAAATCGGAACGATTACATTAGATTAATAAAAGATTAAGACCAAATATAATTGTAATCTACTGTCTCAAATTAACATCCATTTGCTTCCAACAAAAGACCATTTTACTCTTAACTCATCTCCAGCTACTTTCAGAAATGAGTAAATTGAGTCCTTTTTCTCTCCAGTAATCATTTTAAAGCTTCCACCCATCTGCACTCGTGACTCTTTTCTCTGTTGCTACAATTAATGACTTTCTCCACAATCTGGACCAGCCAATGCTGCTGGAAGCTTTTACTGCACTGTAGCCTAGAAGCTGAGGCTGTCTCCTGAAAACCAGCGATTTGCCAATGTACAGACCCATAAGGACATTATCACCTTTCAAATGATAAGGTGACAATTTTTCTCTTTGGATACAAAGGAACTACATATATCCTGCCAGAAGGAGCTTGGTGCTTCAGATCTTGCTTTGTTTGTTACTCTAGCCAAGTAAGTTAGCATCATCTCTGAATTTTCTTTCCTTCTCTTGAAAAATAAAATTATAGAAAGGAAATAGGAAAGTACGAGGAAAAAGTAGTTATATTTGCCCATAATGTAGCTATAAGAATCAAAGTCATAGATGTAAACAGTTCCGTAAGTTCCATAAAAATATGAGTTGAAGGTATTTGTATGTAGGTCTAGAATCTAAAATGAGACTCTGTTAGGCTACTAACACCCAGTTTCTGGAATGCAAAACAAAGCTTGTAGCTGTTTTCTGCAGCAGGAAACTTGGGCGACATCAAGTGCACAATGGGGCTTTCAGACAACCTTTAAGCAAACAGACTAGGACTGAGAAACAGTGTTTCTGCTTTCACTGGGCAAAAATATAAATCAAAGAGGTGGGGGGTAGGACTTGGAAAGTCACTCTTTAATCATAAGTTGTTTCCTCTATAGTTCAGTTTAGAGTGCCCTAAATTTATCTATCTGCATAGAGGTTGAAAAATTGTCATAAATGAACCCGATAAGCTTTCTAATGTCCCATTTCCCAAAAACTGGAGGAAATAATGAAAATGGAGGACAGACTATTATCCTTAATATTCAAAGTCCAAACTAAAATTGGCTTCCTTAGACTTTCTGGTTGAACCTGTAGTTCAGGAAGGCCAGAGGATTTCATACACACAAACATGCACACGCACACACACACACACACACACACACACACAACATACATGCACAATTAAACCATACATAGCAATACACCACACGTGTATGCATGTATATATACCACACACATGCATGCATGTACACATATTATACATACCACAAATATGCGTATATACATGCACATACCACAATACATATGCATGAATATACACGCCCATATCATACAAAAACATGCATGTATACACCACATATACCACACACCACACATGTGTGACCACACACATCATGCCATATACACTACACACATGTATGTATGCATGTGCATACAGCACATAGCACACATACTACACATACCACATACTGCACACATGCATGCATAACTATACATACCATACACCAAACATGCACATATGTGTGTACCCACAGAGAGCACATACCACATAAAACACACACCACAAACACACACCACACACCACATAGCACAAACACCACACACACCACATACACATACCTGACCATAACCAGACACAGACACATACACACATGCATGTACATGCACCACACACCATATGCCACATTCTGCATACACATATACCACACACAGCACATACAGCACACACACCACACACAAATGCATATATATCACACATACAACACACATAAATGCCACATACACACTCATGCACACACAACCTCCCACGGATTTCATACACACAAACATGCACACGCACACACACACACACACACACACACACACGTACATGTGTCCCAAGCACATTTTGATCCATTATTATTTAATCTTTCTTTTTAATTTTTGATCAACATACTATTGCATTAAAATTTGCCATTATCTAATTTTTCCAACTTGGGCAAATATTAAATATACTCTTCGTAACTCAAGAAATGAGTTTCTCTAAGCCTAGGGCTCAGGCAGCTAACGCCTAGAGAAGCAAATCCCTGAGTCTGAGACCACATGAAAATCCCCAAATAGAGTCCTTTCCAGGCAGCACTTGATCTTTCACTCTGCATAAAAGAATGCCATTGAAACGTTTGACCCATGGACATCAGTCATGGATTCTCCTTAGCTGAAGAGTATCCTTGTTTTAACCTCTTTTTCAGGCATCCCACGGTCTCACACAATCCATTCAGTCCTTTCCTGTCCCTCAGTCTCTCATTTAGCAGCTCTGACTCACTTACCCAGGGGAATTTTTTCCAGCAGGTAGAGATAGCTCTGAAAAAAGTCATTGCAAATGGCCTTGTGAAGAATAAAAGACATGCTATGTCGACAGAGTTCATCATCGGTCTTCTGCCAGCGGGATCTAAAGGCAAAATGGGCTCCCAGGTGGGCCATGGGGAAGGGGGATAATATTTATTCCTGCAGAGAAAGGAAGCTTGTCTGGCTGTTTCTTTGAATTAGCTTTCTCTTTCTCAAAGAACTTGAGACTGTCATTTTAAACCAGCCCTGGGTCCATCTATATCAGGACAGGCTGTCCTGGGGTGTTGGGGGAAGGGCAAACATGGGGAGGTCAGGCCCTTGGCACGTCTACCCATAGTCTAATTGCTTGTGCGACACCACTCCAAGCCAGCAGGTGCCAAAAGTAAAGATGGAAACAGGCTGAGTGAGATCCTGCTTCATCCAGGGAAAAGCACGTTTCCCTTCTTAAGCTACTGCTTCAAACAGGCTCAAGCACTGCCTACTAACACCCTGAATACTTGCTATAATTTGATTCTGAAATTGGAATAGCCTAATTTCCATTTCAAAGAGCTGTGAATATTTTGCAGGAGATCCTATTCCCTGATTTCCATCACTCCTGGAATACTGAATCCTCAAATTACAAGGACCCTTCAAAGTCATCCTAGTCACTCTCATTCCTTTCATCAGTACAAATGTTCCCAAATCGTTTCATAGAGATGGATATGTGTTTCTCATATTTAAGGATCTCCAAGAGGTAATTATTTGAAAGCCTGTTTTGATATTAAATACCCTTCTCTATCAGCAGACTCCTCCATTAGCTTCTTCTAAACTGCATCTATTCATGAAAGCCTTTTGATTCCTTCCTGCCTATTGTGAATATGATTTTCCTCCTCATTATGATTGTGCTCTGTGCTGTCTTCTGATTGTCTCTCAGCTCCATTCACTTCTCTTTCCATGATACTGTATTCCAGAGACTGAGCTATGTCGACTATATCAGCAGATTCCATTGCCCTCTGCTTAAGCCAATAGATAGTGCCAATGAAGATTAAGAAATAAGGCAAGGTCATTCAACCAGCAACTGTCCTATGTAGATACCATAAGATAACTGTATGTTTTAACAAAAAGTAGCCTCAGAGGCTCGAGAGATGGCTCAGCAGTTAAGAGCACTGGCTGCTCTCACAAAGGACTAGGGGTCAGTTCCCAGCACCCATATGTCAACTAACACTATTCATAACTCCAGTTCCAGAGGATCCAATGCCCTCTTCTGGCCTCCATAGGCACTGCACACAGGTGAACTCACTTAACATGCAGGCAATGCACTCATACGCATAAAATAAAAAATAATTTTAAAAAGTGATAGCCTCCTACTTTAGATGTTTTTTCATATGAATATCTTCTTCTGGTTCTGATCATTTCTCCTTCACCTTACTGCTTGAGATCTAGGGCCAATGATGTGCCTATTCTTTGTAATTTCCTTACACTTGCTTATATCTTTACAAAGAGCCCCTTGCAAAGTCAGCTCAGAGCCCAGTTTGTGTCTCACATCTTTTCTCTGCAGGGACCATGACTACTATTTCATTCTTCAAATGTTTCTAAGTGGAAAATATATATGAACTCCATGTACTATTGACCCTACATCAGGTATATCCACTAACCTCAAACATAGGACACATGGTAAGTAGCTTCTGAGATTTTTCCTATCTTAGTCTCCTCAAGATGCTATAAAATTACAGCTGAGTGACTGGCTTCAAAAATAAACATTTATTTCTCACAGTTCTTGGGAAATTCGAGATCAAGGTGTTGGCAGATTGTGTATCTATGGAGAGTCTTGCTCTTGATTTCTAGATGGTCCTCTTTGCATTGTGTGCTCATACGCCAGAGAGCAGGGAGTGTGATCACGCCTTTGTGTCTCTTCTAAAAAGGGCACTATCTCATTCATTTCTTTCTTCTTGAAGTGGCACTAATCTCATCCAGAAGAACCTTACCTTCCCAAGGCATCATCTCTAAACCTTATCACCTTGGGGTTTGGGAATTCAGTGTAAGAATTTTGAGGGGACAGAAACACATTTAGTCCATAATTTCATTCTCTACCTGTTATTCATGCCTTTGTGTCATTCTTTCTCCTTGAGTATAGGTTGGATCTACTGGCTTAACTCTAAAGAACAAAATGATATATTCCAGAAGTTGTGGGATGGCACTTTTAAGATGAGGTCATAGAAAAACTGTCTTGGGTATCTGGTTTCCGTCTCTTAATTATTTTCTCTGAAGAAAGCTGACCTGTGGAGAAGACCACATGTCAAGGAAAGAAAGTCCTCAAGCAGCCCAGGAGGAACAGAATTCACAAGTGAGCTTAGAAAGAAAGCATTTCCTAATCAAAAGTTTGACTGTAACCAGCTGAGAGACCCCCTGAGCCAGTTAAGCCACTCCAAGTGTATTAATCCACAGAAATGTATTTATACTTTTAAGGAGCAGAACTTTGGGATAATGTGTTACAATATAGTGGAGAATAACTAATTTTCCCATCATCCATGGAATTTTTTCAGATGTGAAATCTAACCATAACCTGAAGTTTACTTTGTGTATTAATTTTGTTCTTGAAAAGGAAATAAGGATTTGTTTGTTTGATTATAGTATATGTTCTCTATTTGTCCTGTGTTTGAATCTACATTTTCATTTTTCATTGTTCAGAGAAGAAGGAACAGTCATTAAATTTGATTCCTGGTTTTCATTCCTGGCTTTAGGACTTGCCTAGATTGAAATTTGTTACCAAATTTTTCTTTGCCACAGTTTGCAGTTTACGGGTAGGCACCTCCCTTAGGCCTGGCCAATTAATAGATAGTGTTCCTTTGACTCTAGCATTCATTAAGATGTAGGTACGTTTTCTAAGTCTGTCATTGTTCATGCCAGTTTGGGGTTTCTATGCTAGGAAGTAGAATCTTGTCTAGTGAAAATACAACACTGAATCATTTTTATTCAGTAAATCTCATGAGGATGCAAACATTTCCAACAATTTGACACTGGGAAGAAATTTCTGTATTAGTTTGGTTTGTATTGCTATGATAAAACACTGACCAAAAAGTAACTTGGGAGGAAAGGATTTATTTCACCTTACAGCTTATAATCCATCACAGAGGGAAGCCAAGGCAAGAGCTCAAGACAGGAACTTGGAGGCATGAAGTGAAGCAAAAACCATGGAGAAACACTGCTTACTGACTTGCTCCTCTATCCTGTGCTCAGCCTGCTTTCTTATGAAATCCAGGACCAACTGCTCAGGAGTGCCACCACCCACAATGAGCTAGGTAGAATCATATCACTCAGCAATGAAGAAAATGCCTCATAGACATGCCCAGAGGCCAATTCAATAGAGAAAATTCCTCAAATGAGGTTCCTTCTTCCCAGGTGTCACGTTGATAACTGAAGTTATTCAGCACAACTGTCATCTACAAAATTCACACTTGAGAACTTCAGAATCAAGTTACAGAAAGAAAATCACACACACACATACACACACACACACACAGAGAAAAAAACTCATAATGTTTTAAGCAAGTTTACAATTTAGTATTGGGCTGAATTCATAACTATCCTCAGCTATGTGTGGGCCACAGCCTGGACACATTTGGTAGATGACATTAAACCAGAACAGAGAAACTTTAAGAAGGATTATTTTGTACAAAAAAAAGGGGGGGAATGTTGTTTAAATATCCAAATTTTAAAACTACGTGTGTCTGTCTGTCTGTCTGTCTGTGTGCCTGTATGTCTATGTGTGGGTCTGTGTGTAGGTATGTATACATGTGAGTGCAAGTGCCTGCAGATCCCAGAAGAAGATGTCAGACTCCCCCTGATCTGGAATTATAGGTGACTGTGAGCTACCCAATGTAGGTGCTGGAAAATGAACCTGGGTCCTCTGCAAGAACAGTACATGTTCTTAGCCACTGAGACATCTCTCTAGCCCCAAGGAAGACTATTTACTGGAATCAAATATGACTGGGTTAAAAATTCATATCACCTTTTTCCATATGAAGTAATCGTGACAAGTTAATTTTAGTCTCTCTGAATCTCACCCTCTTCTGTAACACAGACATAATAACAATAGTACATGCATATATGTGAATATTTAATGAACAGTCAATTTAAAACACAATAGTGCTTAGCACACAATGTATATTCAATAACTACTAACTATAATTGTTAGACTCATTGGAAGAAAGCCAATAATGAGTTATAGGTCTTTAGACTGCTTTGTCTATTTGGTTATTCTTGGGTTATATTCAAGAAATTCTTGAATTATTTGTGCTTGACACATTTAAGAGCAGAAGAGAAAGCCAAATGAAATGGGCTGTGAGAGCTTATTCATGTGTCCTTTGGAATTTTATGTTGTAGGAAAACTAAGCAGAATACTAAGAAGGCCATCTCAGAGGCTGCATGTAACTGTGTGCATTAGTGTGTATGTGCATGTGCATGTGCATACACATTAAAAAATGTGTGATTATTTTTTGTAACTTGATTGTGTGGTTCACAAGTATGAACTTCGTATGTATGCTCATGGAGCCACTAGTATACGTGCTGTTCTTCTTTGTCATTTGTATTAATCAGTATATCTAACAGGATGTTGATGCTTAACCTCACCAACTTAGCAATATTTTCATAAGCCCTCATTTGCTGAAAAGGCCAGGATATTGGTCTTTGGACTGAACTGACTGACTCCAGACACTCATATTGCTTATTTAACAATTAATATTGGCAAGTTTCTCCATTTTTTACAGAACTAATTTTTTCACTGTAAAATGTACATTAATTACTTATATTTGCACAAGGGTTATTAAGTGTTCTAAGATATTTATATTTCAGACCTATAATTTCTGAGTGGATGAAAGACTGATTGGTTTATACAAAATGCCTTTGTTAAATTCAACTTGCCTCTGCAGGTCATATCAGATCCTGTGACTATTTCTCATGCTGGTACAGCTTGAACCAGTTTCTGGCTCACTGCATTCACTTCCTTGTGCTGGTAATTTTTCTCTCATGGCTGAAATGCTCTGATTGCTGCTGCCTCACACCATTCTTGGCTACCTTCACACTTAGTGAGTGAGGTTATGATACAGAACTCAGGTCTACCATAGGCATCCAAGTTCCAGCAGGAAAAGAAAACAATGAATGTAGAAGAAAGAAATATGACCTCAGCAAGAGAAGGTAGAAACTTATTTTAACCATTTGATTTGCCTTCTCACAGGGCTTCTCCTAATGAGGAGTAACTGCATCAATAAGAATAAATGATCAGAGAAAACTCACAAGCAAGGAAAATATAGAAGAAAAGTCATGGGAAATATATTTGCTCTGCAATACGATAAGCTTAATATTGGGAATTCCACCCAATATAAAATTCCTAACAAATTAAAATTCCATAGTACTTTAATTGAAATTCAAGAGAATAGATGAAATAACAGCATTTTCAAAGAGAGAATATATCACAAATAGATAATCCCTGGAAGAATGACTAAAATAATCTACTTTAGGAAAAATGAAATGGAGATGTTATTTATAGAGGAATAGGTTAAAAGGCTGATAAAGTAGAAGACAGAGCCCCCAAATAATATTAGCTGTCAAAAGACATAATATTATTTCAATAGAGGTAATACATTTGTGGTAATTGTTTTGGTGATTGACATAATTAGATCCCTGCCTCACATAATATACAAGCCTATCTGAAAAAAGATTAAAGAATTGTTTAAAAGTCAAATTGTAGAGCTCTTTAAACATATTGGAAAAGACATTTTACATTTAAAATATATTTCTTGGGCCAGGAACTGTGGCTTAGTGATTAAGAGCACTAGCTGCTCTTGCAGAAGACCCAAGTTCAGTTCCCAGCACTGACATGGCAGCTAATAACCATCATTAACTCCAGTTCTGGGGGCTCTGACACCATCTTCTGACTCCATGGGCACTGTTCACATTTGGTGCACTTACATATATGTAGGTAAAACATTCCTACACATAAATATAAATAAATTAATTTAATTTTTCCTAAGATGCAGAAGTAAAACCACATTGAATTATAATAACTAAGATGACTTCAGTAAAATTAAAATAAATTTTATTCATCCAGAACAAACCATAGAATAAAACGTCAGCCAAAAATGCATAACCAATGTGTTCACCATCAATAATCAATGAAAAATTAGTACCTGAGATAACTGAAATAACTCTACAAATAAATAAAAATAATGCAAACAACTCTACCAAAAAGAAAAATATGCTTACATATATTTCACAAAAGATAAATATAAATGCTAGTTAAACATCAAAAATTTTTGACTCCCTGAGATATGCATATTTTAATAATAGCAAGATACACCATGAGATTTTAAAAATGGAGGCTGTAGATACCTAGTGGAGGTAAGGGCAGAGAGCCTAGAACTCGTTAGCATAAACTGTGTATTTCAGGAAAAACACACATTTTGTGGAACCATTTGGAATGATCTATTCTAAAGCTAAAGATGTTTGCATCCTAGACCAAACAATTCCATTCCCTGACATATTTCTTAAAATGGTTCTTACATATCTGAGCTGGGAAATATATACGAAGATGTTTGGAACTGAGGCTAGCAAGATGGTTTAGTGGTATAGACTCTACTGCCCTGCCATGCCTGATGACCTGAGTTCAATTCCCAGGACCCACATGAGAATAGGAGAGAACTGACTCCTGCAAGTTGATTTGGCTTTGTTTATAATACCAAATAAATGAATAAATAGACACTCTATAGCAACACAGGTGTCTAACATTAAATCTGCCAAATAACACCTCTACAAAATATAAGAATGCGGCAATGAAAATTAATAAACATCTGTTGAGAATGGTAAATGGTGCAGCTGCCCCACCCTGGCCCCTCGCAAGCTCGGTACATGCCTCACAGGGTGGGATGACAGCTCATTTGAGTTCAGAATGCTGCCACACTCTGTGGATGAGAGAAGGCTAGCGGCTTGAGGGCGTTTTCTGTCTGTCTTCCTCTCTTCATGCGACTGTCTTACAGTTTTGTATTATTTCTCAGGAGCTGGTGCAGTATGAGGCTTTGTACAAGATATAATCACAGACTACAAAAACGACTTAGATCTTGTCTAGAATTGCTTCATAGTAACAAGTACCCTACAACTTTTATTGACATCATGTAGCCCCTTTTGCTGCAGATTTATAATTTTGGGTATACAGGACAGAGAACTAGTCAATTGGGTTCATTAACTTCTCTTTATTTCATTCTCTCTGTCCAAGTAAAAAACTTTGGGGACCTAAAAATGAGTCAGGTCTAAGTGTTTGACTCAGTTTGGACTTAAGTTTTGTACCTAACCATCATAGCTACCCCCATAAACATGGATCCTTCTCAAAAACAAACTATTAGGTGAAAAATAAATTATAAAATATGTTGACTATATTCTGGTTATTAGGCATAGAAATTTCAAAGACATAAAAATAAGCAACATGCTTATCTGGTTTTCTTTCTTTCTTTATTGCAGTGCTAAGGATTGAATTCAGTATCTCACGAATGCTACCAAATATTCTGCCACCAAGCCACACCCCTCAGTGAAAGAGGCCTGATTTTAAGAGGAAAGTAAATGTGGTGATGAAAATATTGAAAATATGTCTTTATCTGAGAGAAAGACAGAGGGTATATCAGGAATAGAAAGCTAGTGGACTTAGGTAGTATTATCAAGGTTTAAATATGTAGCTAACTTGCAAATATAAATATATTATTCACTTTTTAAAATTATTTATTTAATAACCACATAATTAGAAGAAGCATTTTGTCACAACAGCATTGACATACTCAATAACAATTTCCAGAGCTAAGATGCATCTCTTTCAAAATTGGCTATAAATTTTTAGATTTACAGTTGAATTAATACAGTTATATAATATTGTACTCAGTATAAACCCTATAAAACATAAAATTAAATGAGGTTTTAACCCTTTAAAAAGATCTCCGTTTCATTATTAAAATATACAGTTTCATACAGAAAAATTCATTTTTAATGCAATTAACACTAAGATGTTTGCACATGCATTTCTACTCTCTATATATCAGATTATTACTAGTCACAGTCGGTTACTTTCTGAGATCCTTGTCATCTAAGCATGGATATAAAGTCATCAGGTATTATTTCAATGGTAATGTTTTTCACATCTAATAATTATTAAGGAGCAAATTTTTATGCTTTGAAGAATGATTATTTTTTTATTTTTTTATTTAATAACCACATGATCAGAAGAAGCATTTCATTACAGTTTTAACATATTCAGTAACACACTCCAGAGCAAGAATACACCTCTTTCAAAAGTGGCTTTAAATTTTTAGGTTCACAGTTGAATTAATACAGTTACACAATATTGAACTCAGTATAAACCCTGTAAGACATAAAACTGAATGAGTTTTTACCCTTTAAAGAAGATCTCCATTTCATTTTAAAATATGCCATTTCCTACCCCCCACCCCCCCCTTTTTTTTTGGTCTTTTTGAGACAGGGTCTCCCTGTAGCCCCAGCTGTCCTGGAACTCACTATGTAGATTAGGCTGGCCTTGAACTCACAGAGATCCACCTGCCTCTGCCTCCCAAGTGCTGAGATTAAAGGCATGCACTATCATGCCCAGCTACCTACATTTTAATGCTACTAATGCTTAGATGTTTGCACATGTGCATTTAATCTCTATGTATCTGATGATTACTAGTCAGTCAGTTACACTCAGATCCTTAGTACCTGAGTATGGATATAAAGTCATCAGATAGATTTTCACTGGTAATGTTTATTACCTCTACTATTTAACATGAAGTAAATTTTTATTCTTCCTCCTCAAATAAAAGTCTTTTTTTTAATTTGTTGATTTTTTGTGTGTGTATATTATACAGAACAATCCACAGAATCTTATTCCTCTATATACCCACTTCCCAAATGGCAACCTCCCATAGCTTTCCCCCTCCCACACACTGGAACCCATATACTCTGTCATCCCTGTTACTGTCCACTGTGTTGTCAACACTCCCAGCCATTCTCCAGTGCTTGTTGGTCTGCTGAATCTAGTCTATCTAGAGAGCCTTGTTTTAGGAAAATCAGCTGTTCCTCATTTAGCAGCAATCAGTTGTCAATATTCCTTTAGATAAGATTGGGGTCTGCTGTTCATTTTCCCAGTTCTATGCTGGCTTACTGTCTGGGAGTCTCTTGCTCCACCATGACCAATAACTCAAAGGAGGGTATCTCCTATCTGGCATTGTTTCTTGTTATGTAGCCTTTAGCTATACATGTGGACTCAAAAATTATATTGACCCCATTCATCTTTTGGTTATACTTTCCTTTTGGGTGTTTAAGACCATAGAGTTGGCCCAGATAAAACAATTTATTTTTAGTCTTAAGGTTGTTTGAGGATCTGTTCCTGAGGGGTCACATGGGCTTGGGAGGAGCCCCTGGCTCCTTTCTTTTACCAGTTCCATCTATGTGAAGATAAGTCAAAGGTCCTACTTGACCATGGCTGGCTTCTCTTGGAAGCATGGAGGAAATGTTTCCTCTGTGTTGACCCTCCTTTTTGTAGACTGGACTCTGGTTCAGATCCATCTTGTGGGGTCTCCATGCCTCCTTGCTCAAGAGGACAGGTGACTCACCACAGTTAAAGGAAATTTTGAGAGATGCTCATAGTGCCCTGGAACTTAGTTGACCTAGGAGGGCAAGGAGCAAAAACTGTCCTTTATGTCCCCCTGACC
>NW_008360313.1:453392-460091 GCF_000622305.1 Nannospalax galili
GCTGTTAACATCCAAGAAGGTACTTTTAATTACCATATGCCATGTAGATAGAGCTTGGGCAAAGACCAAACGCTGTCAGATAAACCTTGCCTAGACATATATTACATTCTTTGGTCTGGTTGTATGTATAATTTGTCAGTAGGTTGTTGGCCTATTATAGTTCCCCCTGGTTTTCTAAAACTAGCTAGGCATTATTTATCTCTTAGATTGTCTAACCCTTCCACCATGGTTTCCCCATTTATGGTGCCCCATTTTTTCCATTTCTCCCTTAATAATACCCTTCTCCTATGGTCCACCCTCTCTTGAGCTCCTTCTTTCCCTTTATCCCCTAGGTTCCTTTTATAACCTTCCCTTCCCCCTCCCCTTAAAATAACCCCATTATTATCCATCTCTCCCTTGTTAACACCTGTTTTCTTTAACCCCATTATTATTGATATCTCCCTTGTTAACACCTGTTTTCTACTGTTCATCTCTTTAAGATTCCTTTACTTCCCTGGTTCCTCTTCGTTATTCTGGTTCCTGTAGCTATGTGTGGATACATATTCACTTATAAGGATTTGGTGCTAGGATCCACATATGAGGAATAATCACTTATAAGAATTTGGTGGTAAAATCCACATATGAGGGAGAACATACGTCTTTTTTTTTTTCTGAGTCTGTGTTAACTGTTTTTTTCTGAGTCTGTGTTAATTCACTTAGTATAACAGTTTCTAGTTCCGTCCATTTACCTGCAAATTTCATGATTTCATCTTTCTTTAATGCCACTCGTTAATTGAGGGACACTTATGTTGCTTCCATCTCTTAGCTATTGTGAAAAGAACAGCAACAAACATGGTTGTACAGTGTCTGTGCAATAGGATGAGTTCTTTGGGTATATGCCAAGGAGTGGTATAACTGGGTCAAATGGTAGGTTCATTTATAGTTTTTAAAGGGTTCTCCACACTGCTTTTCATAGGGGTTGAACCAGTTTTCAACCCCACCAGCAATGGGTGAGTGTTCCCTTTTCCCCACATCCTCTCCGACATTTGGTATCGTTTGTTCTCTTGATCTTATCCAGTCTGACTGGGGTAAGATGAAATCTTAAAGTGGTTTTAGTTTGCATTTCCCTAATTACTAGTGATATTGAATACCTTTTAAAAGATGCTTCTTAGCCATCTTTATTTCTTCTCTTGAAAACTCTCTGTTCAGTTCCTTAGCCCATCTTTTAATTGGGTTACGTCCTTTCTTGATACTTTCTTTTTTGAGTTCGTTATAAATTCTGGATGTTAAACCTCTCTCAGATGTGTCGCTAGTGAAGATTTTCTCCCATTCTATGGGTTTTCTCTTCACTTTCTTGGTTGCTTATTTTGATGTACAGAAGTTTTTTAGCTTAATGAGGTCCCATTTGTTGATTCTTGACCTTGTTTCCTGGGCAGTTGATGTCCAGTTTAGAAAATCCTTTCCTACACCTATATCATGTATGTTTTTGCCAATGTTTTCTTCTAACAGTTTCACAGTTTCAGGCTTCACATTGAGGTCTTTGATCCATTCGGAATTGACTTCTGTGTGAAGTGAAAGATAAGGGTTTAGATTCATTCTTCTACAGGTGGAGATCCAGCTTTGTGACCTCTTATATTGAGGTAGTGTTATTATTAAATAGTCATGCAAACAAAAGTGGACATGTAGTATACCCCCCCCATGCCAGCCAGAGAAGTGCTAACTGAATAAAACATATTGAAACAAGTCATTATCAGATTTATGGCTTTCTGTTGCCCATTCATTCGAAGGCAGAGCACAGCCACTTGCCAGATCTGGAATTTATATTTGGGGGAACCACTCTGACCCTTCTATTGAAAATATTTTCATCTTTATCACTTAGGGCTGGGATTCTCATAATCACTTATCCTCTGTATTTTGACCAGTTTTAGAACTTTGTAATAGTCTCCATCTCTTGCAAAAAGAAGCTTCTTTGATGAGTGGTGAGAAGTACACTTGTCTGTAAATATAAGGATTTGTATTCAGACTGCAGTAAGAAATTATTTTGGTCTATGGAAGTGACAGAAGAAGGCTTTTCTCTAAAGTCTATGACCTCTCTGCCATGGGTACTTGGCTTCATTTACAGTACCATGCATGAGTTCCCTCCCTTAAGTACAATTTGACTACTGTTGATTACCCCCAAAAGATAAAAATGCCACTACTGCACTAATACAGATAGTTTGCTGGGCTGTTTGTGATTTGTATACTTTACAGCTGGGTAGGATCATTGATAGATTTCCTCCCTTGACAGTTTACATAGTATCTTCTGAAACTATGAGTGATAGTCTTCAGGAAGACAGCTTCCAGGCCAGTTTCAGCTCAGTTGCTCCAAGTCCTATATCTGAAGTACGTACTGTCTTCAGCAATAGGGTCTTACCTTCAAGTTCTAGGAGGTAATCAAGGGCTGTGGCAATAACCTGTATTATTTGGGGAGTCTCTTGAACTATGCTGACAAAGAATTCAAAGGGAAGTTTCTTTTGCCTAACACTGTGATTTTTGTTATATAACCTTCAGCTATATATGTATTCACATATATATTATATTTGTATTTTTCAGTAGGCTTATGAAATCATGCATTTCTCTACAATGAATCTCTACACCTAAGGCTCAGGGAACATTGTGGAAGAGGGGATGGAAAGATTTTAAGAGCCAGAGAGAAAAGACACCTACTGCTAGTTTATGCATTCTAGACATGATAGGAAAGCTACACTAATGAAATCTTCACAACTGGTAGTCTAACAAGATCCGAATGACTACAAAACCAGTTGACATGACAAGGTGGATGGGGGAAACGTCACCTGGGTCCCACCTCAAGATGAAGAGTTACAGCCAACTAATGGATGCTAAGGGAGGAAGAATCCGTTTTTTTCCAGGGACTAGCTCCCTGAGAGGTTATGTAGTCCCAAATGGGCAGCCCTGAACACAGATACACAGGAACACCACTAAATGGATTCATTGTATAATTTGTGGTGTGTGTGTGAATAATAACCAAAGAAGACAAGAATTTGTGAGGAAGAGGGGGACATGGGAGGAGCTGGAATGGGAGTGGGAGAAGTTGAAATAATGCAAGTATGATATTCATGTATGAAACTCAAAAGAGGATTTTTTAAAAAAAAATTTCATTTACATAATTAAGGACGCATCAACTCATGTTCTCCCTTGATGAAGGACATACACAAAATGTCAAAATGACATTGGGAGACCTTAACTCTAGTCATAATCAAAAGCTGTGATGATGAGCTCATGGTTGCAGCTATGTGATATAGGAAACCAGCTGAGCATTGACCGGTTCAATGTTCATAGGGGGGAAGCCACAGCCCTACCCCTAGCATGCCTGAAGTCTAGGTCTAAGTGTGTGGGTGACTAGGGTTGATTAAGAACTAGGCAATGGTAGTTTATGTGGAAGTCTAAAATGTCAACAAGTTGGCTACTGTGGTGCATGCTTGTAACCCAAGCAGTAGGGAGGCTGAGACAAGAGAATTGTTGCAAATTCAAGGTCAGTCTGGACTACATAGATTGTTCCCAACCAGCCATGGTGACATTGTAAAACCCTGTCTCAAACACACAGTGGTAACAACAACAACAAAAAAATTAAAAGACACAGATTCTCTTGGAGTCCAGTTTGGGAACATATATTTAGCAAGTTAGCCTGTGTAAGTAGAAATAATTCACAATAATATGAACATTAATGTTTCATAAGTTGTAAAATGCTGTGTTTATAATACTCATAAACTAGATCTTTTCACTCCTCATGTCAATCTTTTTAGTGACTTCACACTGTACGTGAAATATGTGAGATCAATATCCTCTTCTTTTGTTGTCCCACCCTCAAAACCTGTAGAGAAGTTAGAAGTCATTAGCTTAGTACAGGAAGTTGTAGGCCAAAGGTTGTTCTAGTTAGCTTTGCCTATCAATATGGTACAGCCTGGAGTCACCTGAGAAGGGTGTCTCAGTTGAGATATTGCTTGGATAGGACTGGCCTGTGGGCATGTCTGTGGGTGACTGATTGTTAATTGATGCAGGAGGGTACAGCCCACTGTGGTCAGCACTATTGCCTGGTCAGGGGGTTGTCTAGAACTGCCTTATCACCAGGCAGTCCTATGTCCTAGTACAATGGACCAAGATTTCATCCCATATCACTGCCAGTTATGGCAAGAGTTTTGGTGTACCTTCAGATTGTGCATGTCCTTGTGGCTGTAAGAAAGAGGTGTGGGTCCTATTAACATCAGTGTAGTGGTCAAAGGATTACCCTTACCAACACCACCTCAACCTTGAACAACATAGCAGGTATAAGACCCCATTCACTGGGGGTAGGACAGGGTAGAAGGTATGAGACTTTACCATGGAACTTAGCACTGGGGTGGTTAAACCTAAAACTGGGAAGAGCCTAAGGTCTCCCTCCATCTCAGGCTTGCCTAAAGATGGAGCCTTTGGAATAGCTGCAGTTCCAAAAGAAGAAATACAGTCCAATCTATCAAACTTCTCTCCTACCTAACATCACATGAGGCTGATTGCAGTGGTTTTGAACCACAAATATATCTCATTGACATCCTGCTAGTAACAGTATGGGCCTTTAGTCCTACCTCAGTGTTGTACCAGTCATGATGGACAGTGGGTGTTAGGTGTGACTTCCATTGCTGCCATTGGTGGTTACATGTATGACTTGACTTAGGAGACTTGGGCTGGTTCACTCACAATAACTCTACCCAAAACCAGGCAAACTATAACAGTGTATGATCACAGGTTGGTAATTGTGAACAAGACATCTGGGTCCATCCCAGCACTAGGGAGAAGCTTATAGGAACACACTACTCTTTCTAGATATTGTCCTAGTTATTTTTGGACAATATACTGGCACTTTTTTTGCTATGAGCCTCGTCTTGCTGGCTGGTTTGTTTGCCCTGTTCACATCTTGCTGTCGACTACTGCTTCTGCCTATGCTGCCACCAACTTCTGCTGTCCTTGGAACCCAGCTTCTTTGTCCTTCCAACATGGTCTACTTCGGTGCCAGACTAGGAATGCTGAGACAATAAGCATCTGCCAGGTTCTGTGCCTCTCCAGTGTGAAGACAGTCATTGTTGGACTATCCAGATCATACCCTTCGTGTTAAACATACGCCTCTGAGACAACAAATGCCAGCCTCCCCTCTGGTGTGAAGTGGATCTGGACCATCCCAATGTTCAGCTGGTTCCCTGCCAACATGGAGCAGAAGGCTGAGGAGCGGAGCCAGAAGCAGTCTGCACACCAGCACCCCCTGGATAATGGGAGATCAATGTCACAATCTTGAATACCCTTTTGTCTTCTAGAAGCAGTGGCCTACCAGGCTCTGCTTCCAGTGGAATCTCACTGATGTCCCACACCAGTGCCCCAACATTGCCTCATTCCAGTTCTCCAACAATATCTGCCACAAAGGTCTTTTTAACATTTGAAATGTTATCAATATCAGGCATGCCTTCCCCTGAGGTGCAGGCTGTGCACATCTCTATGATTTGGCTATTCTACCCCCAGAGAACCCTAGACAGCTTGGATATTTCCTTTTAGAACCCAACTATTGCAGACTTTAAACTCTCAAGACACACCTGTGAACCAGTCAGACTGCCAGGAAAGCCGCTTCTTACCTGAGCAGCCCACACCTGCCTCACAGAGTGCAAAGAAGTCCAGGGTTCTGGGAAAGGCACCCAGGAAGAATTTCCAAGCTCATAAACAATACTTTTGCCAATATGAAAACTGTGGAAAAGGTTATGACAAGTACAGCATCTTGCTGTGTCACCAACTCTGACACACAGGTAAAAAAAAAAACCCTACAAATGTACTTGGAAAGCCTATACAGTCTTTCTTCCACCCTCAGCTGCTTGAATGGTATAATATCACACTATAGATATCTACCATATACATATGATGGGTGCGGCCAACAGTTTCTGAGATCCTACCATGTCAAGAGACACTAAGATATTCATCAACACCAGTCAAGATTCCTACAACCTTAGGCCAATGGTGGATGGAATCATGGTCCTATTGCTCCTAATTAGGGATGTTAGGTCCCTCTCCCTCCACTCTTCTTTGATCTAAGACCCTGCTGCCTCCTGACCAGCTCATCTCTTTGATAGGCAATGGATGAAGTGGATATAGGAAGATTGGGAAGTGATGTTAAAGCCCAAATGAAGATCTAGACACCATCAGGGATTCCTCAAAACCTTTCTCCAGTACTCTGCCTCTCAGGACCAACTACTTATGCCATTGAGCCAGCCAAGAAGATAGAGCCCAGAGAAATAGGATGTTGTCAAAAAGCTCTTAGCTTGTGTCACTCCCCAATCATATATAGATTCAATGCAATGCCAATCAAAATCCCCATGACATTTTTCACAGAATTGGAAAAAACTATCTTAAGATTCACATGGAAGCACAAGAGACCCCGGAGAGCCAAAACAACCCTGAGAACTAAGAGCAATGCTGGGGGGATTACTATACCAGATTTTAAGCTCTACTACAGAGCTATAGTCATAAAAACAATATGGTACTGGCATAAAAATAGACCCATAGACCAATGGAACAAAATTGAAGACCCAAATATGAGTAATTGCAATTTTAGCCACCTGATATTTGACAAAGGGGCCAAGAACATTAACTGGAGGAAAGACAGCATGTTCAGCAAATGGTGCTGGCAAAACTGGATCTCCACTTGTA
>NW_008360313.1:462714-472124 GCF_000622305.1 Nannospalax galili
GTGAGCTTTTTAAAACTCAAACAAAAATCCTTGAGTAAAAAAGAAGTTAGGAGAAAATTTAAAGTTAGAAGTAGAGTAGAGTAAGAAGAGGAATGAGTGTGTTCAAAGACAAGACATCTTAAAATACACAGAAAAGACAGAACAAAGAGCCTTGAGTAAAAAAGAAGTTAGGTGAAAATTTAAAGTTAGAAGTAGAGTAGAGTAAGAAGAGGAATGAGTGTGTTCAAAGACAAGACATCTTAAAATACACAGAAAAGACAGAACAAAGAGGAATGAAGAGAACATGGGAATTTGGGGGCAGAATTAAGAGTAAATATTGAACATATTGGGCTCAAAGGGGATTCGAGAAAGCCAAAGCAGTAGACAGCTTGCTGTGGATAGAAAGTTTCCCAAACCTAGAGAAGAATACAAATATCCAGTTACAGGAAGCTTAAAACTCACCAGCGACATTTTTTTAATCAAGGCTCCCCCAGACATCTTGCAATCAAGCTCTCAAAGATGAAAGAAAAAATAAGATTCTCAAGGCTACAAGATAAAAGAAATAAATAGCACACAGTGGCATCCTAATTCACCAGACAGCAGACTTCTCACCAGAAGCCTTGTAGTCCAGAAGACAGTCACGTGAGATTTTCACAGTGCTGAAAGGGGGAAGAAATGTCAATTGGGGATATTACATGCAGCAAGGTGATCCTTGATAAATGAAAAAGAGAAAAAGATATACACTAATAAACACAGACATGTTATGTAGGAAACATTAAAGACAGTTCTTCTAATTAAAGAGAACGTAAATGAGCAAAAAAGAAAGAATAAGGTTGAAAAACCCTTAATGGCTGGGCGTGCTGGCGCATGCCTTTAATCCCAGCACTTGGGAGGCAGAGGCAGGCAGATCTCTGTGAGTTTGAGGCCAGCCTGGTCTATATAGTGAGTTCCAGGACAGCTGTTTGAGACCCTGTCTCAAACAAACAAAAAAATCCCTTAATGATAAATGTAGCTATACAACTTCAGAATGTTGTAATAGTGTATACAAGATGAATAAAACCTTCATATCTTCACTATGAGTACTAAAAAGTAAAATAACTAATTACTAATTTCATTGTTATATTCATAGATAATCAAATATAGAAAAACTATAAAATGGCATATATCAAACATCATAATTGTGGGATGTCCAGAGTGCAAGTGGAGGGTTTCCTTAGTATAATTTTTCTTATTCTTGTTTGCTTCTCTACTTAGCTTTTACAATCACATTATATGATCCTAATTGTGATCACCAAACCAAAATCTATATCAATAACCAAAAAAATTAAAAATTACCCAAAGAGTAAGTACCCTACAAAAGCAAATTATTTAATCACCAAGGATAATTTTTAAAAATGAGAGAGCCAGGCATGGTGGTACATGTTGCAGTCTCCCTGCAGGTCCAGCCTAGGGGAGACTCAGGTCCCAGCCGGGAGAGGGTGAGCAGCTCGGAGTCAACACACAGACACGGGGAGTCGGGTGGAAGCAGGCACTAGGAGAGGTGCTGCAGGTTCATTTATTACAGGAAGGACTTGAGCTTATATAGTTTGTCTCCTCTCATTGGTCCCTCTGCATCTCCCAATAACGTGGCCATTTGTGATTGGCTCTTCTAGCGCCCTTGGCTGTTGCCAGGTGTTTTGGCAAAAATCAGGTTTCAAGACCTTAATCGGTCTGACTGTGCATGTGCTAGCGCCGTTCTGTTACATCCCACAGGCACACAGTCCCAGAAGTGGGACAGTGGAGGCAGAAGAATCACATATTTTAGGTCATTCTGGATA
Source organism: Nannospalax galili (assembly GCF_000622305.1). Taxonomy (NCBI): domain Eukaryota; kingdom Metazoa; phylum Chordata; class Mammalia; order Rodentia; family Spalacidae; genus Nannospalax; species Nannospalax galili. The sequence goes on from NW_008360313.1 coordinate 464,511, forward strand.
TATATAGAGTTTCAGACCAGCCAGGACTATGAAACCCTGTTTGAACAATCTAAAAGGGGGTGTGGGGGGGAGACAGAGAGAGAAAGAAAGATAGGGAGAAATAAGAAGGAGGAGGAAGAAGAGGAGCAGAAAGGAAGGAAAGAATGAGTGAAATAAAACTAGAAAGCAAGTTACATTATGGTTATAGTCACCACTTACCTATTTGTATGTACATGAATTCAATTCTCCAGTTAAAATAGGTGCGGTTTCTTTGTAGTCAACCACCCACTATCTCTTACAATCTTTCAGCCCCTTCTTCCTCAAAAATCCCAGAGCACTGGGGGGAGGGATGTGATACAGATGTTCTATTTAGGGTTGAGTACTCCACAGTTTTTTTATTCTCTGCATGTTGATCAGTTGTGAGTCTCTGTTTGAACTGCCTTCCACCACAAGAAGTTTCTCTGATGAGGACTGTTGCATAAGCCTGTCTGCCAAAAGACAAACCATGGACATCAGATGCCTTCTTCCCAAGCTTGGTTGCACCCTCTTGCCTAGAATCATGGCAGTCAAACTTGTTGACTGGCACACTCTACAAGAAAGGAGGGGTAGGGAGAGTCAGCCAGACCTCCCGTATATACGTGGAGGAAGTCGTAGGGAGGGTATCTCACCATTTTACGCAACTGCTGGGAAGTCATGATCCATGCCTGGATGGAGACTTTCCAGTGCAGCCTTAGGAGGAGAGTACCCACACCCCTATAAGTAACCCTTCACCCACTGCTCTGTAAGTCCAATAAACTCGCTCATTTTCCAAACTGCACGTTGCAAATTCTACCTCACTTTGGCATAGAAACCAAAGAAAGAGGGAGCCGAACATTGTTCATGCCTCCCAGAAGGAATTTTAGTAACAAAGACTGAAAGATGCACTAACCTACAGGCATTTAAATAAGTGAATTTAGCAGAATATTAGTTGAAGGCTTCCCCCTAGGGCCTGTGGCCTATCTAGCCACAGGTTCTTGGCCCTGATCATCATGCCAGGTATGGTTTCTAGCTTGTAAAGTGGGCTTTAATTCCAATCAGTAGTTGGTTATTCCCATAACATTTCTGCCACTATTGCACTTGTAGGCATATCTTACCAGGCCAGTCATTATTGCAGCGTGCAGCGTTTACAGCTGGGTAAGACTGATAATTAATTTTCTCCTCAAGTAGCACTATGAAGTTAACCAGTAGCATGGTTTGGGGACCATTGTGGAAAAGGGGGCAGAAAGATTGTAAAATCCAGGGTTGGTGTGTGAACATAAGGAAACAGAGGCTTTCAGGCCTCTGGGAGCTTGTTCATATGAACTTGCAGCAATGGTAACAGCATGCACAAGACCCATGCTGAGTCAATCAGACAAAAACTCAGCATAGAACTGTGGAAATGAGCAGCAGTCTCCAACCTTAGCTGAGGAACTATTGGCAGCTGATTACTGCAAAGCATAGGAAAGCACATCTTCTTTCACAGAGTGACTGTAGATATTCTGACTAGACTCCAATGTATGAACTTTCACCAAGAGACATGACAGAATGCAAGAAATCCAGTGCTGGGGTACAGGAGGTGCATATATTGACTTATTTCACTCCATAAAGTATGTCAAAGTTTTTTTGTTTGATTGGTTAGTTTCTTAACGAATATTTGTATTAATTCTTTGAAAAAATAAAATAATGGCTCTGTAAGAAAATGAAAATAATAAAATAAAAAGATGAGCATGGTAACATAGTAGTTTTCTGTAAGAACCAGCTAAATGCATTTTGCAATTATAATTCCCTCCATTTACCTGCAAAGTTCATTTCATTTTTCTTAATATCTGAGTAATAGTCATTGTGTAATGTACTGTATTTTCATTGTCCACTCATCAATTGATGGACATCTAGGTTTTTTTCTATTTCCAGGCTATTGTAAATAAAGCAGCAAAGAATGTGGATGAGTATGTCTCTAAGGGGTATATTGAGTCCTTTGGGCATACGCATATGAGTGGTAAAGCTGGATCTGGTGATAGATCTATTTCTAGCCTTTTGATGAACCTTCACACTGATTTCCATAGTGGCTATGTCAGTTTATACTACCGCCAGCAATAACTAAGTGTTCCCCTTTTCCTACATGCTTGCCAGCATTTGTCATCATCTGCTTTTTGGATCTCAGTCATTCTGACTAGCGTAAGATGAAATCTCAAAGTCGTTTTAATTTGTATTTCTCTGATGGTTAAAGATGTTGAAGATTAAAAAATATTTCGTGGCCATTTGCAATTCATCTTCTGAAAACACTGTTTCATTCCTTTCCCAAATTTTTAATTGGGTTGATTGTGGGTTTTTGATGTTTGGCTTTTTGAGTTCTTTGTATAGTGTAGATACTATCATTCTGGCATATGTATAGCTAGCAATGATTGTTTTTTTTTTTCCTTTCTGAAGGTGCCTCTCACTCAAATGATAGTGTCGTTTGTTGTACAGAAGCTTAATTTCATGAGGTCCCATTTGTCAATTTTTGGTCTTAATGTCTGTGCTATCAGGATCCTGTTCAGTAAATCCTTTCTTGTGCCTATAAATTCAAGTGTGTTCCCTCCTTTCACCTCTGTCAGATTCAGGGGTATCAGGTTTATGCTGAGGTCCTGGGTCCATTTGGAGTTGAGATTTGTACAGGGTTAGAGATAGGGCTCTAGTTTTATTCTTCCACATGCAACTATCCAGTTTGTTGAAGATGTTCTTTCTTCAAATATGTAATATTGGCCCCGTTGTCTAAAATCAGGTGTGTGGACTTAAAGTTGGTTCTTAATTTTATTCGATGTGTCTGTTTTCATGCCAGTAACATGCTGTTCTTGGTACTTTAGCACTGTCATGTAATATGGAATCAGTGTTGGTGACGTCTCCAGCAGTTCTTTTATTATTCAGGATTGTTTTTTCTGTCCTGGGTTTTGTGTTTCCATATGAAATTTGAGGTAATTATTATCAATATCTGTGAAGAGTTATATTGGAATATTAATTGAATCTGTAGATTGCTTTTGGTTGGATGACCATTTTCACAATATTAATTCTATTGATCCATGAGCATGGAAGGTCTTTCCATTTGGGAGTGTCTTCCTCAATGTCTTAAAATTTTTATTATACAAGTCTTTCTCTTCCTTGGTTAGATTTTTTTCCAAGATATTATTGGACTACCATGAATGGGATAATTAATTTCATTTCTCGCCCACTATGTTTGTTGTTGGTATATAGTAAGAACACTGATTTTCTGTGTTAATTTTGTGTCCTGCTACTGTGCTGAAAGTGTTGATCAGCTCTAAGAGTTTTCCAGTAGAGTCTTTTATGTATGGAATCATATATCATCTGCATAAAGATACTTCAACTTCTTCCTTTCCAAATTGTAGCCCCTTTATCTCCTTCACTTGTGTTATGGTTCTATCTAAAATTCAAGCATTATATTAAACAGGAATGGGGAGAGTGGACATCTTGTCTCATTCCTGTTTTAGTGAAAATACTTTGAGTTTTTCTCCATTTAGTAGGATGTTGGTTGAAGGCTTGTTGTATGTTTAGTATGTTGAGATATTTCCTCTGTCCCCTCGTATTCTCCATGACTTTTATCATGAATGGATGTTTAATTTTGTCAAAGGTCTTTTTTGCATCTAATGAGATGATCATGTGGTTTCTGTCTTTAAGTCTGTTTATGTGGTGCATTACATTTATTGATATACATCTGCTGAAACATCCTAGCATCTTTGGGATGAAGCCAACTTGATCATGGTGGATGACATTTTTGGTGTTCTTTGAATTCTGTTTGCAAATATTTTATTAAGAAATTTTATGTCTCTATTCATCAAAAATTGACTTTTAATTTTATTGGGGGAATCTTTATATGGTTTTAGAATCATGGTAATAATGGTTTCACAAAAAATTGGAAGTGTCTTTTCCTCGTCTATTTTCTTAATTATGTATTTAATAACCATATACTTAGAAGAAGCATTTCACTACAACTTTAATGTATTCAGTAACACACTTCAGAGCAAGAGTACATCTCTTTCACAAGTGGGTGCAAGTTTCAGGTCCACAGTTGAATTAATACAGTTATACAATATTGAACTCAGTATAAGCCCTGTAACACATAAAATTGAATGAGTTTTTAACCTTTAAAAAAGATCTCCATTTCATTATCAAAATACACAGTTTCATACAGAAAAATTCATTTTTAATGCAATTGACATTAAGATGTTTGCACATGCATTTCTAATCTCAGTATATCTGATCATTACTAGTCACAGTCGGTTACATTCTGAGCTCCTTGGCATCTGAGCATAGATATAAAGTCATCAGGTAGATTTAAGTGGTAATGTTTTTCACATCTGCTAATGATTAAGGAGAAAACTTTTGTGCTTTGAAGAATTACCTTTTAATTATTTTTTTAATTTTTAATGACTACATGATTAGAAGAAGCATTTCACTACAACTTTAATGTATTCAGTAACACACTTCAGAGCAAGAGTACATCTCTTTCACAAGTGGGTGCAAGTTTCAGGTCCACAGTTGAATTAATACAGTTATACAATATTGAACTCAGTATAAGCCCTGTAACACATAAAATTGAATGAGTTTTTAACCTTTAAAAAAGATCTCCATTTCATTTTAGAATATATTGTTCCTTGCAGAAAGACTCATTGTTTTTGATACTAACACTGAGATGTTGGCACATACATCTCTAATCTGTATATATCTGATTATTACTAGTCATAATCAGTTGCACTTGGATCCTTGGTGCCTGTGTATGTCTATAAAGTCATCAGGTGGGTTTCAATGGTAATGTTTATCACCTCTACTAATTAACATGAAATAAATTTCCATGCTTCCTTCTCAAATATAATGCATTTTTAAATTTTTTTTGATTTTGTGTGGGTGCGTGTGTGTGTGTGTGTGTGTGTGTGTGTGTGTGCGAGGTACATGCATATTGAGTAGGTTGGGGAATTCACCCATGCCTATGACCCACTTCCCAGATGGGACCCTCCCATAGCCTCCCTCCCCTCACTGGAGCCCTAATACTCTGATATCCCTGTTACTGTCTGCTGTATTGTCGGCACCCCCAGCCATTCCCCACTACTTGCCTTTCTGGTAAATGTAGTCAGCCTATCTAGAGGTCTTTGTTTTAGGAGGGTCAGCTGTTCCTCATCTAGGAGCAATCAGTTGTCAATATTCCTTTGGATAAGATCGGGGTCTGCTGTTCATTTTCCCAGTTCTATGCTGGGTTACTATCTGGGAGTCCCTTTGGCCACCCTGGCCAACAACTCAAAAGAAGGTATCACTTATCTGGCATTCTTGCTTGTTATGTAGCCTTTAGCTATGCATATGGACTCTTGAGAAATTATATTGGCCCCATTAGTCCTTGGTTATACTTTACTTTTGGGTGTTTAAGGCCATACAGTTGGCCCAGATAAACCTATTATTACTTTTAAGGTCATACGAGGATCTGTTCCTCAGGGGTCATATGGGCTTGGGGGGAGCCCCTGGCTCCTCAGGCTTTTACCAGTTCCATCTACGTGAAGATAAGAGGTCCTGCTTGACCTGGGCTTCACTTAGAAGCATGGAGGAAATGTTTTCTCTGTGTTGACCCTCCTCTTTGAAGACTGGACACTGGTTCAAGTCCATCTTCTGGTCTGATGGGGTCTCCTTGGCCTCCTTAATCAACAGTACAGGTGATCCAACACCGTTACAGAACATTTTGAGAGATGCTCATAGTCCCCTGGAACTAGTCGACCTAGGAGGACAAGGAGCAAAAACTGTCCTTTATGTCCCTCTGACAAAATTAGTATAGGCCTCAAAGTATGTCTGTTAAACATCCAAGAAGGTTAGTTCCACCAGGCTGGTACCTTTAATTACTGTGTGCCATGTAGATAAATCTTGGGCAAAGACAAACTGTTCTCAGATAAACCTTACCTAGACATATATTTCTTGATTTGCTATAAATAATTTGTCAGTAGGTTGTAGGAGTAATATGGTTCCTTCTGGTTTTCAAAACTAGCTAGGAGTTATTTATCTCTCACATTGTCTCACCCCTCCATAATGGTTTTCCCACTTAAGGTGCCCCCATTTCCCCCCTTTCTCTCTTAATAATACCTTTCTCCTATGGTCGTACCACTCTTGAGCTCCTTCTTTCCCTTTATCCCCTAGGTTCCTTGTATACCCTTCCCTCACCACTCCCTTAAATGAACCCAATTTTTATCCATATCTCCCTTATTAAGGCCTGTTACCTACTGTTCTTCTCTTTCAGGTTCTTTCTTTTCCTATACCTTCCTGTTTCCTTACCATTACCCTGGTTCCTCTAGTTATGTCTGGATACATACTCAGTTATCTGGGTTTGTTTCTAGGATCCACATATGAGAGAGAATGTATGTCTTTTTTTCTGAGTCTGTGTTACTTCACTTAGTATAACAGTTTCTAGTCCATCCATTTACCTGCAAAATTCATGATTTCATCTTTCTTTACCGCTGAGTAAAAACTCCATTGTATATATGAACCACATTTTCATTATCCACTCGTCAATTGGTGACACTTAGGTTGCTGCCATCTCTTAGCTATTGTGAAAAGAGCAGCAACAAATATGGATGTACAAGTGTCTCTGCAATAGGATGAGTTCTTTGGGTATATGCCAAGGAGTGGTATAACTGGGTCAAATGGTAGGTTCATTTGTAGTTTTTTAAGAGCTCTCCACACTGCTTTCCATAGGGATTGAACCAGTTTGCAGCCCCACCAGCAGTGGATGAGTGTTCCCCTTTCCCCACATCCTTTCCAACATTTGGTATCATTTGTTCTCTTGATCTTAGCCAGTCTGCCTGGGGTAAGATGAAAAATTAAAGTGGTTCTAATTTGCGTTTCCCTAATAATTAGTGATGTTGAAAATCTTTTAAGATGCTTCATAGCCATCTTTACTTCTTTTGAGAACTCTCTGTTCAGATCCTAAGCCCAACTTTTATTTGGGTTACTTCTTGTCTTGATTCTCTGTTTTTTTTTAGTTCATTATATATTCTGGATATTAAACCTCTGTCAGATGTGTCACTGGAGAAGATTTTCTCCCATTCTGTGGGTTTTCTGTTCACTTCCCTCGTTGCCTCCTTTGATGTACAGAAGCTTTTTAGTTTAATGAGGTCCCATTTGTTAATTCTTGGCCTTGTTTCCTGAGCAATTGATATCCAGCTTAGAAAGTCCTTTCCTACACCTATGTCTTGTAGGTTACTCCCAATGTTTTCTTCTAATAGTTTCAGGGTTTTCCATTTCACATTGAGCTGACTTTTGTGCAAGGTAAAACATAAAGATCTAGATTCCTTCTTCTACAGGTGGAGATCCAGTTTTGTCAGCACCATTTGTTGAAGATGTTGTCTTTCCTCTAGTGTGTGTTCTTGGTGCCTTTGTAAAATATCAGATGGCTGAAATTGCATGTACTTGTGTTTGGATCTTCAGTTATGTTACATTGATCTATATGTCTATTTTTGTACCAGTACTAATCTAGCAAGAGTTTCAAACACTATATTGAAAAGGAGTGGAGACAGTGAGCATCCTTGTCTGGTTCCTGAATTCAATGGGAATGCTTCCGGTTTTTCTCCATTTAGAATGATGTTGGCTGTG
>NW_008360313.1:472225-474938 GCF_000622305.1 Nannospalax galili
AATCCTTCCAACACATGAGCATGGAAAGTCGTTCCATTTCTCTGGTGTCTTCTTCAATATTTTTCTTTAAAGATTTAAATTTTTTGTTGTAGATCTCTTTAATGTCTTTGGTCAGGTTTATTCCAAGATATTTTATTTTATTTATTTATTTTTTTTTGCAGCTCTTGTGAAGGAGAGTGTTTCCATGTGCTCTTTCTGTGATTGCTTGTTATTGGTATATAGAATGGCTACAGACTTTTGTAGGGTAATTTTCTAACCTGCCACTTTACTAAACGTGTTAATAATTTCTGGGAGTTTTCGGTGGAATTTTTTGGCATCTCAGATATAATATCATATCATCTACAAAAAGGATAATTTGATCTCTTCTTTTCCAATCATTACTCCTTTAATTTCCTGCTCTTGTCTTATTGCTCTTGCAAGAGTTTCAAGCACCATGTTAAAGAGAAGTGGGGATAGTGGGCAGCCTTGTCTGGTTCCTGATTTCAATGGGAATGCTTCTAGTTTTTCTCCATTTAGAATGCTGTTGGCTGTGGGTTTGTTAATTTGTCTTTAATTATGTTGAGGTATGTTCCCTCCAGTCCAGTTCCCTCTAGGACTTTGAACATAAATGCATGTTGAATTTTGTCAAAGGCCTTCTCTGCATCTATTGAGATGACCATGTGGTTCTTGTCTTTGAACTCATTTATATGATTTATGACATTTATTGAATTACGTATATTGAACCGTCCCTGCATGTCTGGGATAAAGCCGACTTGATCATGGTGGATGATCATTTTGATATGTGCCTGTATGTGGTTTGCAAGTATCTTGTTGAGAATTTTTGCATCTATGTTCATTAAGGATATGGGCCTATAGTTTTCTTTTCTGGTTGTATCATTACCTGGCTTTGGTATTAGAGTGATGCTAGCTTCATAGAAGGAATTTGGAAGTTCTCCCTCCATTTCTATCTTTTTGAATCAATTAAGTAGTGTTGGACGTAGATCTTATTTAAATGTCTGATTGAATTCTGCTGTAAATCCATCTGGTCCTGGGCTTTTTTTAGTTGGGAGGTTTTGTTTACTGTTTCAATTTCTTTTTGTGTTATGGGTCTGTTTAAGCTGTTAATCTCTTCTTGGTTTAGTTTTGGTGGTTCCCATGCCTTTAGATATCTGTCCATTTCTTTTAGTTTTTCAAATATAGTAGCATATAGGTTTTTAGAGTATTCCCTTACAATGTTCTTTATCTTTCTGGTGTCTGTTGTGATGTTTCCCCTTTCATCTCTGTTTTTGTTGATTTGGAGGTGTGCCTTCTTTCTTTTGGTTAACTGCAATAGTGGTCTGCCAATCTTGTTTATCTTTTCAAAGAACCAGCTCTTGGATTTGTTGATTCTTTGTATTGTTTCCTTTGTTTCAATTTCTTTAATTTCTACCCTGATTTTTATTTCTTCTTGTCTACTGGGTTTGTGTTTCATTTGCTGTTGTTTTTCAAGTGTGTTGAGTCATATATTTGTGTTCTTTCAGATTTTTTGATGTAGGCACTTAGAGCTATAAACTTCCCTCTAAGGACAGCTTTCAACGTGTCACAGAGGTTTTGTTGTGATCTATTGTCTTTTTCATTTAGTTCTGAGATTACTTTTATTTCTTTCTTAATTTCTCTTTTGACCCATGCATCATTCAGGAGTGTATGGTTTAATCTCCATGTGATCATGTGGTGATTAGGGCTTCTTCCAGTGTTGATTGTAAGCTTTATTGCATTGTGGTCTGATAGACTGCATGGAATTATTTCAATATTTTTGTACATGTTGAGGTTTGTTTTGTGGCCTAGTATGTGGTAAATTTTTGAAAAATTTCCATGGGGTGCTGAGTAGAAAGTGTATTCTTTGGTGTTTGGGTGGAATAATCAAAAGATGTCTGTTAGGTCCATTTGATGTAAGGTATTGTAAAATTCAGATGTCTCTCTGTTATTTACCTGTCCTGTTTACCTATCTAATGGAGGGGTATTGAAGTCCCTTACTATTAATGAGTTGGGATCAATCTGGGTCTTAAAGTCCTATAGTATTGTTTTTATGAAGTTGGGTGCACCAGAGTTGAGTGAATATATATTCATGATTGCAATATCTTCTTGATTCATTGTTCCTTTGATCAAAATGAAATAGCCCTCTTTGTCTTTTCTGGTTAGTTTCAGTTTAAAGTCTATTTTGTCAGATATTAGGATTGCTACACCTGCTTTTTTCTTAGTACCATTTGCTTGGTATATTTTTTTCCATCCTTTCACTTTAAGATAGTGTCTGTTTGAAAGTGAGATGAGTCTCTTGAAGACAACAAAAAGATGGGTTTTGTTTCTTAATCCATTCACCTAGTCTGTGTCTTTTGACTGGGAAGTTCAGTCCATTAATATTTAAAGTTATTAATGAAAGATTTTTATTTCTGTGTATAGTTTTGCTATAGCTGTACTTTTCCACAGTTATACCATCATTGAATTTCTTTCTGCAACCCCTTGGGTATAGTCATTCTTTTCTTCAGCTCTTTGTATTGCTTCCAGAACTCTCTTGTAGGGCTGGTTTTGTGGACATGAATTTCTTCAGCCTATTTATGTCATGGAAGGTTTTCTTTCCCCTTTGACTATAATAGACATTTTGGCTGGGTATAATAATCTAGGTTGGCATCTGTGGTCATTTAAAACTGGGAATACCTTGGTCCAGGCTCTTCTGGCTTTCATAGTTTGCATTGAAAAG
>NW_008360313.1:475177-475595 GCF_000622305.1 Nannospalax galili
TTTCTCCTTCTTGTATGCCTATGATTCGTAAGTTTGGCCTTTTTATGGTGTCACACAATTCCTGCATATTCCAGTCTTGTGATTTCTTAAATTTTTCATAATCTTTGCTTGAGGGTCTCGTTCGTCCACTTTGTCTTCCAGTCTTGATATTCAGTTTTCCATTTCATTCATCCTGTTGGTGAGACTTTCTCCTATCGTTTCTAATTGGCTTACTGAGTATTTCACTTCCTTCTTCATTTCAGCCTGAGTAGTCTTCAATATTTCTAACTCATTTCTGAATTCATTCAGAAGTTTATCCCTATCTTCCTTCAGTTCTTTGATTTCTTTCTTTGTGTGTTCTTCAAATTCACTGAATTCTTTTATCATGTTTATAACTGTTCTTTTGAGTTCCATGTCCTGTGTTATCTCTAGGGGGTTC
>NW_008360313.1:475738-495315 GCF_000622305.1 Nannospalax galili
GTTTTTCATGTTATTATTTTTTCTCTGTGATTTTGACATGTGAATTTCTTTTGTAGTTTCTGATTCTTGTGTGAGACTCAAGCCTTTAAGTTTAGGTCTGCTTCTTTTTGTGAACTTTATGTGTCTTAGTGGTTTACTCTTTGGGCATGAAAAGCCGGTTCCTCTAAGCTTCTGGTTCTCTCTCTTGATTTTATATTAGAGTGGCCAGATTGCTTTTGCCTTCAGGAGTTCCCACAGAGGCCCAAGTCAGATGAGGATCAGATGGTCTCAGGCTTTCTTCTAATGTCTGGATCCCTCCAGGAAAGATTTTGTCCTCAGGAATTTGGAGGTTGGACTGGCCTGGGAGCCAGGCCCATTAAAGTTTCTGGTCTAAGGCAGCTTGTGGCTGGTGCCACCCAGAGATGCAAAGGAAAATGGGGGTGGGAAGCAGTCCCAAGGGCTCCTGGAGGCTGCACTGTGGAGCTAGGTTGGTCTGGATGCAAAGGAAACAGGAAGAGGAAATGTCAGTCCCAGCATCCAGGAAAGAGGCTGGTCGGTCATGCAGGCCTAGGGAAGTAGAGGGAGGTGAGGGCAGGGCCAGGCCCAGAGCACTCCTGGGGACCTGAGAAGGAACTGAGTTGGTCTGGATGCAAAGGAACAGGAAGCAGTGGTGGTTCCCCCAGTGCCTGGAGCACCAAGACAAGGAATGGGACAGGACCCAGGCTAGGAGGAGAGACAGGCAGGGGAGATGGGAGGATAAATGAGGCTGGGGGAGTCAAGGAATGGATCTACTTATCCTGGAGAGAGGCCCGTGCATCAAAGAGAGGCCTGTGGGTCCTGCAGGCCCAGAGAAGCAGAGGGAGGTGAGGGCAGGGCCAGCCCCAGAAGGAGTGCTCCTGGTGACCTGAGAAGGAACTGAGTTGCTCTGGATGCAAAGGAGCAGGAAGCAGTGGTTCTCCAGGTGTGTGGGGCACCAAGACAAGGAATGGGATAGGACCCAGGCTAGGAGGAGAGACCAGCAGGGGAGATGGAAGAGTGAGTGAGGCTGGGGGAGTCAAGGCATAGAGGGCATGATCGACTTCACCCAGAGAGAGAGAAGCCTGCAGGTCCTGCAGGCCCAGGGAAGCAGAGCTCCTCATCTATTTTATGGAATAATTTGAGGAATATTGGTATTAGTTCTTCTTCGGCGGTCTGTCTGATAGAGTTCTGTGCTGTATCCATACCTGATTCTGGGCTTTTTTAAGTTAGGAGATTTTTTAATTTCTTCTATTTCATTGCTTCAAATGGTCTATTTAAATTGTTTACTTCATCTTGGTTTAATTTTTGAAGTCATACATACCTAAACATTCATCCATTTCTTTTATATTTTCCAGTTTAGCTGAATATACATTTGAAAAAATGTCATTATGATTCTCCAAGTTTTCTCAATATCTCTTGTAATGTTTTACTTTACATCTCATATTTTATTAATTTGGGGTTCTCTCTTTTGTTTAATTTGTCTAAAGCTTTGTCAATCTTGTTAAATCTTCTCAAGAACTATTCTTTTCATTGATTCTTTGTATTAGTTTGTTTGTTGCTTGTTTGTTTATTCATTTCTAGTTCATTAATGCCAGTCCTGATTATATCTTCCCATCTATTATTTTTGGGTGTTGCTTCTTCTTGTTTTTTTCCAAGTCCTTCAAGTTCATCATTGTTATTAATATGAAATTTCCTAGTTTTTTGATGTAGACACTTTCCTTTTAGGTCTATCTTCCTTGTCTCCTGTAGATTTTGGTACACTATGCTTTTATTTTCATTCAATTCTAGGAAGTTTTTAATTTCCTTCTTTATTTCTCCATTGACTCAATTTTCATTAACTACTGTGATGTTTAATTTCCATGAGTTTCTGTAATTTTTCCATTTCTATTGTTTCTGACATCCAGCTTTATTCATTTGTGGTCAGATAGGTATCAGGATGTCATTTCAATTTTCCTAAATTTGTTGAGCCTTACTGTGTGTCCTAATATGTGGTCAATTTTGAAGAAAGTTCCATGGACTGCTGAGAAAAAAAAGACTATTACTTAGTGTTTGGTGGAATGTTCTGTACTGTCTGTTAGGTCCATTTGATGTATGATGTTCTTTAACTCCACGGTTTCTCTATTTGGTAACAGTGGATTATTGAAATCACCTAGTATGTTTGTGTTGTAGTCAAGTTATGATTTTTAGATTTAATAATGATTCTTTTTCAAATTGTGTACCCTTGTGCTTGTAACATTTATGTCTAGGATTGTAATGTCCTCTTAGTAGATTTTTCCTTTGATGGGTATGAAATGTCTTTCCCTACTTCTTCTCAGTAGTTTTAGTTTGAAGTCTGTTTTGTCAGATATTTTTTAAGTTTGTTTTTATTGAATTTTTGTGTATTTCATACAGAAAATCTTAATCAGTCTTATCTTTATACACCTTTCCCACCAGCACCCTCTCATAACTCCTCCACACTGGAGCCCATATACTCTATCATCCCTGTTAAGGTCCACTGTGTCAAGTCAGTGTCCCCAGATGTTCCCCTGTGCAAGTCCATCCACTGAGGTTAGAACAGCCTATCTAGAGTCCCTTGTTTTGGGAAGATCAGTTCTTATTCACCTAGCATCAAACAGTTGCCAATATTTCTTCAGGTAAGATTGGGGTCTGCTGTTCACTTTTCCAGTTCTATGCTGGGTTTTTGTCTGCCTAAGTTTGCATGAAACTTGTGTATGCTGACACCATTGCCATAGAATCATATAAGCAGATTCCCAGGAGCTTGTAGAATTCTTTTTCTATATGGTCCTGTACCTCCTCACTGGCTCTTACAATCTTTCTGCCCCCTCTTCCGCAATGGTTCCTTAGCCTTGGGTGGGTGAAGTTTAGTGTAGGAGTCCTGTCCAAGACCAGCATTCAGCAAACTCTTGATCTCTATGCTTTGGCCATTTGTGACCTTTTGTGTTCCTGGCCCTCAGTTGCATGAGGGAGCTTTATGAATGAGCAATGACAGATTCATCAGTGTCCTCTTCTTTACCCCTGTTCTACGTTCCATGAGCCACAAGGAACTTTGGGAATAAAGGGAAAGAAGGAGCTCAAGAGAGGTGGGACCATAGGAGATGGGTATTATTGAGGGAGAAATGGGGAAAATTGGGACACTTTAAATGGGGAAACCATGGTGGAAGGGTTAGACAGTGAGAGAGAAAGGAGAGATAAATAATGCCTAGCTAGTTTTACAAAACCAGAGGAAATCATATTAGTCCAACAACATAATGACAAATTATACATACAGTATCTCTACATGAGTTCATGTGTATAACTAAAGGCTACATAACAAGGAACAGTGCCAGACAGGAGAAACTTCCCTGTGGGTTGTTGGCCAAGGTGGTCAAAGAGACTCCCAAAATTACTCAGGCTATTGCCACATCCCTTGATGGCCTCCCAGAACTTGAAGGTAATACCCTACTGCTGAAGACATAAAATACTTAATACATGGGATTTGGAGCAAGAGAGCTGCAACTGACCTGAAACCACTTCCTCTGAAGGCTAGCTCTCATAGATTTGGAGAGTGCTATGAAGGTGCCAAGGAAAACCAATCTATTGTCCAACACCAGCTTCAAGACTAAATAACCACATCAGTGGCCAACACAGCATTGGTTCAGTAGTGGTACTTTTATCTTAGGGGCAATCAACAGCTACCTAATTGGACTCGAAGCCCACTCAGTAGGAGAAAACTCAAGTGTGGTACTGGAAATAATAACCAAATATACACCACTGGAGTGGTCATAGCTCTTGGAGAAAACTCCAAGACTGTCACATCCCTAGACTAATGTGATTTTTTACTATGTGTAAAATATGTAACCTTGTATTTACAGACAAATAATCCAGTCATGGCTCATCAAAGAAGCTCATTATGCACCAGTTGGAGATTATTACCAAGTACTATGACTGGTTACACACAGACATTGTCTCTAAATTGCCCAGACCTAAGTGACACATCTATAATGCAACCTCTACACCTAAGGCTCAGGCTTTGTCAGATAGTATTATAGCTATGACTATTTATTTCTTAGTTTCATTTTCTTGAAATAACTTTTTCCATACTTTTATTCTAAGGTACTGTCAGTCGTTAATGGCAAGGTGTGTTTCTTGAAGCAGCAAAAAAATGGTTCTTGCTTTCTAATCCAATCAGTCTGTGTCTTTTTATTGGGGAATTGATACTATTATTATTGAGAGTTGCTATTGACCAATATTTATTGATTACTGTTATGTTGTGGGTGTGATATTCTTTTCAGCATCTTTTGGTTAACTCTTCTGGCATTGTTTACCCATTCCTCTTGAGAGTACTTAACTTTCTCTTCAGACCAAGGCATTCCTTCTTATAGCCTCTGTAGTCCTGGCTTAGTGGAAATAAATTATTTAAATCTTTATATCATGGAAAGTTTTTATTTTTCCTTTGAGTAAAGCTGATAGTTTTGTGTGACATAGTAGTCTTGCCTGGCATTTGTATTCTTTCAATACTTGTAAGAAATGGGTCCAAGCCCTTATGGCTTTCATAGTCTCCATTTAAAAGGAAGCTGCTATTCTGATGGGCCTGCCTTTATATTGGACTTGAGCTTTATCTCTCACAGCTTTCAATATCTTTCCTTTGTTCTGTACATTCAATATTATGACTTTTATATGATTTATGGATTTTCTTCTCTAGTGCTGTCTACTTGGTGTTCTGCATGCCTCTTGTACCTTGACAGGTATCTCTTTCCTTAGATTTGACCTGGGTTTCTTTCCCTTCTCTACATGTGATTTGATGGTTGTTCATTTTATAATGTCCTAGAGATACTACATGTTCCATTCCTGGGTTATTTCAGTTCTTGTATTATTTGACCAAGTGATCAATTTCCTCTACCTTGTCCTCAAGTTCTAAGAGTCTCTCTTCTACTTGATCTAATTTGTTAATGAGGTGTTCCTCTGAGATTTTTTTCTGACCTCCTGAGTTTTTCTTTTCAATTTTTATTTCAGTTTTGCTTTTATTTAGTGATTCTATCCCTTTATTAAATTCTAATTTCATATCCTGAATTATTTTAGTTATTTCATTCAAGTGTCTGTTATTTCATGGTCTTGATTGAGTCTTTTATTCATATCCTCTTTGAGTTCATTGAACAAACTTAAAATTGCCATTTTTGAATCACTGACTTGTGCATCAGCTAGGCTGCCTTTATCAGAATACATTAGGATTGTAGTGCTAATTTCCGAAAGAGACATGTTGTGTTGGTTATTCATATTGTGTTTTTGCAGTGGGACCTAGGCATCTAAAATTATGTAGTTGATGGCATTTCTTAGTATGAATATCTGATCTCACTTTTGTTGAATGGGTGTTTGGGATATTTGGTTGCTGTTACCCCAACTTTTCAGGTTGTAGTCGAGTAGTGCTTAGGGTTCAGTATTGGTGCCCCTTTGTGTTGATGCATGACTTGTATGTAAGAAGTGTCCTTAGTTACACTACTAATAGTCACAATCTGAGTTTGTGACATTTCTGAATATGAGATTCCAGGCAGGAATTCATGCAATCTCAGAGTAGCAAGGTAGGCAAACTAGCTGCTGGGTGAGCAGGCAAGCAGATAAGTCTCCACTGATTTTTGATTGGAGGGATGGTGTGATTCCAATTCAGAGGTAACCAAGAAAACATGAAAACGTAACTCTTGACTTGGTCTGTCTGAAATGATGCACAGGTTGTACAATGCCATCAATGCCTAGGAACGTGGGGATGGCAGCAAAGGTAGGAGAGGTTCTATAGAACTGAACAAGCTGGGCCAGTGCAAAGGTAACATGACCCAAGCTAGGCCTGGGAGTCTCGGGAAGCAGACAGAGAATGCTTGGGCTGGGGAACTCATCTCTCTGACAAGTTCACAGAGTATGTGAGAGTTGGGACTTTGAGCACTGGATGGCAGACAGGAAACCCTATAGAATCCTTCACTTTAGCTGATTGCTATAGGTAAGACTTCAAGCACTATGCTGAAGATGAATGGGGAAAGTGGAATTGTGGAACAGGAAGAATTAAATAGGTCAGGGGATGAGGTGTAAAGTAGAGGGAAAAGATTGAGGAGTGATAACCAACACTAAAGGGCTTTGGGAAAAGTCATGTGGAAAACGACTACTGTAGAAACCTCCAAGTATGGAAGGAGTCATCATGTATATACAATGGAGTCACTATATATATATATATATATACACATATATATGATGGAGTGACCCTATAATAGGCCAATATTATCCCTACTAGACACTGCAGGCTAGCAAATAAACACCCAGGGGCAGGAATGAGCTGCATCTGTCAGAGTTGTAGGCAAAGAACATCCACAGATCCTCCAATTTGCAGACCATTGTAATTGCTCTTTTTTACCCTCCATAACTTGATGGTAAAACCCTATTGCTGAAGATATCATATACTTAAATCATAGAACATAGAAGAATAGAGCTGGAAACATCATCCTTACTGGCTAAAACTCATAGTACTGGAAGGTGCATGTTACTGGAAGAGAAAAGTAATTATCAATCTTATCCATCTGTGATTGTTGCAAGCTATGATAATGACTGGCCTAGCAACATATGCCCACTGGTGTAATAGTGGCATGAATGTTATGAGAGTAACCTGGCACTTCTGATTAGCTTTAAGGCCTGCACCACAAGATGGATCCAATACCTGACACTGTTATCAGAGCCAAGACCCTGTGATAACTAGGTCAGAGCGCCAAGGCAGAACCTACTACTAGTATTCTTCTGTATGGACATAGAATTAAATTGACTCCTAATTACCTAGTTCTATATCCAAACATTAGTGCATTTCTTAACCCTCATCATAGAAACTTCTACTTGCAATGGGTGGTGATTAATACAGAGACCCACAACTGGTCCATGTCCAGAGAATAACAGACTGTGAAATGATTAGCCCTAATTGGGATATCTATATCAGATTCCTCCACGACAAAACCTGGGGATCATCTCAAAGGAGAGACAGAAAGATTGTATGGGCTAGAGGTAGTGAATAATTAGACAGTAACAAGGTTTTCTGAAGACAGTTGGACAGTTGTACAAATGAACTTACAGCAATTGTGACAGCATGTGCAAGACCTGGGCAAGCTCATGCCAGAAAAATTCCAGCATGGAGTCTAGGTTTTCTTACTTACTGTAACAGTTTTTAGTTCCTTCCATTTACCTGCAAAATCCATGGCTTCCTTTTTATTTAGCACTGAATAGAACTGCATTGTCTAAATGTACCACATTTTCATTATCCACTCATCAGTTGAGGAACATTTATGCTTTGTCTATTTCCTAGCTATTAGAAAATAGAAGCAAATAAACATGCTTGGGTAAGTATCTCTGTACTAGGATATCAAGTCCTTTGAGCATATGCCCAGGAGTGGTATATTTATTTTTTTAGTTTCTAAGAGTTCCTCACACTGGTTTCCATGGTGGCTGCAACAGTTTGCTATTCTACCAGCACTGAATGAGAGTTCTCTTTTCCCCACATCCTCAAAATCATTTGTGATCATCTGTTTTCTTGATCTTAGCCATTGTGACTGGGGTAAGAGGAAATCTTAAAGTACTTTTGATTTGCACTTTCCTAATTACTTAGGATGTTCAATACATTTATATGGATTTATTAGTCATTTCTCTTCTTTTGAGAACTGTGTTCAGGTCTGTAGCCAACATTTTATTTGAGTTTTATGTTTTTTGAATTTTTTAAATAAACAGTTTATTGAGAATGTTATACATGCATATCAGGTGTTTTGATCAAATCCATGCCCATTCCCTCCCCTCCAAATCCTTGCATATCTCCCCATCACTTTTTTCTGATAACTTCATGTACTCTCTCTTCTTCTTTGATTTATTATTGATGGTGCTTTCGGCTACTCTAACGTTCCCCCTTCTGAAGAGGTAACCCTAAAATCTTTTAAGGATTAGATAAAAGCTCCCAAATATTTTCGACATTTTTGGCCTTTGGAACAGAGTATGTTACTAAGAGGCCCAAGGACATTGTGAGTTTTAGCCAAAAAACTGTCTACTTTTCCTTGGGGCCTTTTTACCCTAACTGCCTAGGCAATTCCTACCTCTTATTCTTAGTACACCATCCTCTGAAAAGGTTACCCAAATTGCCAATAGGGAATCAGGACACAGACCGCTCTGGCTTCTTCCATGCTGAACAGGGATGCAGAGTGAGGCAACTGGAGTACCCCTTCAGTCGGTCTATCTAAAAGACTCCCAAATTGCATAACTCTTATATCAAGGAGGAAAAGAAAGTCTTTGAATGGTGAATAGGAGATGTGAAGGAGAAGCAATGGCAAGAGTAATTAGCATTACAAGTTCTAGACAGGGAACTAGAAAAAAGTCAGAACAGGGCAATTTTCAAATGTTCATATGAAAGTCCATTAGAATTTCCTGACAAGGGCTTCCAAAGGCATCCCTCTTGGGTTCCTCCTCATTTTCCTTTTGTCTTCAAAAGCTGGACTCTTGAAAAACAGATTCAGGATTTGCTTTCAGATATTTTGATAACTGTTGGAGTGGTTAGAATCAGTGTCAGTTCCCTCTCAAAGTCTTCTAGATAGGGGAAGAAAACAAGTTTATCCATCATTTTAGAACAATAGTGGGTTGTCTCCCTTAGCTATGGGTGGGCACTACAGTATTAGAGACCAAGATTTGAAGTCTTACATCTGAGCAGCACTTTCTGCTTGTAAACAAAATCATCAATGAGAAATAATTGTCTAAGTAACATTTTATATGAACTTAAGCCTAGTGTCTGGGAAGTGTAATCTCTTGGACTCTTAAAGAAGCATACCAATTATTTAAATCTTTGGTTATACTTTTCTGTTATGTATTTAAGACCATGCAGTTGGCCCAGATTAACCCATACAGTTGGCCCAGATAAACCAATTTATTTTTACTCTTAAGGTCATTTGAGGATCTGTTCCTCAGGGGTCGCATGGGCTTGGGAGGAGCTCCTGGATCCTTTCTTTTATCAGTTCCATCTATGTGAAGATAAGTCAAAGTCCTACTCAACCATGTCTGGCTTCGCTTGGAAACATGAATGAGATTTTTCCTCTGAGTTGAACCCTCCTCATTATAGGCTGGACACTGGCTCAAGTCCATCTCATGGGGTCTCCATGTCCTCCCTGAACAAGAGGACAGGTGACTCACCACAGTTATAGGACATTTTGAGAGATGTTCCATAGTCCCCTGGAACTTAGTCAACCTTGGAGGGCAAGGGGCAAAAACTGCCCTTTAATTCCTTCTGACCACATTAGTATAGGCCTCAAACTATGCCTGTTAAACATCCAATAACATTAGTTCCACCAGCCTGGTACTTTTAATTATCATGTGATATGTAGATAAGGCTTGGGTAAAAAAACAAATACTCTTAGATAAACTTTGACTAGATATATATTTTGTTCCTTAAACTAGTTGACTAAACTATGACCATAGACATTTTAAGATTATGTGTATATTATTTTTGTTTCATCCTTTAAATATCATAATAAACCTAAACAGACTTTCATCACTTGCTTAGGCTTTCTCATTTTTTCTATTTTGGAAAATATCTCCATTCCCATATCCTTTTAACATCTTTTACATTCTCATTTTCTTTCTTTTTTTTTTTTAATAATTATGAGACATAATAGCATTAACAAATAAATTTTCCATTTGTTGTGAGACTTCTTTTCCTGGCGATGCTAAGTAATGCTTATTCCCTTTCAAGGTTCTAGTGTTGAGCCAATATTTGATTAAAGTTTTACTGGGGAACCAATGAATTTATTGAGCTTACTTACCTAGATAAGCGAGGAGTTGCTGGGGTATATGTATGACCTGAGGATATGCACACTGGAAAGCCTTTACCCAGCATGGGTCATGCCTTTTCTTCCTAGCCTTCCCCAGATTGTATACTTTAGCCCTCCCCAAATCCAGGAGGTCGTGTATGATTAGGGTCAAATTACAATCAGTTGGCTAGGAAGAGTGGCTGGATAATGCAGTGAGGTCCAATGACCCTGCTTGGCCCTCCTTTAATGAATGAGCACAACCGACAACAAGCCAAATAATGATGATGTTTAGCCATGAGGCTCAGCTGAAGTCGTGATGATGGTAATTATTTCATGCAGAAGGGACTACTGTATAGCATCATCTTATTAAAAGGACCTGGAATTTAAAAGGATTTGGTGCTAGGATCCACATATGAGGGAGAACATATGTCGTTTGTTTTTCTGAGTCTGTGTTACTTCACTTAGTATAACAGTTTCTAGATCCATCCATTTACCTGCAAATTTCAATATTTCATCTTTTTTTACTGCTGAATAGAACTCCATGGTGTAAATATACCACATTTTTGTTAATCACTTGTAAGTTGAGGTGCACATAGGTTGCTTCCATCTCTCAGCTATTGTGAAAAGAGCAGCAACAAACATGGTTGTACAAGTGTCTCTACAATAGAAGTCCTTTGGGTATATGCCAAGGAGTGGTATAACCGAGTCATATTGTAGGTTCATTTTTAGTTTTTTAAGAGTTCGCCACACTTTTCCATAGAGGTTTCATGAGTTTGCAATCCCACCAGCAGTGAATAAGTGTTTCCCTTTCTCCACATCCTTGCCAGCATTTGGTATCATTTGTTCTCTTGATCCTAGCCAGTCTAATTGAGGTAAGGAGATATTTTAGGATGTTTTTAATTTGCATTTCCCTAATTACTAAGGATGTTGAACACTTTTTGAGATGTTTCTTAGTCATCTTTATTTCTTCATTTGAGAACTCTCTGTTTAGATCTTTAGTCCATCTTTAATTGGGTCATTTGATTTCTCAATTCTTTGTTTTTTGAGATTTTTATGTATTCTGGATGTTAAACCCCTGTCAGACTTGTCACTGGTGGAGACTTTTCCCCATTCTGTGGATTTTCTCTTCACTTTTTTATTGTTTCCTTTGCTGTCGAGAAGCTTTTTAGATTAATGAGGTCCCACTTGTTGATTGCTGACCTTAATTCCTGAGCAACTACTGTCTGATTTAGAAAATCCTTTCCTACACCTATATCTTGTAAGTTACTGCTAATATTTTCTTCTAGTAGTTTCAGGCTTTCCAGTTTCACATTGAGGTCTTTGATCCATTTGGAGTTGACTTTTGTGCAAGGTGAAAGATAAGTATCTGCTTTCATTCTTCTACAGGTGGAGATCCAGTTTTGCCAGCACCATTTGTTGAAGATGCTGTCTTTCCTCCATTGTGTGTTCTTGGCACCTTTGCCAAATATAAGATGGCTGAAATTGCATGTACTCAGGTATTGATGTTCCATTGATCTATGTATATATTTTTGTGCCAGTACCATGCTGTTTTTAAGATTTTAGCTCTATAGTATACTTCGAGATCTGGTGTAGTAATCCCCTCAGTGTTGCTCTTTGTGCTCAGGGTTGCTTTGCCTATCTGGGGTCTTTTGTGCTTCCATATGAATTTAAGGATGGGTTTTTCCAATTCTGTGAAGTATGCCATGGGGATTTTGATTGGGATTGCTTTGAATCTATATATTGCTTATGGTAGGACAGTTATTTTCACAATATTAATTCTTCCAATCCATGAATGTAGGAAGTCCTTCTATCTCCTTGTGTCTTTCTCAATCTTTTTAATGATTTAAAATTTTCATTGTAGAGATCTTTGATATCTTTGGTCAAATTTATTCCAAGATTTTTTTTGCAGCTATTGTAAATGGGAGCATTTCCCTGTATTCTTTCTCCAATTGCTTGTTATTGGTATATAGAAAGGCTACTGATTTTTGTAGTTTGATTTTATAACCTGCAACTATACTGAAAGTGTTGATCAGTTCCAGGACTTTTCTGGTGGAACTTTGGGATCTCTTAGGTATAGTATCATATCATCTGCAAAAAGTGATAGTTTGACCTCTTCTTTTCCAATTAGTACTCCTTTAATTTATTTCTCCTGTCTCATTGCTTTAGCAAGAGTTTCAGGTACTATGTTGAAAAGGAGTGGAGATAGTGGACATCCTTGTCTTGTTTGGTGTATATAGCATTGATTATGTTGAAGTATGCTCCCTTCAGTCCAATTCCCTCTAGGACTTTGAACATAAATGCATGCTGAATTTTGTCAAAAGCCTTTTCTGCATCTATTGAGATGACAATGTGTTTTTTGTCTTTGAGTCCATTTATATGATTAATGATGTTTATTGATTTGTGTATATTGAACCAGCTGTGCATCTCTGGGATCATGGTGAATGATCTTTTTGATTTGTATCTGTATGTGGCTTGCAAGTATTTTGTTCAGAATTTTTGCATCTATGTTCATTAAGGATATGGCTGTATAGTTTCCTTTTTTGATTGTGTCTTTACCAGGTTTGGGTATTAGAGTGATGCTGGCTTCACAGAAGGAATTTGAGGGTCCTCCCTCTTTTTCTATCTTTTTGAATAATTTAAGTAGTATTGGTTGGACATCTTTAAACGTCTGGTAGAAGTCTGCTATAAATCCATGTAGGCCTGGGCTTTTTTCATTTGGGAGGCTTTGTATTACTGTTTCAATTTCCTCATATGTAATGGGTCTGTTTAAACTGATGATCTCTTCTTGGTTTAACTTTAGTGGGTCCCATGATTTTAGATATTCATCCATTTCTTTTAGATTTTCTAATTTGGTAGCATATGTTTTTTAAAATATTCCCTTATAATGACCTGGATCTTTTGGGTGCCTGTTGTGATGTTTCCCCTTTCATCTCTGATTTTGTTGATTTGGATTTGCTTTCTTTCTTTTGGTTAGCTGGGCTGAGGGTCTGCCTATCTTGTTTAGCTTTTCAAAGAACCAGCTCTTAGATTCATTGATTCTTTGTATTGTTTTCTTTGTTTCTATTTCATTAATTTCTGCTCTGATTTTTGTTATTTCTTCTCTTCTGCTGGCTTTGGGTTTCATTTGTTCTTGCCTTTCCAGGGTCTTGAGTTGCAGTGTTAGGTAATTTATTTGGGCTCTTTCTAATTTTAATGTAGCTATAAACTTCCCTCTTAGGACTGCTTTTAAAGTGTCCCAGAGGTTGTGTTGTGTTGTATTGTCCTTTTCATTGAGTTCCAGGAATTCTCTTATTTCTTTCTTAATTTCTCCTTTGACCAACTTGTTGTTTAGCAGTGTGTTGTTCAATCACCACGAGTTTGTGTAGTGACTGGGGCTTTGTCCAGTGTTGATTTTGAGCTTAATTGCATTGTAGTCTGATTGAAGGCATGGGGTTATTTCAATTTTTTTGTATTTGTTGAGGTTTGTTTTGTGACCCAGTATGTGGTCAGTTTTTGAAAAAGTTCCATGGGGTGCCGAGTAGAATTTGTATTCTTTGGTGCTTGGATAGAATATTCAAAGATGTCTGTTAGGTCCATTTGATGTATGGTATCATTTAATTCAGATGTCTCTCTGTTTATTCTTTGTCCAGTTGACCTGTCTAATGGAGACAGTGGGGTATTGAAGTCCCCTACTATTACTGAGTTGGGGTTAATCTGTTTCTTAAAGTCCTGTAGTATTGTTTTTATGAAGTTGGCTGCACCAGAGTTTGGTGCCTATATGTTCACGATTGTAATATCTTCTTGGTTAATTGTTCCTTGGATTGGAATGAAGTGACCTTCCTTATCTCTTCTGATTAGTTTTACTTTGAAGTCTAATTTTGTCAGGTATTAGAATTGCAACCCCTGTTTGTTCCTCAGTGACCTTTGCTTGGAATATTCTTTTCCATCCTTTTATTTTAAGGTAGTGCCTGTCCTTGAAGGTGAGATGGATTTCTTACAGACAGCAAAAGATGGATTTTGTTTCTTAATCCATTCATTTACCCCGTGACTTTTGACTGGGGCATTCAGTCCATTGATTTTTAGTTATTATTGAAAGATATGTATTTGTTGTCATCATTTTGATTGCTTTCTTTGTCTAATTTTGTGTTTCCTCAATTATACCTTTATTATTTTCTTTCATTGCCCTTGGGGTATAAAGTTTCTTTCTCCAGTCCTTGTATTGCATCAACTCTTCTCTGAAGGGCTGGTTTTGTGGACATGTATTCTTTCAGGCTATTGATGTCATGGAAGACATTCCCCCTCAACTGTAATAGACATTTTTGCTGGGAAGAGTATTCAG
This sequence comes from Nannospalax galili, assembly GCF_000622305.1. Classification (NCBI taxonomy): domain Eukaryota; kingdom Metazoa; phylum Chordata; class Mammalia; order Rodentia; family Spalacidae; genus Nannospalax; species Nannospalax galili. Next base: position 489,836 of record NW_008360313.1, read on the forward strand.
GTCTGCCATCTATTGTCATGTAGAACTAGAAATACCTTGGTCCAGGCTCTTCCATCTTTCATAGTTTGCTTTGATAAGTCAGTTGTAATTCTGATGGTCTTTCCTTTATACATGACTTGCTTTTCTTTTGCTGCTTTTAGCATTCTCTCTTTGTTCTGTACATTTAGTGTTTTTACTATGATATGCCAGAGGAGAATTTCTTTTCTGGTCCTGTCTATTTGGTGTTTTATGTGTTTCTTGTGTTTGCATTGGGATGTCTTTCCTTATTTTGGGGAAATTCTCTTCTAAAATCCTGTTTAAGATCTGGTCAACACCATTAACCTGAAATTCTTCTCCTTCCTCTATACCTATGATACATAGATTTGGTCTTTTCACGTGTCCCACATCTTTTAAATATTCCATTCCTGTGTTTTTTAAATTTTTTCATAATCTTTGCTTGAGTGGTCCAACTCTTCCATTTTATCCTCCAGTGTTGATATTCTGTTTTCCATTTCATTCATTCTAGAGGTGAGGCTTTCCCCTGTTGTTTCAAGTTGACTTAAGTTTTTTTCACTTCCTTCTTCATTTCTGCCTGAGTTTTCTTCAATGTTTCTATTTCTTCTGTGAATTCATTCAGAAATTTATCCCTATCTTCTTTTAGTGCTTTGATTTGTTTGTTCATGTGCTCTTTAAACTCGTTGAATTCCTTGATCATGTTTATGATTATTCTTTTAAATTCTGTATCCTGGGTTATCTCAAGGGGGTTCTCCTTGTAGAACTCTTTTATAGGACTGGTGGAGTTTGGTGGAGACGTAGTGTTTTGGCTTTCCACTTTATTATTCTTTCATTGTGATTTTAGCATGTGAATTTCTTTTGTTGTTTTTTATTCTGATATGAAAATTAAGCTGAAGTTTGCTTCCATTTGTATTATTGGTGTGTCTTGGTCCTTTTCTTATTGGTTATGTAAAGTGGTTGTTCCAGGTTTCAGTTTCTCTTGGGTTTTGTTTTGGAGGGAACTGGTGGCTTCAGATCAGCTACTCAGGATCTCCCACAGAAGCCCAAGTCAGGTGCCAGTCAGGTACACTCAGGCTTCTTTCTAAGGTTTGGATTCCTACTAGTGGGAACTCAAAGCAAAATTTGGGAACTTCCCTAAGGGTGGGCCAATTTTGGGACTCTCATGTGGTCTGTTGAGTTCTCAGCTCCTATGCCAGAGGGAGGCCAGAACAGGCACTCTCTGGTGGTCTGCTGAGATCTCAGCTTTATCCTATCAAAGGGCAGAGGTCTGCCCAGTGTCCTTGGGAGAGGCGTCATGTAATCCCAGTTAGGGGGTTGCGTTCAGTGTGATTTACAGAAGCTCCTCATCACATGGAGGCAGGATCCAGGTACTCTCAGGTGGTCTCCTGAGTTCTCAGTACCTATGCTAGAGGGAGGCTGGAACAGGCACTCAAGTAGTACTCTTTTTATGAAACTGGTTGCACCAGAGTTTGGTATATATATGATTATAATGTCTTCTTGGTTGATTGTTTCTTTGATCAGAATGAAGAGACCTTCTTTACCTCTTCTGATTAATTTTAGCTTGAAATCTATTTTGTCAAATATTGGGATAGTAAAGCCTGCTTATATCTTGTTTCTTTTTCTTCCCATTTCCTTGAGTATTTCTTCTATCTTTTCACTCCATCCTTGAAGGTAAAATGAGTTTCCTTTACACAACAAAAAGATGGATTTTGTTTCTTTGACATTTTGTTTTGCATTTCATACATCTTGATCATATTTAAACCATCTCCCTATCTGAACCCCCTTTAACCTTCCCACCAAATGTCATGCATTCTGTTATATATGGTAAGGCTACCATAAGCCATACTGATGTTCCCAAATGTCTCTCAGTGTGAATCCACTGGAACCTAGCCATCCTATTTAGAGTCACTCCCTTAAAAGCAACTCTCCCTCTTCCAGTAGTCATTGGTTGCTAATAGTTCCTCAGCTAAGATTGGGGGTTATTATCCATTTTGCCAACTCTTTGCTGGGTTTTTGCATGGTTTGATCTTACATGGATCAGTCTTGTGCATGCAGTCACCATTGTTGCGAGTTCATATGAACAAGTTCCCAGACACCTGGAAAACGCTGTTTCCTGATGATCACCCACCACCCCTGGCTCTTAGTTTTCACATCCCTCTTCCACAATGGTCCCTAAGCTTTGGGTAGCAGAGGTTTGATACAGGTGTCCTACCCAAGGACAAGCACCCTGCATTCTCTTGTTCTCTGCAGTTTGGCCAATTGTGGCTTTCTGGGTTAATCATCATCTGTTGCATGAAGAAGCTCTGCTGGTGAGAGCTGAGATGCACATTAATATTCTTTCTGCTTCCCCCACCCCCCGGTCCCCTATGTTTCCAAAACCTTAAGTATAGAGGTTGCATTGTAACTGTGTCACTTTGGGATGCGTATCTCACAGATATATTCTTATTCTCTGAGTTTGACTAGTTATAGAACTCTGTAATTGTTTCCATATGTTGCAAAAAGAAGCTTTTTTGATGGGTGGTAAGAGGTACACATGTCTGTAAATATAAGTGTGCATATTTAGAGTACAGTAGAACTTATGTTTGTCTGGGGGTATGACAAAAGTAGGTTAGGCTCTATGACTCCATGTATATTTGGCTATGTTTACAGTATCACACAAGTTCCTTCCCATTGAGCAAGTCTTATGTCCAATTAGACAGCTGTTAACTACCTCCAATAAACTAAGATTAAGATCAAGTCTTCTTTGTTTGAAAAATACCTACCAGGTAAGAAGTCTTATCTCTTGAATCATTTTTGGAGTGGTTAACCAGCCTGACCTGGGGCTATTTTTTTCCTGGATCTGTATGAACCTCCTTTTCTGTTCCTTCTGTTCACCTGCTTCTCTCATCAACCACTCCGTCAGCTAAGCTTCCACTCCATCGCAGACCATTGCTGATTACACACTTCACTGGAATGCTAAAACCATTCACTTTCTCACTGGCAAAAGCACTAAAAATTTTTGTAAGCTACATTGTCCCTTCTGAGGCATGTTAAGATATTCCTAAATCCATCTATCTAAGAAGCGTTCTAGAAGAAAAAGTAACAAAATCTTGAATGTGTAATAACCCACTAATTTACTTGATATGAAGAAGCTAAAAATAACTGAATAATTCAAACCTCATTCAAACTATGAAGGCTGAGTGTCCTAAAAAAAATACATTGAGGGACTGGAGAGATACCTCAGCAGTTAAGAGCACTGGCTGCTCTTGCAGAGGACATAGGTTTGATTCCTAGCACCTACATGGTAACTAATAACCATCTATAACTCCAGTTCTGTGGGAATCCAGTGCTCTCTTCTGGCCTCTGCAGGCATGCATGACATTAGTGCACTTACATACATGTAGGCAATACATTCATACACATAAAATAAAAATAACAAATACAATATTTTTTTAAAAATACATTGAAGACAGTGGTTCTTAAAGTGTTGCTCTAATATGGCCAGCATCAAAACATTCTGGGATATTTATTTCTTACAATGAATAGTAAAAGAATATAGGTTATTTTTACTACCAAGTTACATTTACTTGGATGGATTTGAAAAATTATGATATAGTCTATACTTTCAGTGATCAATATGCTAATTTTAAGTATATATCTTTTCTTTTTAAAACTATTTTGTTATTTTTTGTTGTTGATTACTTATTTAATAACCACATACTTAGAAGAACCATTTCATTACAACAGCGTTGACATATTCAATAACAATTTTCTGAGCTAAGATGCATCTTTTTCAGAATTGGCTGAAAAAATTTAGGTTTACAGTTGAATTATTACAGTTATACAATATTGTAATCAGTATAAACCCTATAAGACATAAAGCTGAATGAGGTTTTAACCTTTAAAAAAGATCTCCATTTCATTATTAAAATACACAGTTTCATACAGAAAAATTCATTTTTCAATGCAATTGACATTAAGATGTTTGCACATGCATTTCTAATCTCTATACATATGATTATTACTAGTGATAGTCAGTTACTTTCTGAGCTCCTTGGCATCTAAAGATGGATATAAAGTCATCAGGTACATTTAAATGGTAATGTTTTTCACATATACAAATTATTATTTTTATCATTATTTTTTAATTTTTAATAAATGCATGATTAGAAGAAGCACTTCACTACAGATTTAACATATTCAGTAACACACTCCAGAGCAAGAGTACATCTCTTTCCCAAGTGGGTGCAAGTTTCTAGGTTCACAGTTGAGCTAATACAGTTACACAATATTGAACTCTGTATAAGCCTTATAAGACATAAAATTGAATGAGTTCTTTAACCTTTAAAAAAGATCTCCTTTTCATTTTAGAATATATTGTTCCTTGCAGAAAGACTCATTGTTTTTGCTACTAACACTGAGATGTTGGCGCATGCATCTCTAATCTGTATTCATCTGATTATAACTAGTCATAATGGGTTGCACTTGGATCCTTGGCGCGTGTGTATGTCTATGAAGTCATCGGGTAGATTTCAATGGTAATGTTTATCACCTCTACTAATTAGCATGATGTAAATTTCCATGCTTCCTCCTCAAATACATTTTTAAAAATTTGTTGATTTTTTTTATGTGTGTGTATGTCACACAGAACATCCCAAACCATCTTATTCAATTATACACCAGATGGCACCCTCCCATAGCTTCCCTCTCCCCACTAGAGCCCTTATACTCTGATATCCCTGCTACTGTCTGCTGTGCTGTTGGTACGCAGCCAATCTCCACTACTTGCCCTTCTGGTGAATGTAGTCAGCCTACCTAGAGGTCTTTGTTTTAGGAGGGTCAGCTGTTCCTCCTCTAGCAGCAATCAGTTGTCAATATTCCTTCACATAAGATTAGGGTCTGCTGAATATTTTCCCAGTTCTATGCTGTGTTACTATTTGGGAGTCCCTTTGGTCACACTGGCCAACAACTCAAAAGAAGATATCTCCTATCAGTCATTGTTGCTTGTTATGTAGCCTTTAGCTATGCATATGGACTCCTAAGAAATTATATTGACCTGTTTAATCTTTGGATATACTTTCCTTTTGGATATTTAAGGCCATACAGTTGGCCCAGATAAACCAATTAATTTTTACTCTTAAGGTTGTTTGAGGATCTGTTCCTCAGGGGTCACATGGGCTTGGGAGGAGCCCCTGGCTCCTTTCTTTTGCCAGTTCTGCCTATGTGAAGATAAGTCAAAGGTCCTGCTCAACCATTGTTGGCTTTGCTTGGAAGCATGGAGGAAGTGATTCCTCTGTGCTGACCCTCCTCTTTGTAGACTGGACACTGGTTCAAGTCCATCTGGTGGGGTCTCCTCGGCCTCATTGATCAACAGTATAGGTGACCCACCACAAATACAGGACATTTTGAGAGATGCTGATAGTCCCCTGGAACTAGTCGACCTAGGAGGGCAAGGAGCAAAAACTGTCCTTTATGTCCCTCTGACCAAATTAGTATAGGCCTCAAAG
>NW_008360313.1:495363-496363 GCF_000622305.1 Nannospalax galili
AGTATAGGCTTCAAAGTATGTCTGTTAAACATCCAAGAAGGTTAGTTCCACCAGTCTGGTACTTTTAATTTCTGTGTGTCATGTAGATAAATCTTGGGCAAAGACCAGTTGTTCTCAGATAAACCTTACCTAGACATATATTTCTTGATCTGCTATGTATAATTTGTCAATAAGTTGTAGGAGTAATATGGTTTTCAAAACTAGCTAGGCATTATTTATCTCTCGCATTGTCTCACCCCTCCACCATAGTTTTCCCACTTAAGGTGTCCCCATTTCCCCACTTTCTCCCTAATACCCTTCTCCTACAGTCCTACCTCTCTTGATCTCCTTCTTTCCCCTTATCCCCTAGTTTCCTTGTATACCCTTCCCTCACCACTCCCTTAAATGAACCCAATTTTTATCCGTATCTCCCTTATTAAGGCCTGTTTCCTATTGTTCTTCTCTTTCAGGTTTTTTCTTTCATTTACCTCCCTGTTTCCTTTCCATTATCCTGGTACCTGTAGTTATGTCTGGATACATACTCACTTATCAGGATTTTGTTCTAGGATCCACATATGAGGAAGAACATATGTCGATTTTTTTCGGAGTCTGTGTTATTTCACTTAGTATAACAGTTTCTAGTTCCATCCATTTACCTGCAATTTCATGATTTCATCTTTATTGCTGAGTAAAACTCCATCGTATAAATGAAACACATTTTCATTGTCCAGTCATCAACTGAGGGACACTTAGGTTGCTTCCATCTCTTAGCTATTGTGAAAAGAGCAGCAACAAACGTGGATGTACAAGTGTCTCTGCAATAGGATGAGTTCTTTGGGTGTATGCCAAGGAGTAGTATAACTAGGTCAAATGGTAGGTTCATTTGTAGTTTTTTAAGAATTCTCCACACTGCTTTCCATAGGGGTTGAACAAGTTTGCTGGCCCACCAGCAGTGGATGAGTGTTCACCCTTCCCTACATCCTCTCCAACATTTGGTATCATTTGTTCTCTTGATCTTAGC
>NW_008360313.1:496637-497693 GCF_000622305.1 Nannospalax galili
GGGTGTGTTGCTGGTAAAGATTTTCTCCCATTCTGTGGGTTTTCTGTTTGTTTCCCTGGTTGCCTCCTTTGATGTACAGAAGCTTTTTAGTTTAATGAGGTCCCATTTGTTATTTCCCTTGTTTCCTGAGCAATTGATGTCCGGTTTAGAAAATCCTTTCCTACATCTTTTTCTTGTGGGTTTTTCCCAAAGTTTTCTTCTAATAGTTTCAGAGTTTCAGACTTTACATTGAGGTCTTTGAGGCATTTGGAATTGACTTTTGTGCAGGGTGAAGGATAGGGGTTTAGTTTCATTCTTCTATATGTGGAGATCCAGTTGCCAGCACCATTTGCTGAACATGCTGTCTTTCCTCCAGTGAATATTCTTGGCCCCTTTGTCAAATATCAGGTGGCTGAAATTGCATTTACTCAGATTGGGGTCTTGTCTTTGGTCAGGTTTATTTTATTCTTTTTTAGCTCTTGTGAAGGGGAGTGTTTCCATGTGCTCTCTCTCTGATTGCTTGTTATTGGTATATAGAAAGGCTACAGACTTTTGTAGGGTAATTTTGTAACCTGCCACTTTACTGAGCACGTTAATAATTTCTAGGAGTTTTCAGGTGGAATTTTTGGCATCTTTTAGATATATCATCTGCAAAAAGGGATAATTTTATCTCTTCTTTTCCAATTATTACTCCTTTAATTTCCTTGTCTTGTCTTAATGATCTTGCAAGCGAATCAAGGACTATGTTAAAGAGAAGTGGAGATAGTGGACAGCCTTGTCTGGTTCCTGATTTCAATGGGAATGCTTCCAGTTTTTCTCTATTTAGAATGATGTTTGTTATATATGGCTTAAATTATGTTGAGGTATGTTCCCTCCAGTCCAACTCTCTCTAGGACTTTATCATAAATACATGTTGAATTTTGTCAAAGGCCTTCTCTGCATCTATTGAAATGACCATGTGGTTCTTGTCTTTGAGCCCATTTATATGATTTATGATGTTTAATGACACGTATATTGAACCATCCCTGCCGACTTGATCATGGTGGATGATCTTTTTGATATGTGTCTGTATGTGGT
>NW_008360313.1:498144-499937 GCF_000622305.1 Nannospalax galili
GTCTATTGTGATGTTTCCCCTCTCATCTCTGATTTTGTTGATTTGGAGGTGCTCTTCCTTCTTTTCGTTAACTGGGATAAGGGTATGTCATTCTTGTTTATCTTTTCAAAGAACCAGCTCTTGGATTCATTGATTCTTGGTATTGTTTTCTTTGCTTCAATTTCATTAATTTCTGCCCTGATTTTACACATTTCTTCTTGTCTACTGGGTTTGGGTTTCAATTGCTGTTGCTTTTCAAGTGATTTCAGTTGCAACGTTAAGTCATTTATTTGTGTTCTTTCTGATATTTTGACATAGGCACTTAGAGCTATAGACTTCCCTCTGAGGACAGCTTTCAGTGTGTCCCAGATGATTTGTTGTGTTATATTGTCCTCTTCATTTTGTTCCAGGAAAACATTTACTTCTTTCTTAATTTCTCTTATTGCTGTTGCTTTTCAAGTGATTTCAGTTGCAACGTTAAGTCATTTATTTGTGTTCTTTCTGATATTTTGACATAGGCACTTAGAGCTATAGACTTCCCTCTGAGGACAGCTTTCAGTGTGTCCCAGATGATTTGTTGTGTTATATTGTCCTCTTCATTTTGTTCCAGGAAAACATTTACTTCTTTCTTAATTTCTCTTTTGACCCATTCATCATTCAGGAATGTGTTTTTCAATTTCCATGTGTTCATATGGTGTTTAGGGCTTCTTTGGGTGTTGATTGTCAGCTTTATTGCATTGTGATCTGATAGAATGCATGGAATCATTTCAATCTTTTGGTATTTGTTGAGGTTTGTTTTGTGCCACAGCATATGGTCGATTTTGGAGAAGGTTCCATGGGGTACTGAGTAAAAATTATGTCTTTTGTTACTTGGGTGGAATACTCGGTAGATGTCTGTTAAGTCCATTTGATATATGGTATCATTTAATTCAGATTTCTCTCTGTTAAATCTCTGCCCTGTTGACCTATCTAATGGAGACAGTGGGGTATTGAAGTCCCTACTATTAGTGAGTTGGGATCAATCTGGGTCTTAAAGTCCTGTAGCATTGTTTTTATGAAGTTGGGTGCACCAGAGTTGGGTGAGTATATGTTCATGATTGTAGTATATTCTTAATTTATTGTTCCTTTGATCAGAGTGAAGTGGCCCTCTTTATCTCTTCTGATCAGTTTTAGTTTAAAGTGTATTTTGTCAGATATTAGAATTGCTAGGCCTGTTTTTTTCTTAGTGCCATTTGCTTGGTATATTTTTTTCCATCATTTCACTTTAAGATAGTGTCTGTCCTTGAAAGTGAGATGAGTTTCTTGCAGACAACAAAAGATGGGTTTTGTTTCTTAATCCAGTCACCTAGTCTGTGTCTTTTGACTGGGAAGTTCAGTCTGTTAATATTTAAAGTTATTAATGAAAGATGAGTATTGAATCCTGTCATTTTTATTTCTGTTTACATTCTTGTTATAGCTGTACTTTTCCACAGTATTATTGAATCTTTCTGCAACCCCTTGGGTATACTCGTTCCTTTCTTCAGCTCTTTTAATTGCTTCCAGAACTCTCTGAAGGGCTGGTTTTGTGGACATGAATTCCTTCAGCCTATTTATGTCATGGAAGATTTTTCTTTCCCCTTTGACTACAATAGACATTTTGGCTGGGTATAGTAATCTGGGTTGGTATCTGTGGTCATTTAAAACTGGGAATGCTTTGGTCCAAGCTCTTCTGGCTTTCATAGTTTGTACTGAAAAGTCAGCTCTAATCCTAATGGGTTTTCCTTTATATGTGACTTGTTGTTTCTCTTTTGCAGCTTTCAGTATTGTCTCTTTAT
>NW_008360313.1:500744-524680 GCF_000622305.1 Nannospalax galili
GTGCATATGAAAGGCTGGTTCCTCTACGCTTCCAGTTCTCTTTCTATTTTATATTGGAGTGGCCAGATTGCTTTTGTCTTCAGGAGTTCCCACAGAGGCCCAAGTCAGTTGAGAATCAGATGCTCTCAGTCTCCTAAGGTCTGGATATCTACAGGATAGATTCTGGCCTCAGGAATTTGAGGGTTGGACTGGCCTTGGAGCCAGGCCCAGGAAAGATGCTGGTCTAGGGCAACTGGTGCCCATGCCATCCGGAGACGCAAAGGAAGTTGGGGGCCAGAGGCAGCCCCTAGAACTGAGGAGCTGGGTTGGTCTGGATATAAAGGACCAGGAAGAGGAAAGGTCAGCCCCAGCATCCAGGAAAGAGTCTGGTGGGGTTGTGCAGACCTAGGTAGGCAGAGCGAGGTGAGGGTGGGGCCAGGCCCAGAAGCAGTGCTCCTGGGGACCTGAGAAGGAACTGAGTTGCTCTGGATGCACAGGATCAGGAAGAAGCAGTGGTGGTTCCACAGGTGCCTTGGGCGCCAAGACAAGGAATGGGACAGGACCCAGGCTACAAGGAGAGACCAGCGGGGGAGATGGGAGGGTGAGTGAGGCTGGGGGAGTCTACCTTTTTATTATGTTTATTTTATGGACACAAGTGTATTGCCTGCATGAGTGTAAGTGCACCCATGTTGTTCAATGCCTGAGGAAGCCAGAAGAGGGTGTCAGGTCCCCTGGAACTGGAGTTATGGATGGTTGTTACCTGCCATGTGGAAGAATCAAACCCAGGTCTCTGCAAGAGCAGTCAGTGTTCTTAACCACTAAGTCATCTCTCCAGTCTCTTATGAAACTTTTCTATATTCATTCTGTGTTTCAATATGTGTGCTTTTCTACAAGAAAGATTCAACAGGAATGAGTTTGACTTGTTAATTTTTAAAATGCACAAAAGTCTGCAATTCACTTCCCTCAGTCAGCAATGTGCTTCTATCCTGTATCCATGTTGTTACATGTATCAGCGAAAACAATGAGCAAGGTGAGGGAACATTTATACACAATACACAGTACATTCACTTTAAATATATTGTAGTATTCTTCTATGTCACTCTACCATCTTTTATCTATGGATAGTCATTTAGGCCATTTCAGCTATGCCCAGTGCAGCAGGGGTTCAGGGAATCCTTGAAGAGAGAATGACACAGCATGAAGGAAAAGGCACAATTAGAATCCCAAGAGAGAGGTACCAGGAGGCTCTTTGCTGAGGTAATAGAGACCATGAATTCTTGTCCCACTATGTATTTATTGCCTTAGCTTATATAAATAGAACATTACACAGTGCACAGTCCTCAGCTTCCTTGAGACCTAATGGTAGCTACGCATAGGAAAAACCTATGGCCAGAAGTTAGAGTGCACTTTTCTTATCAAATCTGAGGTCTGGGACACTCTGTTCCTTTATCTGCCTTGACACCCATGTCTGTACAATCACATAAACATCCTTGATGCAGGCACAATTGTGCATAGTCAAGCATGCTTTCAGCAAAGTTCAGGTAGAGCAATTGTTCCCAACATATTTTAAAGACTTTACTGTCACTAACGTCCTCTAAAAGTTTCAGGGTACATGTGTGAGAGTTGCTCTATGGTGCTTATCTAGCGGTGGCTAATTGTACTGCACACTTTACCTTTCCTAAACATCACGTAGCTATTTCTAACATGGATTCACAAATTTATCTACCAAAAGTATCTACCAAAAGTTTCAATTCCTCCCATCTTTGCTAAAACTTGTGATTAAAAAAAAAAAGTCTTTCTAATCTGTTTTGTAGGTATTTCACTTATAAGTAAACATTGATATAGTGCCACAATTGCTCCTGGCATTGTTCCGGGCATTTGTATGTACTAATTCCATTGATATCACCTCTTTTAAAAAAAATTATTTATTATTTTTACTTTGTGTGTATGAGCATGTTGTCTGCATGTAAGTGCACCCGTGACATGCAATGTCCATGGAGGTCAGAAGAGAGTATCAGATTCCCCTGGAACTGGAGTTATGGATGATTGTTAGCTGCCATGCGGGTACTAAGAATCAAACTGTGGTCCTCTGCAAGAGCAGATAGTGCTCTTAACCGCAGAGTCCTCTCTCCAGCCCCCAATAGCACCTCTTTTGAGAATTTGCTTTAAATTCTCACTTGATAGATTAAAAACTCCAAGTCAAAGAGATGTGTACAATGTGTCTAGGGTCATACAACTGATAAATTGTAAGCCTAGATGTCTGAACTCAAAAAATCTAGGATTGGGGTCTGTTTTCTTAGTCTCTGTACCCATACCACATCTAGTTGCTAGGCTCTACACATTTATTGATTCTATAAAATGTTGTAGTATCAGCTCTATTAATGATTTGAGTTCTCTTTTTGTTTTATGTGGCTGAAGTTTTCCACATCTCAAAATATCTATTTAGAATTCCAATGACTGCAGGTTATTTCCTTTGGTCTTTTTGAGACAGGGTCTTCCTGTAGCCCCAGCAGGCCTGGAACTCACTTTGTAGACCAGGCTGACCTTGAACTCACAGAGATCCACCTGCCTCTGCCTAAGGTATGACCAGATAATTCCAATTATATTTTGTCCCACAATTAATTTTATTAGTTTTATAAGTGGTAATGAAAGTGAGAGGTTATGCCCTGGGTCAGTTCAGTCCACCACTTTGAAGGAAGAAGAGACTCACATTTTTAATTTAAACCTTCTGCTCTTTCCTATTTGTTAAAAACAAAGCCCTTGTCACTGTAATGAGACATGGTCCCAGGATCTGAGGAAGGAAAGACAGCACTCTACATCCATCTCACTCGAGAGATAACTGCAGGAAATGGAACTGACTAAGAGAAGGGAAGTTGTTTCAAGAATGGGCATCTGTGGGTGAGCCCCCAAATGTTGGCTTGTGTTAGGAAGCAGTGTTTGGATGGGCTGTAGCCATGCAGGGTTCCATCAGGCTGTTCCCTAGAGAATAGGTAGCTTTCTAGAAAACTTCGAAATATAAACACAGTCCCCGTATTTCCAAACTCATTTTGTCTATCAAATAATTTAAAATTAGTTACAACTAAATAAAATATTATTTAAGGTCCATAGTCACATTGGCTTATCAAGTGCTTGACATTTTCATTGGTGGCAGTTACCATTTTGGACAGGACACATATAGAACATTTCCTTCTCCCAAAAAACTTCACTTGGACAGTACTGGCCTAGAGTTCAGGGCTTGAGTCACTTTTTGAAGAGGAATCTCAGATGTCAGCTAATCCCAGCACCACCACAAGACTAAGCACCTGAGATTTTATTTTAAGAAAGCAGACTTCCTGCTCTTTACAGAACCATTAGGCATTCTAGGAGAACAGAAAAGAACTTCTGCCAGCTAAAGTATGAGTCACTATGTCATTATTTTCTCAATTATAAGCAATTTGAGGGCAGTTTAATCCAATTGCATAACATCTGCAGAGCTTAATGTGGTGTTTCTCATGTACATAACACACAGTCCTGATTTCTTCGATCCCGTGATCATGTGGATAATTGTCTACAATTTCTTGCTAGACTTCTTAGAAACCTTTGGATGCCATTTTATATGTGCTCGGTAAAATTGTATTTGAGTCAGCCTTTGGAATGTAGATCCTCTATATTTTCAATACCTGCTATTCTGTCATTATTAAACCTATTTAAGGAAGTCACAACTGAAGAGATGGCTCAGCGGTGAAGAGCACTAGCTGTTCTTGAGAGAACCCATGTTCAGTACCGACATGGCAGCTAACGACCATCCATAACTCCAGTTCCAAGGGATCTGACACCCTCTTCTTGCCTCTACTATACAATTCACACACATTTAAAAAAAAGGAAATTTAAAAAATTTTTAAAAAGAAATTTTCTATAAGCTGGAGAAAAGAGTTAAAAGCCTGTATCATCATAGCAGCATTTTTTTTATTTTAACCCACAACAACATCAACAACAGAATGTTTCATTTTCTGTCTCAAATTATTCCCTGAGGTTATTCTCTAGGCAAGGGGAAAAAATACCTTTAATTGTACAAACTGCTCCAGGCCTTGGGGAAATGGTTGAGATGATCAAAAACTGTCACTGGGGACTTAGGGATTAGAACCTGGTCAAAGCAGCAATGAAAAAAAATTAAAAAGCTCTTAAAAGAACTTGACAAGGGAAGCTTAAATCTTATTTTAAAGAGTTAGGTTGTACTAAGCCTTGAAAATTTCAATTCTCTAGAGGACTATATCTCACTAAGAAAGCTCCACATAAGTTTATCATGTAGCCAACACCTAGACATTGGGCCTTGGAGACCACTAGGATAATATTTCCTCTGGATTAGCACTGAAGCTTGGAAGTGACATTTGTATGAGGCATACTTAAAACTCTAGGGCTTTTCTGATTATAAAATGATAATTCTGAAGGGGAAAAAGTGCTTACTGCAGAAGGAAGTTACCATGATTTATACATCTTAGACAGTCTTCCTTTTCCACACAGAATAACTTGCTAGACTCAGTATGTTTTGTGTTTCTCTTAGTTTTTAGCCACAGTTGTCTTTAGATTATCTGGAAGGGAAGGGCACATTTTTTTTTGAGTGTTTTTATTTTTCCAGTTCCACCACGTCTAAATGAATGATTATATAGATTCTCATTACTGGTGATATCAATGATTAAGCTGTACACAGCACAGAAATATCACTATGAAATGGCATCCTCAAGCCAAGGTAACTGAGACTTTAATGGCTAGTCCTTCTCCACACAGACTCAATGGGTCACTCTCAACCACCGGCCTTCTGTCAAGAGCCAAACAACACCAAAGTGAGACTGAAAAGCTGTCCCTCGTTTATTCTTGCTACATTCAGCAAGATCTCTGGGATTACTGTGAAATCTCCTATTGTGCTAGTTATAAAGTGTGTTTCAGATGAGTTAAATATCTAGTGACAGCCAAAGTCATAAACTACTTGACTCCCTCGATTCCCTTTCCAGGGTCATTTTAATAGTACTTTGGCTGGCATGTGTATTTTGTACAGTTATGAACCCTGGCTCGGTTGGGAGTCATAATTCAAAATAGTGCATTTCTCTACTTGTCCATGCATACACCCAGGTTTCCTGGAGAATAAGCATAGCAGATTTTCACTTGAAGCCAAATGAAGTCTAGTAACTTTTTCCTCTTCATAACTATCGACTGGGTTCCTAATTAACTCGTCTCTTGCAAATCTTTGGAACCTGTCAGTATTAGAACTGGAAAGGGGGTGGATCACAGAAAATCCATCTGCTGGAAAAACAACTGTATTGATAGACTAGGTTGGATGAACGATGATTATGCAGAGAAATCATCCATCTCAAAACTAAAATGAATCCTGGAACCAATCATAAGCCAAATTCCAGAAAGCAGTATTCTGTTTCTCCTTCTACTAGAATGAAGGTTGAATCCTGGACTATGGAAGTCCTCGCCTGGCTTTGTCCATCTGCTCTGTTCTTGTACCACTGCTCTTCTTTGATGTCACATATCCCGTCTCCATCCTCATCTACTCCTCTACCTCAATCCTGAACATTTTTATTGAATTCTTAGGTAGGATGAAAGATCTGCATGCACTCAGAGCAGTTTTACCAATGTTTATGAAAGTTTAGGACACACATTTTTAGAAAACCATGATAACAGGTGGGTCATAGAGTTAAGTGACTCATACCACATTAAACATCAACATTGAACAAGGTAATACCAGAATAATGTAAATATTTCAAAATGGTGATTGAAATAAAAACTGCTGATTTGAACAGCTACAAGGCAAACTATTACGAACAAGAAAAAGATTTACAAAAGAATAGGTGTATGACTCCACTAGGAATATATAGAAGCTGGTGCCTGTCAATTCAAAAATAAGCACACTCTCCAGATTAGAGTACTAGCAGTGAATGGGAGTCAACAATGTTGGGATGTGGACTGATGGTAATATATAATGAAATACAATGCTTAATCAGACTATTTTATATCAACTGAGTCATTAGAATAATTTTTTATTACTTACAATGATTGTTGACATTACACTAGGAAATAGGGATTGAACTGAAAGCAAAGCTATCCTTAATCCCTTATCCGCATGATGTCTAGTGAGGGCAACAAACTCTAACCAGATCATACATACATGTGTGAATATGCGTCTCTATGATTAATGCTAAGATAGAGGGGTGCACGACACTGGGAGAGTCTGTCAAATTGCTAAGTATCTACTCAAGAAACTACCCTGAAAAGATGTTCAAATAGGAACAAAGGAATTAACTAAATATTTAACTGGAGAGAAAGAAGGCAAGTCCTTATCAGAGTAATGTTAATATTGTTTTAACTTTCCAAAGGTAATTTGTTAACTGATTGTTAAGACTAGGATGAAAAGATATTAGAGAAAGCATTGTGAACTGGCAGAACATTTTAAAAAGTGAGCTCTCAACAAAATCTTGCTCAAGACCCTTGTCTGGCTCCCTTTCCAGTCTTTTCTCCACCCACATTAGAATGTGACTTTACTCCTGCAGTTAATTAAACAAGAAAGTAAAGATGGGCCTTTCAAAAAGAGAGAACCACTTATGCAAAGACCCTATGGCTTAGGCAAAAAGTAATCCATGAAATGCTTTATAGACCATGTCAAAGAATTCTGTCTTAATTCTAAAAACATAACCATTTGGGGTGCCTTAAGTAGAGTGGAGGAGGGGTGGAGATGGGACTGACATCACCAGGTTTACATTTGGAAAGATTATCTACAATGTGGAAAACAGATGGAGGCAGTAAAATGATGAAAAGTTTGATTACGTAAGTGACTTTTCTATTATAAATATTATTAAAATAAAGAGCCTCTGTCACATTATATGGAAGATGGATAAAATAGCCACTTCTCAACTCATTCAAATGTTTATTGTGCGCTAACTGTGCACTGCTTTAAGTACTGGATCTGTGTTAGTAAAAAAACTGACAGATACATTCATCTCAGAATTTTGAAACTTTTCTCCATTGTCTGCCAGGGACCACTGCTGCTATTATGATAATATCATCATCATCATCATCATCATCATCATCATCATCATCATCATCTCCCTGTATTACAGCTGAGCATACTAACTGGTCTCTTTTCTTCCACTTGCCCTATTGGAGTCTATTTTCAACACAGTATCCATATGACCCTTTAAACAAGGAATCAGATCATGTCAGTCCTCTCCTGAAACCTCAACAGTGACTCCTCACTCTAACCAGAGGACAACTCATGTCTGTATAATGACCTTCAAATCCCTGCATGCTATGGTTCCTGTGAGTTCACCTCTACTTTCATCCCCTGTGTTTGCCGTGTCTAGACATACCAGTCTCTCCATTGTTCTTCAAACACACCAGATTTTTTTTAGCACTTTAGATACTGCACTAGCTGATCCTCAGCCAGAAGCTTGTCATCAGACCTCAGCAAGAATGACACCTTCACTTCCTTCAAATCTTTGCTTAAAACATGCCTTGTCAGGGGCTGGAGTTCCATGGTTAAGAGCACCTACTCTTGCAGATGACCTAAATTTTGATCCCAAGATCCACAGGAAAATTTATAACCATCTGTATGTAAGCCTAGTTTCAGGGAATCCAATGCCTTCTTATGGCCTCTGTGGGACCAAGCATGCACATGTGGGTACATACATTCAGGCAGACACTCATGCACATACAACTAAAAATAAAAGTGTGTTTTAAATGCCTTGTCAGAGGACTGTCCTGATTGCCCTACTTAAAATGAGTGCCATTCTGTCAATTTCCCTCTCCAGTTTCTCCTTGTACTCTATTTTGAATTTTCTTTGGCATTTAGCCCCTCAAAAATCATTTATATGAAATTAAGGTAAGAATAATTTTGGTGGCTGGCAGACAATCTAGGGAAGGTTTACAAAATTCTTACATAAAATTATAGATGTTAATACTCAGCTAAATTATCAGCTGTGGTATATATGAAAAATAAAGAATTTTTTGGCATGAAGAAGGCACCAAAAATAAATTCTTATGCACCGGTACAGAGAAGTATGTTAGAATGAAATACACACGACAGAGTTATTGACTTTTAAAATTTATCCACTATTTCTAGCTCAACAAATAAATCTTAAAGTATTTATAGCTTCCCCCAAAGATATCCCATTTGAATATTATTGCCTAGGAAATAAATTTGCAAGACTAACAGTGATATTTGTATACTTTAGAAATAATTGACAATATTTCAGGAGCCTAGCAACATATTCTCATGTCTGGGTATTTAAATTCCCTTGAACAAATTCTTTGTATTTGTTGTTTTAAACAAAAGGTATGGTGGTCAATTATATTTTATACATGTCTTAAAAGCCTAGAAGGAAGAGTAAAATTGGTGCTTCCTCAGATCATCATTTAATACTAATGAGTTTTACAATGTAGAAAATTATCTACTGCATGCAACTGTGAAGAATGAGAGGATATTTTTTCTTTTATATTTTCATCAAAATTATTTCACCAGTTGTTAGGAAAGCCAGAAGTATTTAAACCACAGAATTGGAATTCCATTAGTCAGTACTGAGAAAAAAAATCAGACCATCAGACCATAGTAACCCAAAGTGTACAGAAATTAAAGGCAGAATGTGATTGCTCTAAAATAAACTGTGAGGCATTGTAAAGGTTTGAATGAGACTTTCCTCCATAGGCTCCAAGTATTTGGATATTTTGTCCCCATTTGGTGGCACATTTTAAGAGGTCTTAGAAGGTGTGGCCATGCTGGAGAAAACATGTCACTGGGGGCAGGCTTAGAGAGTTCTTAAGTATTGCTGGATTTCAAGTTGGTCTCTTGCTTCCTGTGCCTGCTTGAAGATATGAGAGCTTAATTTCCACTCCTCTTCCAGCCACCTCTGCCACCATGTCTCGTGCCATGATGGACTCTTGCCCCTTGAGACTGAAAGCTCAAATAAACTTCCTTCTACAAATTTCTTTGGCTAGTGTTCCTACACAGCAACAGAAAAGTAACTTAATACAGTAATTGGTACCAGAAAGTGGGCTGTTGGCTATGAAGACCCTGACCATGTGGGGTTTTGGAAGAATGTGGAAGGCTTTGGAAGCTTGGGCTAGAAAAGTGGGTGATTGCTGTAAGCAGAGTTTAACAGGCCATTCTAGTAAGTGCTGGAAGAAAGTAGTGCTGAGAACAATGTAGTTCCTGAGGGAAATAAGGACTTAAGCAGCACTTGGGATATTTTGGCAAAGAGTCTAGCTGGAGTCTGTCCTCGACCAAAAAGCTTGCCTGAGGCTAAGTTGAAAAGCAATGGACTAGTTTCTCTGGTAGAAAAAATTTCAAGACAGCCTAATGTAGAAATGGTGGCTTGGCTATTAATGGTAGCTATTGCACAGATCTACAGTGAAAAAGAACAAATGGGGAAGAAAGAAATACAGAATGTACAGTTTGGATTGAAAGAGAACACTAGGAAGATAAATGTCGGAGCCCTGGCATGTGCCTCAGAGGACCTTTTGATAAGGAGATTAAAGTGATTAAGGAGGGGCCTAGGGAGTTGCACTCAAACAATGGAGAGAGTGCCTCAAGGGTAAGACCAAGCCAAGCTAAGTCTCTAGCTTGTGAAAGGAAAATGCTGCAGGGGCTACTGAAGAAAAAAGCTTCTAAAATGGATAAAGCAGGCTGGGGTCCATCCCAAACTTGCAGCCAAATTTGGCAGTGTCAGTCACCTGGTTCTGGCTTTAGAGGGATGAAAGACGTAAGAGTGAAGGGGTCATCAGTTTTCCCTCTGTGGTTTCAGAGAGCCACTGAGGCCAGGCAGCATGCAGCAGGGGTTCCTCTGCATAGAGAAGACCCTGATATGCCATTGCATAAAGTTGTGAAGGTGAAGTCTGGTTGGCAATGGAGATCCCAAGAAGAAATTTATGATGCCAGAGCTGTGAGGCATCTACCAAGAAGAGCTGCATACAGGGAGTGGTACCAGCCCAAGAGAGAGATGTGTGTTGCATGCAGCAAAGCTGGAGAGGCTGAGCCTTCTAAGCCCTTTGGAAGTAAAGTGCCAGAAGTTGAATGTGGAGCTACTGGATTTGGTGTTTATCCTGCTGGTTTTTGGTCTTGTTTTGGTCCAGTATTTCATCGCTATGCCTCTATTCCTATTTTTTTGGAATCAGAATGTGAATTCTGTTCCACTGGATGTTTGGGAGTATATAATTTGTCTTTTGACTTTACAGGGGCTTTCAGTTAAGTAATTTATCTGAGTTTCAGAAGAAACTTTGGACTGTGGACTTTTGAGTAGTATTGAGACTGGTAAAGACTATGGAGACTTTTAAAATGGGACTAAATGCATTTTGCATTTTATATGGTCATGACCCTATACGGGTCAGGGGGTGGAATATAGGGGTTTGAATGATACTGTCCACCATAGGTTCCAAGTATTTGGACATTTTTGTCCCCAGTTGGTGGCACTGTTTTGGGGGGTCTTAGAAGGTATGGCCATGCTGGAGGAAACATATCACTGGTGGAAGGTTTAGAAATTCTTCAGCCTTGCTGGATTTGGAGTTTCTCTCTTGCTTCCTGTGCCTGCTTGAAGATGTGAGAACTTAGTTTCTGCTCCTCCTCCAGCCACCTCTACCACCATGCCTCTCTGCTTTGATGGACTCTTGCCCCTTGGAACCATAAGCTCAAATAAACTCTTCCTTCTATAAAATGCTTTGATCAGTGTTTATATCACAGCAACAGAAAAATAACTAATGCAGTAATGTGGCATTTTATTTTCAATTTTAATTAATTTAATTAAATTCATTTTAATTTTTAATTAATTTTTAATTTAATTTCATCATAGAACAGAGAAAGTCCATCATAAAACAAGATATAAAGGTGTCTCAGAAGAAAGGAGTATAGATGAATTCTCAGGTACAAGTGAAAAGGAATCTTCATATTGGCAGGCACACAGAATTTCTTGAAAATTGACAGTTCAGTTTGGTGCAAAAAGATAAAAGGATCAGGGATCCTCCAAGAAAAATTACAGAATAATTTCGATAATCTATATCAAATGTAGTGGGAAGAGAATAATGCAGTTCAGAGATAAACTTGTGCTTGGTATATCAGAAATTGAGACTAAAAGAAAGATATAGATTGATTCCAGGGAAAACTGTGTTTAAAAAGAATTTTTAAATGCCATCTTTATAACTGTTTGGTACAGCTGTGAGTATTGTTCATATAATCAGTGTCATAAATATCGAACATGACCCTAAATGAAAATCGTGCTGTAAGTGCTTAAGGACATGTTCCAGGCATGGTGGTGCATTCCTTTAATCCCAGAACACTTCAGGCAGAAACAGGTGGATCTCTGTGAGGTTGAGGCCATCATGGTCTACATAGTGAGTTCCAGGGCACTAAGAACTGGTGAGACTCTGTCTCCAAAAAATAAGTTCTTGAGAGTTGGGAATAGAAAGTAATATGTAAATAATCTAAATCTTCACTTACTAATACATGGATGTTGCTAGGACCTAAACCTGGAAAGTACACAGAAATAGTGAAGGAGCCTATTTTTTTATAAATAAGAGAAAAAATGCAGAAAAAATAGCTAAAAGAGTTCATTTTATTTTTTTAATATTTTATTATTTTATTTTATGTGTATGAGTGTTTTGACTACATGTATATAAGTGTGCCGTGTGTGTGCAGTGCCCATGGAGGCCAGAAGAGGGCAGGGCATCATATCCTCTGAAACTGGAGTTCTTTATGGTTGCTAGTCACCTTGTGGGTACTTGGAACTGAACCCAGGTCTTCTGCTAGAGCAGCAAGTGCTGAGCCATCTAAAAGAGTTTCTTATCCTAGTTTTCATAATTCTAGGAAGTTCTGTGCAGGCCTCCAGGGGAGAAAAGTGATCAACAGTATTATCCAGAAGTGAACCCTAAGTGCTGTAATACCAACCCTCTAGGCAAGATGTGACCACTGCGCAATAATGGCATTACTGTTATGAGGATAACCAGATGCTCTCTGTTTAGATTTGTGGCCCACTTCATAGGAGAGAATTCATGCCTAGCACTATAAGCCCAGGCCCTGGCAGGGAGTGGGAGTCCCATGTCTCTTGTTTTGGTAAATAGACATAGTGTCAAATTCTTTTATTCATACATGTAGATGAGTGATACTGTCAGCCTAGACATAAAAGCTTCTTTATGCAGTATGTAGTGGTTAATGCAGAGACTCATAACTGCTCAAAACACTGTAAATAAGTGACTGTTGATGTTTATCTCTAAAGGGGACATATAAGTCACTCCCTCTAAGCTTCAGAGAACATCATGGAAGAGGGTGCAGAAAGAATGTAATAGCCAGACATGGGAGGACTGTTGTGAAGCACTGTCTTCTGGACATGACATGATTGTTGTACTCATGAACTCACTAAAGCTGTGGCTACCACCATGAGATTCCATCATAGATAGGAGAGGAGCTCATAAGTATCTACCCCTCCCTTTGGTGCTACTAGCAGCTAGTGGTTGCTGGAGGGTTCGGGAGTCATTTTTCTTCAGTGGTGTAGTCACCGGTAAGTTGTTCATGCTCCAGATAATAATAATCTCACACCATTGCTCAGGCAATCCTAGGTCATTTTTTAAAAGACATGAATGTAGGAGAGTGATCTGTTGGGAAAAAAGGGCTCATAGGAAGTGGGAGGAGGCTAAGAGACTGTAATGGGGGTGAATATAATCAAAATACATTATATGCATGTATGAAATAGTCAAAAAATAATTTTTATAAATTAATACAAGAACTGCCTATGGATAGCAGGAATCAGAAGTGAAGTAGATGAAAGAGGCTGGGGCCAATGGACCTTTGGTCACTGTTTTCTCACTATTGGGATACAGCTGCCTTCAGTACAAAGATATTAGAGTCAATACAAAGACTTTCTAGAGGAAACTATACAGTTCATCAATGTATATAAACACTTAGGACTGAGGAGGATATTAGTAAACTAGAGCAGACAAGTACCTGACTGTCTTATGCCTATTTTTCCTAAGGAAACTTCAAGAAAAAGACAGGGATAGATGATAATGCTCCTTCCAAAACTGTGTGCTTAAGGGTTCGAAGGCCTCATATGTTCTTACTAGTGAGTCACCTCCTTGAAGCTCTGCAGCCCTTGGATGAAAACCTAATTTAATGCTCTTTTTATCTTCCCCGATGTTGATCTAAGGAGTTTCTGACCTCAGCTGAACAATCTCAGTTGTCCTATGTTCTGATTTTCTGTGGTCATCCCTTCGCCTTTGCAGCTTGACTCATCTTTAATGTTCCTACCTTTGGCCTAGAAACCTGATCTGATGCTCTGCATTCTTGGCTTTATTCCAGTTTGTTGCAGCTGTTATTTGCCTGATGATAACCTATATCAAAGACCAGCCTGGTAACCCAAGTTGGACCTGCAGTCACCCCATTTGATTGAGGATTTGGTTTAGTATACCCGACATTATTTCTAACCAGTGCTGCCACATAGTCCAAGTTTTCCCCACAGAAAGTATTGTTACCTTGCTAGTACTGATTAGCTACTGCTTAAAAGAGACTAGGTAAAGTCGGGCATGGTGGCACACCCCTTTAGTTTCAACCCTCTGGAGGCAGAGGCAAGTGAAATCGAAGTCATACTGGTCTACATAGTGAGTTCCAGGTCAGCTAGGACTACAGGGAGACCCTGTCTCAAAAAGTCCAAAAACAAACAAAACAAAAACAAAAACAAAAAACAAAAAAGTGCCTAACTAAAGCATTTCTCTGTAGCTAAACTAGGATGGGATATGGTGGATCAGTGTTAATTATAAAGAAATTAAGGTATGATCCTATATTATTAGATAGGTAAATCCTTAGACTCAAACAGAGCCTATTGCGGTTTGAATATGAATTAGTCCCCATAGGCTCACGTGTTGAACACTCAGTCTCGAGATAGAGGTGTTATTTGTGAAGGTTGTAAAACCTTTACCCAGTTGAGCATTGCTGGAAGAAGTGGATCACTGGGGTGGGCCTTGACACTTTATAGCCCAGCCCCACTTCCTTCACTCTCTCTTTCCTAACTGTGGATTCATTGTGCCCAGCCACCTCCTGCCATGATGCACTGAATCCTCAGATACTATAAAGGAAAAAAAAAACTTTCTGAAGTTGCTGTTGCCAGGTATTTTGTCACAGCAAGACAAGTAATTAATACAAAGCGTTTCTTTTTTCTCATTCTCCGTCCATGCTTTATTGCTAAATTATATCTGTGGGGAAAGTGTCCAACTCTCACAACAACTCCTTTTTCAAGGAGTAAAATGCCAAAATTCCCCAAAACGCATAGATTAAGAAGTTACCTTTTGTAATATCTCAAATAGAGTCAATGAAGTTCTTTAACATGGTCTTGCATACCCATGATGCAAAGCAGAGTGTACCGAACAGCGGGCAAAGAACAACACCTGTACCTAAAGGACAGTAGACAAACTACTGTGGAGAATTTCAGTATTCATCTTTTTAATGATATGGACAGACAGATTTAAGGTTACATCCCAGACTACTGTTGTTTAAAGAATGATAACAACATGCTGAAGAACACTTGACTGATCCTTCAGATGGGGATGTCAGTACTGAGGACTAAACTTAAGGCCTGACATGCGTTTAGCTAAGTACTCTCTCAAGCAACACACAAAACACAAAAGCACTTTAGATTTGGACATAGCATACCAACATCAATGGAAGCAAAATTTTTTTTGAAAATTATCAATAATCATTAACTGTATTCTAATGTTAAAGGAGTTTGGAAGTTGAAGCTCCTAGAGGAATTTCCTGAGGTTTGGCTTACTTGTACTATTTATTTTAATATTGTTAGATGAGCTTGTCCTCTGGGTGGCAAGCTAGAATGGCCTGATCCTTCAGATGGGGATGTCAGTACTGAGGACTAAACTTAAGGCCTGACATGTGTTTAGCTAAGTACTCTCTCAAGCAACACACAAAACACAAAAGCACTTTAGTTTTGGACATAGCATACCAACATCAATGGAAGCAAAAATTTTTTTGAAAATTATCAATAATCATTAACTGTATTCTAATGTTAAAGGAGTTTGGAAGTTGAAGCTCCTAGAGGAATTTCCTGAGGTTTGGCTTACTTGTACTATTTATTTTAATATTGTTAGATGAGCTTGTCCTCTGGGTGGCAAGCTAGAATGGCAAGCAGTGGACAGATCCCTTCTTCTCTATGGAGCAGCAGTGTTCTTGACCACATATTGGGAGCTGTGTCCTCAAAGATCCTAAATGGTGTAGGGGTGTGGTGAAGATACAAAGCCTTCCTTTAAAAAGGGACACATTACCCTTTGAGAAATGTAAGGACAAGATAGGAAAATGCTATTGAAAGATTAAACTGAATGTTAGGTAGTAACATTATTTTAGGTTTCAATATATTTTCGTTGAGTCTATTTTCCTGGCTTGGTAGGGTTCTGTTCATCAAAAAAAGATCTTATAAGTTTTAATGGACTCTTAAAAAGCATTCAGACAATTGTAGAATAAATCAATTGTATTGCCTTTGCAAGACATAAGAACATACCGCTTTTTAATTTTATATTTTGATGTTGAAACTGTCGATGAAAAGGTTTTATGGATAGATATTCTTAAAGGAATAAGGGAATATGTAATCATTAAATATATAGGCAGTACTCATTTTCCAACTGAATTTTGTTTACAACATGCACACATGTGCATATGCACCCCTGCATACACACACACACACACACACACACACACACACACACAGTACACAAATTTTATGTCAAAAGAGCAAAATTCTAGAATTTCAGTTTTAGAAATACTTTTTTTTTTGTCTTTTTGAGACAGGGTCTCCCTGTAGCCCCATTTGGCCTGGAACTCCCTGGTTAGAACTGGCTGTCCTTGCTTTCACAGAGATCTGTCTGAGTCTGCCTATGAGTGCTGGGATTAAAGGCATGCTCCACCATGCCCACCTTTAGAATTTCAATTTTAAATCAAAGATGGTTTTATTAAAAAATGCTGCTATAATACCATTGTTGATTTTCATATAATGTAATTGTATCAAAGATAGTTTTACTTAGGGTAATTGTGCTAGTGTGGTCCCTTAGATACATAGTGACTTGTAATTTTCAACCTTCGCTTGCTTTTAAAACCATATCATCTAGAGTATAATAAATAAAACTGATTGGGTCACTGAAATGTTTTAAGTTGTCTGGCAAAAAGGTTGAAAATACATTTTTCAATTTTGTCTGTTTGACAAAATAAAAATTGTGTGTGTGTGTGTGTGTGTGTGTGTGTGTGATTTAGACCTAATGGAAAAGGTAAGAACTTGATGGCTATGATAAGTATGATATTTTGGTTGATTTTTTTCACATGGTATAATCATGCTCCATTTATGCTACATCAATATTTTGTCTCTCTCATTGCATGGCTTATCCATGACCCGAATGTTAATAGACATTCAGATGGTTTCTGCCTGATTACTGTTAGGAATAAAGTTTCCATGAACGTTACAAGATAAAAACTATCACAATTCTTATATCATGTGATAGGGAACCAAAAATGTCTTTGAGTTTACCAACTAAGAATTTCAATAGAATTCAACAAATTCCTGGCATGCTGACTTACATGAGGCTCTGTTGGGCTTGGGAGCTGTAACAATGAATGAAGACAGGTCTAATCTCTACCTTCCAGAAAACTGTAGACATTTTAAAATTATAAGTAGGATAAATATTATAAATATGATGGAAGGGGGAAACCCATGGGAAGAAAAAGCAAATACGTTTGATTGTTTAAAATTTAGCAAAATCCCCAGGAAATGAAGATTGAGCTGAAACGAAATGATAAGTACAACTTAGAAAAATTAAAGCTTTCATTTGATTTCACAAGGTAATTTAATGACAATGATCTGAAGGTTCACAAGCTCCTCTCAAGAGAGACAACACAGGTGATTGTTATCCTTAATAAAACATTAGCAAATTAAACCCAGAAATACATAAAAAGCATAACACACCCTGATGAATTGCATTTGAGAATATAACATTTATTTAACATTAAAATTGTTCAAAATAACATGCCACATTATTTTAATAAAAACTATCCTGTGATCACTTGAATATGTGTAAAAAAAGCAATGAGTCTTTCTGTAAGAAACAGTATAGTTTAAAATGAAATGGAGATCTCTTTTAAAGGTTAAAAACTCATTCAATTTTATTATGTCTTATAGCATTTATACTGAATTCAATATTATATAACTGTATTAATTCAACTATTAACCTAAAAATTTTATAGGCACTTTTGAAAGAGATGTATCTTTGGTCTGGAAATTGTTATTGAGTTATGAGTATGTGTAATGAAATGCTTCTTCTAAAAAATAAAAAATAAATTTAATCTTTGTGAGTTCGAGGCCAGCCTGGTCTACATAGTGAGTTCCACAACAGGTGGGGATACAAGGAGACCTTGTCTCAAAAAGGCCAAAAAAAAAAAAAAAAGAAAAGAAAAGAAAAGAAAAAAGAAAGCATTTGGCATGATTATGATTGAAATTTTTTCAGAAAATACTAGAACAAAAAATTGAAACAAAAAACTACAAATCTTTGTGAGTTCGAGGCCAGCCTGGTCTACATAGTGAGTTCCACAACAGGTGGGGATACAAGGAGACCTTGTCTCAAAAAGGCCAAAAAAAAAAAAAAAAGAAAAGAAAAGAAAAGAAAAAAGAAAGCATTTGGCATGATTATGATTGAAATTTTTTCAGAAAATACTAGAACAAAAAATTGAAACAAAAAACTACAAAGTAGGCAGATCTCTATGAGATCAAAGTCAGCCTGGTCTATATAGTGAGTTCCATGCCAGCTGGGGCTACAGGGAAACCCTGTCTCAAAAAACTAAAATTCTACTTTGTTCCCATCAGTCTGCTTTAGACCTAGGCCTCTTCACCCTGCTGGAGAGCTCCCCAACTAGCCAGCCAGGAACCATCCAGTTCTCCAACAAATACATCAAAGTGAGAGCCTGAAGCACAAACCAACTAATTATTCATCCCTGAAAAAAAAAAGCAGCCAAGTTACAGCAACAATAAAAGCAAACTTCAACCCAACAAAAGCAGGCTAGAATTTCATATCAGACACACAACCAACAAAAGAAATCCATACGCCCAAGTCACAATGCAAAAACACAAATGATATGAAAAGCCAAGATAATATGTCCCCTACAAATCCCACCAGTCCTATACAAGTGTTCTACAATGCAAACTATACATAGGAACCCCAGAACACACATGATCAAAGAATTAAATGACTTTAAAGAACACACAACTCAAAGAGGACAAGAATAAACTCCTGACTGAAGCTCAAGAAAATAAAAATATATGGCTAAATGAAATGACAAAGACAATCCAGGATTTGAAATATAAATTAATGAAAGAGATAAATTATGAAGAAAGCTAGGGCTGAAATGAATATAGAATTGAAAAACTCAGTAAGTAAATTTGAAACAAGAACGTCTCACCAGCATAATGAATCAAATGGGAAGTAGAATATCAAAACTGGGTAATAAAATTGAAGAACTGGACCACTCAAGCAGAGAATATGAAAAAACTTTAATAAAGTAATGGAATATGCAAGAAATGAAGGAGACCATGAAAAAAATAACAAATATACATATCATAGGAATAGAGGAAGGAGAAGAATCTCAGGTCTATGGGATTGACTAGATATTCAACATGATTATAGAAGAAAACATCCCTCAATTAAGGACAGACATGCCTATATAGACATAAAAAGCACAGAGAACACCAAATAGACAGGACCAGAACAGAAACTCCCCACAGCATATGGTAAAAGCATTCAATGTACAGAACAAAAAGCTGCAGGAGGAAAAAACCCAGTTACATGTAAAGTAAAACCCATCAAAATTATAGCTGACTTTTCAATGCAAAATATGAACGCCAGAAGAGCCTAGAGCAAAGTATTCCAAGCTCTAAATGATTATATATGTCAACCCAGAATACTTTACTCAGCAAAATTGTCTATCATAGTTGAAGGGGAAAGAAAATGTTCCATGATACAAATAGGCTAAAAAAAATCATGTACACCAAACCAGCCCTACAGAAAAATCAAAGCAAATAAAGCACTGAAGAAGGGAATGACCATACACAAGAATCTAGAGAAAGGAAATAAATGAAAGTATAGTCTCAGAAATACAAATTAAGACTAAGAACAAAAACAGAAAATAAAATGACAGCAACCAATGCACATCTTTCAATGATAACTTCACTTATCAATGGCCGCAATTCCACAGTAAAAAGATAAACACTAGTTGAATGAATTAAGACACAAAATCCAAGCCAGGAATGGTGCCACACACACCTTTAATCCCAGAACTCAGGAGGCAGAGTCAGGCAGATCTCTGTAAGATCAAATCCAGCCTGGTCTCCAAAGCAAGTTCTTTATCCAACAGACACACACACATACATACACACACACACACACACACACACACACACACACACACACACAAAATCTAGAACATTATAAGGGAATACTTTAAACACCTATACTCCATTAAATTTGAAAAGCTAATAGAAATAGATGAATTTCTAAATTCAATGGATCCACCAAAGTTAAACCAAGAAGAAACCAACAGCTTAAAGAGACCCATAACAAATAAGGAAATTGAAACACTAATAAAAAGCCTCCCAACTAAAAAATGTTCAAGCCCAGATGGATTCACAGCATAATTTTATCAGACCTTCAAAGAAGATCTATGACAAATGCTACTTAAATTATTCAAAAAGATAGAAACAGGTAAGGCTAATATTATTCCAATACCAAAACCAGGTAAAGATATAATAAAAAGGAAAACTAAAACCATATCCATAATGAACATAGATGCAAAGATTCTCAACAATATACTTATAAATCTCATACAGACATACATGAAAAGATCATCCATCATGATCAAGTTAGCTTTATTCCAGAGATGCAGAGATGGTTCAATATGCATAATCCAATAAACATAATAAATCATATAAATGGACTTAAAGACAAAAATCACATGATCATCTCCACATACACAGAAAAGGACTTTGATAAAATCAAACATGCATTCATGATAAAAGTCCTAGAGAGAATTCGACTGGAGTAAACATATCTAAATATAATCAAGGCTAAATATAACAAACTCACAGCCAACATCACTCTAAATGGAGAAAGATTTGAAGTATTCCCATTAAAATCAGGAACCAGACAAGGCTGTAAACTCTCCCCACTTCTTTTCAATTATTGATTTTCTGCCATGCAATAGACAAAAATATTTAATAGACAAAAATCTTAAACATTTCGAAGTAATCTGTTTTTCCCACTATTCCATCTTACTTTCCTTTTTAAAAATTTTTATTGAGCTTCTGTATTCTTATACAACAGTTCTCAATCAAACCCACACCCCTTCCCCCATCCTCCCACTGGACCCCATGCATTATCTGCCATACATAATAAGTCCTATCCGGTCAAGCATTTGCACCCAGATTCCCTTCAATGCAAATTGGTCCACTGGAGTCCAGCCAGTCCATTCAGAGAATGTGTGCAAGATACACTGTCCCCCATCCAACAGCAACCAGCCTCTAGCAGCTCTCAGTCTAGAGCCAGCCTGCCACCCATCTCTCTCCTTCCCTCTGGACCCTTGTTCAATTGAGTTGGCATGGGTCCTGTGCTTGATGCACAACATTTCAGCCATCTGATAAAAGTCAGCATCTTCAACAAATGGTGCTGGCAAAACTTGATTCCCACATGTAGAAGAATGAAATTCAAACCATATGTTCACCCTGCACAGAAATCAACTCCAAATGGCTCAAAAACTTCAATGTGAAACCTAAAATGCCTGAAACTGTCAGAAAAAATACTTAGGCAATATCCTATAAGATATAGGGGCAGGGAAGGGCTTTCTAAATTGGACATCAGTGACTCAGAAATTAAAGTCAACAATTGACAAATGGG
Source organism: Nannospalax galili (assembly GCF_000622305.1). Lineage (NCBI taxonomy): Eukaryota > Metazoa > Chordata > Mammalia > Rodentia > Spalacidae > Nannospalax > Nannospalax galili. Next base: position 521,667 of record NW_008360313.1, read on the forward strand.
ACCTCATTAAACTAAAAAGTTTCTCTACAGCAAAGAAAACAACCAATTAAGTGAGGAGGAAACCTGCAGAGTGGGAGAAAATCTTCCTCAGCTATAAATCTGACAGAGGATTAATAGCCAGAACATATAAAGAACTCAAAAAACAAGACACCAAAGAATCAAGAAAACAAATGACATAACTAAAAATTGGCTATGGCTCTGGACAGAGATCTCTCAAAATAAGAAATAACAATGGCCAAGAAACACCTTTAAAAAGTGTTCAACATCCTATTAATTAGGGAAATGCAAATCAAAACTACTTTGAGATTTTATCTTACTCCAGTAAGAATGGCTAAGATCAAGAGAATAAATGACACCAAATGTTGGTGACGAAGTAGGGAAAGAGGAATGCTCATTCAATGCTTGTGGAGTTGCAAATTAGTGTAACCACTATAGTAATCGATGTGGAGAATTGTTTAAAAATTAAAAACAGGGGCTGGAGAGATAGCTCATCAGTTAAGAGCACTGGCTACTCTTGCAGAAAACCAGGGTTCAGTTCCCTGCACCCACATGGTGACTAAGAACCATCCATAATTCCAGTTCCAGGGAATCCCCTTCTGACCTCCACAGGCACTGAACGACACTGGTGCACTTACATATATGCAGACAAGACACTCATACACATAAAATAATAGATAAAAGATTTTTTTAAACTAGAAACAAATCTATTGTATGATCTGGTTATAGCACTGCTTGCCACATACCCAAAGACATCAACTTACTGTAGATATACTTGCACAGCCATGTTTGTTGAAGTTCTTTTCACAGTAGCTAAGAAATGGAAACAACCTAAATGTCCCTCAACAGATGAATGGATAATGAACATATAGGGCATTTGTACAATAGAGTTCTATTCATCAGTAAAGAAAAACAAAATCATAAAATCAGCAGGTAAATGAATAGAACTAGAAACTGTTGTATTAAGTGAAGTAACAGACTGAGAAAAACAAGCAGCTTATGCTTTCTCTCATTTGTGGATCTTAGCTCCAAATCCTGAGGTTCAAGTGTACCTCTCACCACTCATCAAAAAAAGCTCCTTTTTGCAAAAAATGGAGACTATTACAGAGTTCCATAACTGTTCACATATACAGAATAAATGTCTATGAAATGTGCAGCCCTAAGTGACACATCTATAATGCAACCTCTGCACCTAAGGCTTTGAGAACATAGAGAAACAGGGGGTACAAATAATATCAATGCATCTCTCAACTCTTACCAACAAAGCTTCCTCATGCATCACATGGTGATTAACCCAGAAAGCCACAACTGGCCAAAGGGCAGAGAATGAGAGACTACAGGGTGCTTGTCCCTGGGTAGGACACCTATGCCAAACCTATGCCACCCAAGGCTCAGGGACCATTGCAAAAAAGGAGGCAGAAGGACTGTAAGAGCCAGGGACAGGGGAAAACCACAAGGAATCTGAGTTTTCTATGTGGCTGGGAACTTGCTCAGATGAACTCACAGCAAAGATGACAGCATGCAGAAGACCCATGCAAACTCAAACAAAATAAAAACCAACCATAGAAGTGAGGAAATAGGTAAGAATTCCCAACTTTACCTGAGGAACAATTGGCAACTGATGACTACTGGTAGAGGGAGAACTGGTTTTCTTTAAGGGAGTAATTCTAGATAGGATGACTGTGCTCCAGTGAATGGGCTCACTCCAAGGGACATTTGGAGACACAAATTTGGCTTAATAGGCCTTAATTTGCATGACACAATGCATGAAATCTAGTGGGGGATTATGGAGGATGAAGATAAGGGAAAGGGTCTAAATATGATCAAGATATATTGTATGAATTTTTTTAAATTCTATAAAAATAAAAACTACAAAAACTTAGCTGGGAATGGTGACACACAATTTTAATCCCAGCACTTGAAGATGTAGAGGCAGATGGAGTTCTGTGAGATCAAGTCCAGTCTGGTTGCTATCTAATGAGTTCCAGGGCAACTGGGGCTACAGGGAGACCCTGTCTCAAAAAAAAAAAAATTACGAAAACTTGATATTAATCAGTTAGAATTATATTTTCCTCATCTGAGAACAAAACAAAGATGCCCAACTTAGTTACTCTTATTGACATTTATGCTGAAAGATTGTACAATAATACAAAGGAAAATATAGAAATTGAAAAAAAGATTTTATATTTGTAAAATTTCCATTATTTGTGAGAAAACCATGAGAATTGATTATGTTTAACAATGGTGTATGATACAAAATCAACATGTAAAAAATTAACTACATGTCTATGAATTAAAAACTAAGTATTAAAAAAAATCATTATTATTTAAAATAGCATCAAGAAACACAAAATTCTCAGGAATAACCTAACAAAAGATATATAAACCTTCTCTACTAAAAATATAAAACATTACTGAAAGAAATTAAAGCAGACCTAAAGAAATGAAACCATTCTCAATACATCAAAACTTACTCTATGAGGCATGTCCTGGGCAGCCGGCCTTGGGGCCTGGACTGTGTGAGGAACCTTATCATATAGGACAAATATGTTCCTGATCTTAGGCTCTTCTATATTGATCTCACAATTCTGAACTTGGGACTTGTCAAGTCCTGGCCCGACCTCAACCTGGACCCCACTGCCATGTGGAGACCCTTGCGCTGCGGCCCCCTTAGCAGAAGTTTGGGGTGAGGAGAGAGACGGGTGCGGGGAGGGAGGCCTCAGGCAGCAGCGGTGAGTACTGTTAGGGTTCCAAACAGCAGCAGCTTCCCCTCTCCCCAAAAGGGACCTACAGACTTTGGAGCCCGAAAAAGGGAACTGAGCTGATAAGAACATTGACCTTTGAAGTCAAGGGAAACAAACTCTGCTGAGAAGCAGCCTGCCTTTCCTCTGATCTCCAAAGATAAGATAAGCAGATTCTACCTGATAACCAGAAATTTTAGAAGCTGTTTATTACAACAGCTTTTCTCTTATCTCAAGAGGAAAAAAGTAAACACTTCCAGACCCTAATCCTACCTG
>NW_008360313.1:524698-528757 GCF_000622305.1 Nannospalax galili
TGCTTCCCCCTCCCTGATTTCTCCCCCAAACATTCCTCCCTTCTACACCCTAAAGCCCCCATACATAAAGTCCCAGCTCACAGCCCATGGGCTGACATCTTTCCCTTCCCTGCCCTTCCCTGACATCTTTTCCTTCCCTGCCCTTCCCTGGCATCTTTCCCTTCCCCGAGGGAAAGGTGCCCCATGTGAAATAAAGCTGTACCCCACTGAGAATTCTATCTGTGCCTCGGTGCCTCCTCCATCCGCACCACTCGCTCTCCATCCCAACATTCCTATCAAGTACAATGGGAGAAAACACCCCTCGGAGGCTGTGTCAGTGGACAGTTTGTTTATTATGGTAGAAGCAGAGGTTTATATAGGAAAGCTTCGCAGGCAAAGAGTTTGGGTTTTTGGCGGGCAGGCAGATGGGGAGTGGGAGGGGAGCACTAAGGCTATGTGGCCTTTATCCTGTCCTCTGGTCACATAATCTACAAGGGGCATGGTTAGGATTACAGGATTAGAGGCTTAATGGTTTTGCTTCAGGGTTGCTGGGTAAGAGACAGTGTCCCTAGACTGGAGCAGGCCAGCTTCCTGCCTCCCTCACTAGGAAGTATCCAGCCTGGTGGCCATGCTCTACATTCCAGGCACTCTCAACTTATCCCAACATCTCCCCCTTTGTCTTTTAAGGGGTGAGTGTCATCAAAATCGGAGAAGGTATTAGGGATAGTTTGGTACTGGACCAGGACTCGGTGGCGATTTTAATGGTGTCCTGTATGTGACTTTTGAAAAATTGAATTAGACAGGGTGCCATGAGACTCAGGGTACATAAAGCTAATGGGGCCCAACAAGGGTAGAAATCAAACAAGGAGGGGGATGGAAAACTATGGGAAGAAAAATCCTCAGGGTAGATGAGCTGATAATCTTGACAGCTGTCTTGAGGAGGTGAATAGTGGGAAGAAGGGAAGAAAATTATGGAAGCCATTCAGGTTTAGAGACTGCATGGAGGTCAGATATGTGGCTGACTCACAGCCATATGGCTGGGAGAAGGAAGCTTTAGAGAAAAGGTGAAGAACAAGATGTTAGGGGCAGCCCAAAGTCTTAGAGAAAGCATGTTTAGTAAGAAAGGCATGAAGAAGAAAAGGAGAAATTACGCATTCCTGAAGAGTTTAGGAAAGCGGACAGACTGTAATTACAGAGGCCTGCATGGCTGTGGCTGGTCTGAAAGTTCTGGGGGGGGGGTCAGGGGCCTGAGCTAGTTCTAGGCAGAAATATTTACTATCTAACATACCAGGTATTTTGTCCACCTATTTAGCATAACTGAAGGTGAACCTGTCTTCCTGGGAGTGGTTCTATCACCAGATAATTGACCAGTTAGACTGGAAAAGTAGGTCTTCCAACAGATAGACTAGATAGTTGTATAGTCTGGACGAGTTTAATTTATGGGGCTTATTGATATTCTAACATTTCCCCCTCTATAGAGGTAACCCTAAAATCTTTTAGGGAGTAGATAAGGGCTCCCAAATACTTTTAAGAGATTTGGCCTTTGGGACAGAGTACATTGCTAAAAGGCCCGAGGACATTTTGACATTTAGACGAAAAAGAAACTGTCTACTTTTCTTTGAGGTCTTTTTACCCTGTCTAGCCAATTTCTACCTCCTGTTCTTATCACACCACCCTCTGAAGAGGTGTACCCAAATTGCTGATAGGGAATCAGGACGAAGACCACTCTGGCTTCTTCCATGCTGAACAGGGACACAGGGTGAAGCAATTGGGGTACCCTCTTCAGTGGGTCTATTTAAAAGACTCCCAAAATGCAAAACTCTTAACTATAGGGAGAAAAGAAGGTCCTTGACTGGTGCCTAGGAGATGTGAAGGAAAAGTAAAGGCAAGAGTAGTTAGCATAACAAGTTCTAGACAGGGAACCAAAAAAAGTTAGAACAGGGCAATATTTAAATGTATAAATCAGAGTCCATTGGGCTTTCTTGATGAGAGCTTCCAAAAGCATTCATCTGCTGGGTTCCTCCTCATTTTTCTTTTGCCTGTCAAGGCTGGACTGATGATTGATGAACTTAGGATTTGTTGTCAGGCACTTTGATAACTGTTGAAGTGGCTAGGATCAGTTCTCTCTTAAATGACCTCTAAATAGGGAGAGAAAACAAATTTATCCATCATTTTAGAACAATAGTGGGTTGCCTCCCTCAGCTTCAGATGAGCACTACAGTATTGTAGACCAAGAATTGAAGTCTTACAGCTGAGTAGCCTTGTCTTACTAGGAACAAAATTATCAATGAGAAATAAGATGTTATTTAGACATTTATTTCTCATTGATAATCTTATAAGATCTTATAAGAACTTAAGTCTAATGTCTGGGATGTGTAATCCCTTGAACTCTTAAAGAAATGTACTGATGACTTTAATCTTTGGTTATACCTTCCTTTTGGGTGTTTAAGACCATACAGTTGGCCCAGATCAACCAATTTATTTTTACTTTTAGGGTCATTTGAGAATTTGGTCTTCAGGGGTCACATGGGCTTTGGTGGGGATCCCCTGGCTCCTCAGAATTTTTTTAACCCATTTTATCAATGTGAAGATAAGTCAAAAGGTCCTGCTTGACCCAGGCTTCACTTGGAAGCATGGAGGGAATGTTTCCTCTGTGTTGATCTTCCTCTTTGTAGACTGGATACTGGTTCAAGTCCACCTTGTGGTGTCTCCATGGCCTCCCTGAACAAGAGGACAGGTGACTCACCACAGTTACAGGACATTTTGAGAGAGGCTCTATAGTCCCCTGGAACTTAGTTGACTGTGGAGGGCAAGGAACAAAAAGTTTCCCTTTTAAGTCCCTCTGATCAGATTAGTATAGGCCTCAAAGTCTGGCTATTAAACACCCAAGAAGGTTAGTTGCACCAATCTGGTATTTTTAATTACCATGTTCCATGTAGATAAAATTTGGGTAAAAGCCAAACATTTTTAAATAAACCTCGATAAGACATTTTTTAAATTAGTTGACTAAACTATGACCTTAGAAATTTTAAGATTATATATTATCTTTGTCTCATCCTTGATAGATCATTAATAAACCTATATAGACCTCCATTATTTGTTTAGGCTTTTTTATTTTTAATTTTTTACATATAAAATCTTGTAAATAAAATATCTCCATTTTTATGTCTTTTTAACATATTTTACTTTTTTTTATAACCATGAGACTTAATAATGTTAACAAATAAATTTTTTATCTATTGTGAGAATTTTGGGGGGGTGATACTAAGCAATGTTTATCCCCTTTTTAGGCTGTAGTATCAAACCAATGTTTGACTACATTAAAGTTTTTTGGGGGGAACCAATAAATTTATTGAGCTTAGTTACAGAGATGATTGATGGGTTGCTGAGGTGTATGAGTGACCTGAGAGTATGTACAATGGAAAGCCTTAACCCCGTATGGATCAAGCCTTTTCTTTCTAGCCTTCCCCAGATAATATACTTTAGTCCTCCCCAAACCCAGGAGACCATATGTGATTAGGGCCAAATTACATACAGTTGGCTTGGAAGAGCAGTTGGATACTCAGGTGAGGGTCCAATGACCCTGTTTACCCCACCTCCTTTAATTAAAGTCAACAAGTCCAATTGTGATGATGGTTTGTTAGTGGACACAGCTGAAGTCATGAAGATGGTAGTTGTTTGACTCACAAGAAAGTAGTGTGTAGCATCATCTTATTAAAAGAACATGGAATCTAAATTATATACATAAGATAATATAATAAGTTAATATTACTTGTGTACACACTGTGGTTTATAAGTTCCCAGGTAAACCTTATAGAAAACACAAAACAGTTAAAAAGCTTTTTTACTTTATGTAGTTTAGAGAGTGGTCTACCAAAACCTTGCTTTAGGTAGAAAGAAGCAACTGTTACATTGATCCAATTGATGTTTACAACCTCTAGCATAATCAGATTAAGAAAACTGCCAGGCATGGTGGCACACGCCTTTAATTCCAGCACTCAGGAGGCAGAGGTGAGTTCAAGGCCAGCCTGGTCTACACAGTGAGTTCCAGGTCAGCTGGGGCTACAGGGAGACCCTGTC
>NW_008360313.1:528797-534921 GCF_000622305.1 Nannospalax galili
AGAAAGAAAGAAAGAAAGAAAGAAAGAAAACTGCTATGCTTTAGTTACTGACTGAGGAATTGTAGGCAGAAGATCCTCTCTGAAAAAATATTTTTTGTTGTTTTTTTTTATTAATTAGCTAAATTTATCTTTGTATTTTTTATACATTTACATTAGTCAGTATTGTGACCAAATAGAGAATCCCATTAACTACTTTTAATATAGACAATAATACCCTCTTTTGAAATTATTTTACAATTTAGCTGTTTTTAACCATTCAATGTCTTTACTCTTAGGCTGTTTTGTTGTTCTCGTTTTTCTTGTCACAGGGTTGGGGGGGGCTAGCCTGAACCTGGAAAAGAGTCTTGGAGAACACATCTTGAGATAATGGGCTTGAGTCTGAAGTGGGAAGGCCAATTCCATCTCCAGAGTCAGCATCTCAGTGAGCTCAAACAGCATGTGACAATTTACCAATATAATTAATACAAAAAGGCATTTGTTTTTCTTTAGTCTAAGAGTTTTAAATTATTTATATTTTACCTTAAACTAAGGCAAGACTGTTAACTCACATGCTGAATTCCATTGAAGAGGTTTGTCAGTCTGGATTGAAAAAAACATATCATAATGTATTATACATAATCTTGGATCAAGTACCCATAACCTAGAGAATAAAGAACACAGAAAACAATGGTACCTAAAGGAACTTACAAAGAGACAATATCACAATACTCTTTTCCTTTAGTCTGTCCATGACTTCGTAACTAGAAAGTAGCCACGGAATGATGGGGCAGGAACAAAAGCAAGCATAGAGCATCTGAGCATCAGAGAGGGAAATACTCTATTTCCAAGAAAAACAGGCTTAGAATCACAATGCAGAAAAGGGAGGGATTAAGGCCAGTGGGATCTGCATCTTAAGCCTCCCACCCAAGTAGGCTATCCCTTTTAACCTCCCATTGTTGTAACTATGTGTTGGTAGAAGCTTGTCTTTGTAAGGTTTGGCCATGGAATACAGTAAATTTCCATGAGCTTTTTAGTTCTAGCCATCACAAAGTGTCAGCTCCCTTTGTACCTGGATAGTCTTGAAGGCATATGGCTAGAAAAACTTTAAGTTCCCTTTAGAAACTGACAAATATTTTATGTAAGACAGTAAGAATTTTAAATAGTCATTTTTAGAAATTAGCAAATACTATATAAAAGATGCTAAAATCCAAAATAATTCCTTTAATATTACCAGATAAAGATGTTATGCAAACAATGTCAAAAACCTAAAAATAATTCCTTTTAAAAATCTGTAAACATTTTAAACAATGTAAAAACCAGTAAATATACCATACAAGAAGTTAAAACTCAAAGTAATCCCCTTTAGAAACAGGCCCAAACAATGTTAAAACTTAAACTCCCATTGTGGAGATCTGGCATCACTTTCTTAGTCTGAAAAATCCCATCCCCCACCAGGATACAAGCCCTGTGGGAGTCACATGTCTCACAGATTAAATGTAGACAGCAACCATTTTTACTTTTACAAAGCACCCCAGTTAACTTAGACTTGATATAACAGGAGAAAGTGCCTTCAATAAATATATATAGGCCCCAAAAAGAAAAAAACAAAGCAAAGGAATTTGTCTCTCACCAATCATAGTAGCTGTAATGCCAAGCAAAGTTCTCCGGATCTCTTCATTTCTAGATATGAGCTATGCTGGAAAAGAAACTCGTGAAGGCAGCAGAAGAAACAGGGTGTTATGTCCAGCACATAAATCACTGGGTTGTTGCTCTGAAAGCATATGTCTCGAGCATGGCCCCAGACTTTCCATGTACATTGAAATTTAAAATGCATAGATCTAGTTAGAAAAGCAGCTGCCTCAGGACCTGAGTACAGGTCTGAGTACAGTTTGTTTGGTGTCCAATAGGGCCTAAGATCAAAATTTTGAGCCCCTCTGCCTGAGAAAATTTTAGGAAAAAAGATGGCTTTTAAGATCTTTTTTCCGTTTGTCCATGGAGCAAGCCACCTTAAATTCTTTAAATGTTTCACCAAAGCCATCCAGCCACTTCAGCCTAAACCTGAATGCCCCAAGGCAAGATAACAAAATGGATAAGGAAGTTCACCTGCTCCCTTAAGAGCCAAATTCAGTGTGTGCTTGAAAAATCCCTGCATGACCATCAAATAAATAAGCTATTAGAATTTTGGGGGATCCCTCAAGTTTTTAGGGGTGTTGCCCATGAAAGGAAAGGAAACAGGGGTGAAATGCTGAGTCCTAGAAGAACATTCCCGAGACCCAGGCGTCACAGGGCATTCCTAACTAGTCAAGAGCGCAAGCCTGACCACAAATTTCAGAGAACCGGTGACCACCCTAATGGTTTTTAACTGGTCTTTGTGTTACCAGGTATTGTAGTAAAGAGACATATATATAGGAGGTCTTTGCTGACACCTGGAGGGCAGTTGGGGCGGGGGGGTCTGTTCAAAGGACTAGGAGCCTTCAGCTAACATCAAGGAGTGGTCCTGAACAGAAAGCTTCAATTGCTCTTTCATCTTGAAAAGTTCCTCTCAAAGGCATCTTGAATGGTCCCTCTCAAAGGCACAAACCAAAAGTAAAAAGGAGGAAAGGAGAGAATGCCGATCCTCAGGGCAGGATGGCCAAGGCTTAGTAGCCAATGTCCCTCTGTTGGGGAGTACTCACCCTCCTCCTGTGTGTCCCAGAAACCACCCTTCTAGCTTCACGTTGGGCACCAGCTGCTGTCCCCCTTTCAGCCTGAACCCCGCTGCCATTGGGAGACCTTTGCACAGTGGTCCCCATAGCAGAAGGTCGGGGCTAGGAGAGACACTGGTGGGGGGAGGGAGGCCTTGGGTGGGGTGAGTACGACAGGAGAAAACACCTCCCGGAGGCTGTGTCAGTGGACAGCTCATTTATTATGGCAGAAGCAGAGGTTTATATAGGAAAGTTTCATGGGCAAAAAGGTGGGGTTGGGTTTTTGTTGGGCAGGCAGGTGGGGGGAGGGAGGGGGCCACTAAGGCTATGTCGCCTTTGTCCTGTCCCCCAGTCACATAATCTACAAGGGACCCGGTTAGTATTAAAGGATTAGAGGCTTAATGGTTTTGCTTGGGGGTTGCTGGGTAAGAGACAGTGTCCCTAGAATGGAGTAGGCCAGCTCCCTGCTGCCCTCACTAGGAAGTATCCAGCCTGGCAGCCATGCTCTCCATTCCAGGCACTCTTGACTTATCCCAACAGGCAAGTAAGAAAGAAAACTGGGATAATCATGACGGTGGTGGCATATCCCTGAGTAGCAGAGAAATAGTAGCAGTGGTGGATCTTGGTATGGAAAGGAGCTGGTGTGACAGGCTGTGGGAGGACTTAGAATGCGATTCTGGTGAGGTGTCTCATTACTTATTTCCTCTGACCACGGAAGAAGATGTGAAAATAGCAGATACCAAAAAAGCCAACCAGACACATGACCATGGAAAAGAAAACACTTGATGATCTGTTCATGAGCAAAAGTGGAAAGTGGTTTTCTCCAACACTGATGTCCCTCTAGTGAGAAATTCAAGGCAGTGAGTAACTGTTGCCCCTGTTTGTTCAACAGAAATCAAAATGTTCTTTCTTAAACACAATTATAGTCATGTGAACAGAGTGATGGAGACAGGAAAATATTAAGAACCAGTGATTAAAATGATGAATTCTCCTGTGACCCTGGAGCTGTGGTTTTCTCACATGAGCTTGAGTATCTGTTCCCCTCCCATGAGTCTGAGGCTGTAAGTCCCCTCCCATGAGGCTGAGACTGTAGTCCCCTCCCATGAGCCTGGAGTTGTTGTCCCTTCTCATGAGCCTGAAAATGTTGTCCCCTCCCATAAGTTGAAGCTGTGGTCCCCTCTTATGAACCTAGAGCTGTGGTTCTCTCCTGTGAACCTGGAGCTGTGGTCCCCTCCTATGAACCTTGAGGTGTTGTCCCAATGGCTATGGTCCCCTCCTGTGAGTTGGAGCTGTGGTCTCCTGTGAACTCAATCTGTAGTCTCCTTCTGTCAGTCATAGCTGTGGTCAACCTCCTGTGAACCTAGAGTGGTCCCCTCCCATGAGCCAGAGCTGTGGTTCCCTAAACTGGAGATGTTCCTGTGGTCCCCTCCTGTGAGCTGGAGCTGTGGTCTCCTCCCATGAACCTGGGAGGAACTGTGTTGTCCTCCTGTGATCTGGAGCTATGTTGTCCTCCTATGAACCTAGAGCTGTGGACCCCTCCTGTGAACCTGGAGCTTCAGTTCCCAACTGTGAGCCATGGTTCCACATTCCTCTGATGGTGAAGCACATTGGAGGATAGTGAACTTCTCAATGTTGAGCATCAGTTTCAGCCTTCTCTGAGTGGCTACATTTCCCACAACCCCTCCCCTGAGGTCTCAGGTTGTGCATGACAGTGGCTTTGCCTTTGTGTTGGAGTTATGCTGAGGACATGGGATGTTTCTGTCATTTGTAGTTTCTAGTCTTGGGAGAACTGATTCTGGTTCTGGACATCCCACCTCCCTTGATGGCCAGCTGTGATCCTGATTCCACACGTGGTCCTGGGCACCCAGGCCTTCACGTCGGACCTTTCCCATTCCCAGGCATCAAGAGGTTTGCCATCATTTTTCTATTACTCTTCTACAGCCCCAGTGCACCGTCCTACAGAAATGTACATCACCTAACTGAACTTCTAGAGATGAAATCAGAGCCTGGGAAGTTAAAAAAAAATTTTAATTAAAAAATTAAAAATATCTTCTTCAGTTGTCTACCCACTGAGGATCCCACCAGGTGCCTGTGGGTAATTTCAAGCCCATAGCCATTCAGATAAACCCAATGGTTCTCAAAAAAACAAAAGTAACAACAAAATCCAAAAACTGTTGTAAATGTGGGAAAATGACAAGTAAGAAGGGGTAATGGGAGGATGGAGATTAGAGGGAGGCTAAAATAATCAAAATTCATTTTGTAAATGTATGAAATTTTCAAACAACTCTGAAAGTTTTTTTTTTAAAAAAGAAACTTGAGAATCTTCTTTAGCTCCCATTTATCACCACAAAATTCATGTCAAAGTTTACCAATATGAGACATTTAAAGGTAGGACCTTCAGAAGGTAGTTTAGACTTTGCCCTCATAAATGCATTAATCCCCTCATATTAATAGTTTATCAATTAATGGTTTACCTCTGGAGTGAGTCTTTTTAAAAATCAGCTTGGCTAGGTCTCCTATCCTACTACCTGTATCTTCTTGCTAATTTGGTCTTCGGACCTCAGACCAAAGTAATAGCCCAAATAAACTACATTGTAAAATTACCTCAAAAGAACCTACTTTTAAAATTATAACAACAACAAAAACTTAATTCATTTCCTCCACCCTGTCATATTAATCTAGGACCAATACAATCTCAATCAAAATTATAGTAGGGTGATGGGGAGGCTGCTCAGCAGAAAAAGCGTTACCTGTATGAGCGTGAGGACCTTGAGGACAAGATTCAGATACCTAACACATAAATGCAAGGTGGGTGTGGTGGCCACCTGTAATTCCAGCTCCCTGAAGGTAGAGACAGGGGATCCCCAGAGCAAACTGGCTAGGGAGAAATGGATAAGGTGGAGCACTAGCAAGGAAGACTCCCAACTTCAGCCTTGGGCCTCCACACACATGTGAATACACACATGCCCACATACATGCAAATATGCATATGCATACAACACAAAGAGACACATACAAAAGTTTTAGCAGGGTTTTCATATACTAGTAAGGTAACTATAATATGTATATGAAAATTAAAGGACCTAAAATATATGAAACTATTTTAAAATGAACAAGTTTGAAAGACTCATTACTCCCACTTCAAAGCCTTTTGAAACTATAAAAATCATGACATTTGGTATTATTGGTAAAAAGACAGAAAACAGAACAGAATAGTGGATCCTCAGTAGAAACATCTACAGTCAAATGATTTTCATAATCACACTAAAATAATTCAATTTAAAGTGAAAAATCTCTTCAACAGTTTTAAAATAGCTGATATCCATATGAAAACGAACCTTGATCCCCATCTCACACACAAAAGTTAGTCTCATATGGATCATAGACCAGATATAAAAGCTAAAACTGTAAAGGTTTAAGATGAAAACATAGGAGGGTATCTTTATATTTTCAGGAAAAAA
>NW_008360313.1:535010-556296 GCF_000622305.1 Nannospalax galili
AAAACACATAATGAAATAACAGAAAAAATTAATAATTTGGTATTTATTACATTTATAAAACCTGCTCATTGAAGGATATTAAGCAAACAAAAGTTCAAGACAATGGGGAAGATCATATATATAAATCCTCAACAAAATTACAGGAAATATAGACAACACTCCAACGCAATAATAAAAGAAAAATATCCCAACAAAAATATTGAACAAAAAATTAACAAAGGAAGTTGTAGCAATAAGATATAAGTAACATTGTAACATTGGTAGTGAGACAGGAAATACAAAATAAAATCTCAATGTGATTGTGGTTCACAAACAAGAGGTTTATTTTTTCCAAAAGGAAAAACAGCATAAACATCAAATGCTGGGAAGGATTAGATCAACAGGATATCCAGTACATAGCTGTTTGGATGCAAAGTCTCTTGGGAAATCTACTTGGTAATTTCTTAAAAGGTAAAAATGTATCTACCATATAACACATAAATTTTGTTTTCTGCTGTTTAACAAAGGAAAATAAGTGCATGTGTCTATAAACTCTCTTATTAATAATAGTTCTATCACTAGTAGTCATAAAATGGTTCTGACACATTTAAATGAATATTACCCAGCAACAAAAGAGAGCAAGTACTGATACACATAATAGCATTGATAACTTTCACATTTTCTGTTTGAAAGAACCAAAACACATATGTACTCTTTATTACATTAATATATAGAACACAAATATTGACACAGGCTCTATCATAGGTTTTTATAATGTACAGTACATATACATATTTTAAAATTTAAAACAGTAAGTTTGACATCAAGAGATTTGGATGATAGATTTTAGACCATGTTGTTGAATAACTTTAAGTATACTAATAAAAGATTAAAAAATGATGGGCTAAAGTATAAAGATTGAAAACAAAATGCAACCTAAAGAAAGAACAAGGCAAAAAAAACAACAACAACCTAGAAGCCAACAACTATCACATTGTAAAGATTAATAGTCAACCACTGATAAATAAAAAATACAGAATATCAGAGCTAGCTTACCACAAATAGGAGATGAAATATTACTACAGAGACAATAGGGAATTCAAAACTCATATTTTACATCAATATTTTTAAAGGTTACCTAAACGGACATACTAGAAAATAAAAACAGCAAAATTAAAGAAGAAAATAAAAACCTGAATATTCACTTTAAATTATCTCTTTTCATGTCTTGCTGTACAAATGAATAGATGTTATAGTAATAGTGATACTACCAGGGTTGGCAGGATCATAAGGAAACAGTCTTCAGGCCTCCAGGAACTTGCTTATATTAACTTACAGCAATGGTGACAGCATGCACAAGACCCATGCATATTCAAACCAGACAAAAACCCAGCACAGAACTGGGGAAACAGGTAAGAAGCCCCAACTTTAGCTGATCACTGCTGGGTGAGAGGGAGAGTTGGTCTTTTCATTGTTGTTGATGTTGTTCTTTCTGAAACTGGGTCTCTCTGTAGCCTCAGCTAATCTAGAACTCACTATACAGACCATGCTGCCCTTAAACTCACAGAGCTCCATATGCCTCTACCTCCCAAGTGCTGGAATTAAAGCTGTGTGCCAGTTGGTCTTCTTTAGGGGAGTGAAGCTAGATAGGCTGACTAGTCTCCAGTGGATGAACTCACACTGAGGGACATCTGGGGGACAAACTTGACTTGATAGAACTTAACATATATGACAAATGCATGAAATCTGCTGGGGGCTATGGGAGGTGCAGATAGGGGAGGAGGTCTAAATATGTTTAAGATGTATGCATGAAATCAATAAAAATATACATTAAAAAGATATAGTATTCTACAGAAAAAGATACATACAGATGCATATAGAACATGTGTATGTATATGAAGTTCTCAGGCATATAGAGAATATATATAAAATATATACACTATACATGTGCTTATGTAGTGTGCACATGTATACAACATGTGCTCAATGCATATATATACATAGTATATATGCGCATTATATATATATGAAGAGAGAGTGAGACAGATAGACAAAGAGACAGAGTGATGCAGATAGATAGAAACAACACCAGAGGTAGAGAGAAACAGTCCGAGGAAGTATGACAGTCTGTAGACAGAGTACAGACAATTCAATTTTAATCTGAAGACTTCTGCCCCAAATCCCCCTTGCTTGGGTAGAACTCATCTACTTCTTTTATTCAGACTTCTTACTGGTTATGTGAGGTCCACTCACATTATGAAGATCAATATGCTTTATTCAAAGTCTTCCAATTTAAGTGTTAATCTGAGTAACACCTACAAAATAATGCTTACCCAGGTCTCTGGGTACAGTGTCCCAGGAAGGTTGATTCATAAAATTAAATATGATAGTTAGCTTTGTAGGATTACAAGACGAGCCCCGTGGTATGGCATCAACTATCCAGATGATTCTGGTTACTGCTTGAATATAAACTCTAAGGTGAGAAATCTAGACTCAGAGACACCAATGAAGAAACCACTACAATAATTCAGATGGGAAATGTTGGACATGAGGCAAGCTGTTAGCAGCCTTTTTCTTAAAACACCAAAAATTGTCTCTGGCAAAGACTACAAGGTGCCTGTGAACTCCAAGCTGGTCACCATCATAGCTAGGGCAAGGCAACAAGATGGGGAGCACTGTTTCCCTTTGGTCCAGTGTAATGTGAACATCTTCAAGCTCATCAGCTTGTGAAGTACAGTCTAAACTGCAAGTTTCTTGTTTTCAAAGTCAATGGGTTTCTTGACCTATGTACCTTGGAAGCTAAGTGGCTTTCTCAAAAGCAGTTATTGGAAGTGGTTGCAATCTAGATTCAGCCCAGTTTTGTTACCTGGTGGGAGAAAGGCTGGTTTTTCATCCTCTAAACTGTCATGAATGGGTTCTTGAAGAGCATGGAAGCTTGAGTGTGCCTGTGTGGAGTGGCATGAATGTTTCTAGAATCTCCCTGAAGAATCTGAACCAGAATTGGGTGCCAACATACATAAGGAACAGTGGAAGAAGGTTCACAAACAGGTGGTTGACAGTGCCTATGAGGTGATCAAACTGAAAGGTTGTATGTTCTGGGCCATTGAACTCTCTGTGGCAGATTAGGCAGAGTATAATGAAAAATTTTAGGCAGGTACATCCAATTTCCACCGTGATTAAGAGTCTCTATAGAATGAAGGATAATGTGTGCCCTGCATCTTGGGACACAATGGGATCTCAGACTTTGTGAAGGTGACTCTGACCCCTGAAGAGGAGGTCTGCCTGAAGAATAGCACAGATAAGGACTGGGGAATCCAGTTTTAAAGTTTCCTGGTGCCACAGCCTTCACTGTCCCAGCTGCAGCAGGTTTTCTGCTGAACACTGTATGTTTTTCTTTACATCTGAGCCATGATTAATGCAGCTGTATTAAGAAGACCTAAGAAAACATCAATTTCCTAAAGTTAGAACCCCCCCCGACAGCTATATCCTGATTCTAATGGTGCTTGTGTAGTTATAAACTGGTTAGTGTGAAAGAGTTCCACTGTCTGAGACACCACTGCCAATTTTGTACAGGCTTCAGTTTCCAAAAACCAGATGTGTTATTGTGTGGTATACAACTTCACCAAACATGCCTAGTCAATTTTTTCCAATTACTCACCTCCTGGGATTCAGTGTATAAATCCATTACTGCATAACTCTTCTAAAGGATCTTATTTTGTGTATTATTTATGTATCAGTGTACATTTCAATGGAATTTAAGAAGTAAAATCTGCATAAGGATAATACAACCAGTTACCAGTGTCATGCCCAGCTAAAATGCCAAATAAAACTTCAACGATGCAAAAAAGTCAAAACAGCAGTATTTTCAAAATCTGAAAATTTATTTATTTATTTGCTGATTTATTGTGCATGCATTTGTTCATGTTTGTGTGTGTGTGTATGTGTGTGTATGCCATGGTGTGTGGATAACCTGCAGAGTTCAGTTTCTCTTCTTCCACAATGTAGGTTCTGGGGTCAAACTCAGGTCCTCAGTCTTGGTAGCAATTTCCTCTACTGCCAGAGCCACCATGCTAGAGACAGAAAATGAATTTCCGATAAAATGAAACTTTATCGGAAATTCATTTTAATAATGAAGGGCTTTACTGATATACTTGTAGATAAATACTGCATTGTATAGTTACAAAAGTGTCATCATAAATTCTATTATCATTTGCTTTAATATGTATAAGAAATTTAAAAAATAGTACAAAAATGAAAGCCTATACCAACATATCTATACATTAATTTATATTTATTAATGATTATGTCAAAAAGTCTATATAACTGAACATTAAAAATTACTGTTTGGATTAAGGCTGTCACTCAGTTGATAGAATGCTTGCCTAGCATGCACAAGGTCCTCAGTTCCATTCCCTAGAATGACACCAATCAAGCATAATGGTACACATGCTTGTAATCCTAGTACTTGGGTGGTGGGCAAAATGATCAGAAGTTCAAGGTCGTCCTTGACTACAAGTGATTTCAATGTCAGCCTGGGATTTAAGAAAGCCTGTCTCAAAAGAATTTTAATGTATCAGCTACAAATTTGATGGTGTCTTCCATCACTTCTGTTGGAAGCAAAGAAGTGGAAATTTAACTTGCAATCAGATTTGCTACTTGGTAGCAATAATTTCTCCAGTAACACATTAATTGTTTGCTTGTTTGTTTGTTTGGGGGAGAGGATCTTACTGTGTAGCTCTAGCTGGCATGAAATTCATTTTACAAATGAGAATGACCTTGAACTCCCAGAGATCTGCCTGTCTCTGTCTCTGGAGTTCTGGGATTAAAGACACATACCACCCTGCTCAGTCACATTAATACCATCCTATTATTTGGAGTTACTGAGATTTTTATGCCCCAGAAAAATGTGTTATAATAATTTTTCAGAATGGGTGTGTGTTTCTGTTTTGCAATGTGGAGAATGAATACTACCAAGAAGGGGGTGTGAAAGAATACCTTTGTGTCAAGCAGATTGATTTGATTTGGGAGCAAGTTTGTATCAGACCCAAAGATCTGGAAAGGCATTCCTTTTCTCTGTGTCAGACATGGTTTTTCCTTAGAAAGTCTTCACAAGTCAGGGCACTAGGTGTACTTTGAGTCAAAGAGTAAGAGAGAAGCAGGGAAGATTTAGAAATAATACCTGATTTGAAATAGGAAGTAACACAATCTTATACCTGTGAAGGAAAATTTTACAAAGTTATTTATATTTATTATCTCAGTTTTTCAGTGTAAGAAGATACTGTCTTTAAAAATACTTTACCTTGCTGGGTATGTAGTGCACTTCTTCATTCCCAGCACTCAAAAGGCAGAAGCTGGTGGATCTATGTGAGATCCAAGCCAGCCTGGTCTACATAGTGAATGCCAGGCCAGCTGGGCCTACAAGGAGACCCTGTCTCAAAAAGAGAAAAAACGCTTTACCAATAATGTTTGAGATTTGTTCTTTTTTTGTGCCTCCTTCTCTATTGACAGATTCTATTATCCTATGATTACCACTTAAACAAATTTGAAGGGAATCTACATAGGCACATTTTGCCACTTCTATGCTGAAGTTGCATTTAGGACTAAATTGTGCATACATACGAAAGTCATCTACAACTAAAGCTAACATCACAGGGAGAAAATACACACACAATCTAACTCAAGATTAATGCTATCAATTCTGCTTACCTTGAAACTTCCCTATTACAAGAATCTTACCTCATTTGCTTTCCTTGTCTGTGTCAGTGTACAGTGTGTGTGTGTGTTTGTGTGTGTGTGTGCGTGTGTGCCTGTGCATATGGAAGCCAGAGGTTAATGTGGGTTGTGGTTTTTTTTTTCTCCATCTTATTTTCTGAGATCTGGTCTCTCACTGAACCTAGAGGTCACTTATTGGCTAGACTGGCTAACCAGAGAGTCCCTAGATTCTATGTCTCCACCCCAGGGTACTGGGATTGCAGAGATACACTGCGATTCTCAGATTTTCACATGTGTGCTGAAGCTCTAACTCAAGTCTGTGCAATAAGTACTTTATCCACTGATCCATCGCCTCAGTTCCTCATTTACTTTTTTATTATTTCATTTTTTTGAGACAGGGTTTCATTTAGCATGGGATGACCTCAAACTCACTATGTAGGTGAAAATGACCTGGAACTCCTGATCCTACTACTTCTACCTTGAAGTATTGGGATTACAGGAGTGTGCCACTATGCTCATGTCTCATATCTTACTCTGTATTAAAACTGTGTCTTGAATCAAAAAACTGTACTGTAAGTAGACCTAAGGACACATTTCTATGCAATAAATCTGATTTTCCCCAATGAAAGAGATTCGCCTCTAATGAATGTTTATTGATGCTTGAATCTTGGACTTCAATCTACTCTGTACTGAAAAACACTAGTTAAAACCAACCATGAAAATTATGAGTTTGATAATATTATATAGAGGCACATGTCCAAATAAGTCATGTTCAAATTAGACAGGGACTGGTAGATTTTTTTATGATGATGTTTAAGAGCATATAACCAAGAGCCCATTATATACAACAGAAATCTTCAGCACCATGGCCAGCATCTACTTTGCCTCCATATTTTTTCGAAGACAAATCACTAACCATTAAATAATTCATTGGATTTTAGAGGTTGCAGGTTCAATCCCATTCAGGGATTGAAAGTTTTGAGGTCCACCAATGAATTTCTCATTTGATTTCTGCATTTTTCTACTGTCTGCCTTGAGTGATCAACAGCATCTCATGATGACAGTAACATATAGAGTTCATTTGGCTAATGGCATCCACATAAATGAAATACTAAAGGTAATATTGTCCAACAGCTCAGAAAAAAATGTTTAGATATATAACTTTATTTTAATGTCCAGTGTATGTTGGTTCACTTGACTTACTGGTCTTAGTTATTGCAACCACCTTTCACAGAGAATAAGCCAAGATGTTCTAGGTTTCTAGAAACTGAAGTGGAGTAAGTTAGGGAGATCCAACTATAATAAAGAAACAATCTTTTATCTCAAAGTAGTCATAGTGAAGTATCTCCTACAGGGGAGGACATATGAAACTACAAAACATTAATAAGATTTGTAAGCTAAACCAAAGTCCTGGGGAGTATGAAACAAGGGATGATTCATTCTGAGTCAATTACACCTGGTGTGATGGTTCAAGATCATAATATCAGCACTGGAAAAGCTGAGGCAAGAGAGTTCTAAGCAAGAACAAAAATAAATAAATAGCCCATAGGAGGGGCAACATGTCATAATAAGTGAGTCATAATTATTTATTCTTTAACAGTCTCATATATTTATATAGAAAATTTTAGTTGTTTTCACCCACACTGTCCTCTGATGCCCCCCTTTCTACTGCTGAAACCCTTCTTCTCAAAAAAACCCCTCTTCCTACTTTCATGTTTTTTGTGTGCATGATCACTGAGTTTGATTAGGGTTGCTTGCACTAATGTTAATGATAAACAGGGAGGGAAAGCTATATAGTCTGTGTTATAGTACAGCTAAAATACAACTGAAACATTGGTAGAGTGATGATTATGTTCCAATGGAGTAATTAAAAAAGGAACTTTGTAATATTTTTATTCAGAGTTTCTGCAAACTGATTCAGTTACATGAGAATACTGAATAGATTAGTGGTGCTCCCAAGTTATTTGATCATAGCAGCAATAGCAGGTACTAATATACCTAGCATGACTTAACCATAACTAGAATGTTCCCTGTACCCACTTCTATTCAAACGGATTGGTGTCTAAACTCATGTTGTTAATTCCTTTGGCCTGTCCTTCACAACACCTTAGTATTAATGATTGCAAGACACATTCTCAACCATGAGACAAGCCTCTGAGAACAACAGAATAGACCCTGAGAGATTACAGTAGAACACAACAGACAAACTTTACATTAATACCTAGCAATGGCTCAGAAAACACTTTTAGTATGCAAAATACACTAAGCATCAAAATTCAATAAGGTAGCAAACATTTGAAAAATACAGTGTTTTGAAAATGCAGGAATAAAATAAACTAACAAAACATGAATCCTTTCATTGAAGAGCTACAGTTATTTGTGATAGCTGATAAAAATACAGGATATGCAGGATCTGTGACTACTTACCCTGTCAAGAGGTTTAGAGAATGCTTCATGGAGAAAACAATAATGGAACTAGTTCTTCAAGATGGTTCTTAGTGGCTGGAGAGAGAGCTCAGTGGTTAAGAATACTTGCTGTTCTTCCAGAGGACCTAGGTATGATTCCCAGCACCCACATGGCAGATAACAACCATAAATCCAGTTCCAGGGAATTCGATGCCCTCTTTTGACCTCTGTGGGCACGCACATGGTGCACTTCCATATATGCAAACAAAACACTCATACACATAAAATAAAAATAAAATATTTTTTAAAAAATGGTTCTTACAGAGAAAAAAAATGGCTCTTAAAGTAGAATCAAGTGGAAGGATGTTCTGAACAACAAAAAGCAGAGTAAGCCTATACAAAAGTAAAACAGCATCTTTCTTATTCCAAAACTTTGAAAATTACATTTATTGATTGTGTGTTTGTGTCTGTATGTGTCTGTGTGTGTATACTCATGCCATAGTGCTCACGTGGAAGTTAGAGGACAATCTGCGGAAGTCAGCCTTCTACTGGGTAGGTCCAAGGGATTGAACCCAGATCATCAGGCTTTGGCAAGAACCCTTACCTGCTGAGTCATCTTACTAACCCAAAATAGCATCTTTCATATGGAGATAAATACATAATTTCTAAACAGATAATTTAGATATGAGAGATCCTAAAAGATGAAGAAATTCACAGTAGTGTCTGTAGGTTAACAGCAGTTGTTTGATTACAATGGGTTTTATATTTTGTAACTCTATATGAACATTTCCAAATCAAATGGAACACTATATTTATTTATTTAGTAAATTTAACAAAGAATTTATTAAGCTAATTAATAGAGAAAAATAATTCAAAAGGTTAAGTAACAAAATGGTCTCAGATTTCAAGAATTAATATCAGTGCATATGAAAATGAAGTTTACTATAAGCGAATTTTTAAAGATCAATTATTCTCCCATTATGTGACGATTTAAGAAGTGATTTTTATCTATTTTAAGCTTTGTGTCATCACGATAAATGCATTCCAACATAGCTGTATCTTTATTAAAGTTCTTTCTTGGTTAAATGTAAAGCTTGAATTTAATGGACAAATGGCACTCAAAAGTAAGGAGAAAAATCAAATAAAAGGGTTCAAGTGCATTTATTTCAGGGAAAAGAGTATTTATGAAAGAATGAATTCAACTTAATCTAGAACATAGTTGTTGAATAGTTATGATATGTTTAACAATATTTTCAGAGCTAAAAAAAAACAAAATAAAATCAGAGGGCTTAATAAATACTTAGCCTAGCTAGGGAACCACACATATAAATTAAATGAACAACAACAAGCTATCAAAACAAAGACAGAAAAGAAATTAAGAGTATCAGTAAAGTTTTCATAACAAGAGCATTAATGCTGAGTCTAAGGTAAGGTTGTTAAATGAACAAATGTAGAAAGGTGAAGAAAATTCAAGGAAATTTAAAATACAAATACTCGGGAAACAGCAAGTAATATGACCTGATGAGAGGTATTCTGCACAGGGTTATGGCATGTGAGGAAGTTTGACATGCTGAGTTTGAATATTATTTTGTAGGCAGTGGAAATTCATCAAGAGATTTTTTTTTCAAGTGACATGATCAAATCTGTATTGTAGAAAGAAAGACTTGTCAACAGACAGAAGATGAGTCAGAGGGGACAGGGTGAGGAAGCGCTATATGGTGGTCATAACTGTTGATATTGATTACAATTCACTAGCAGTTATTTTTTCTCTTGCTTTGTGGCTTTGCACCTGCTGTTCTCTCCTACTCCTTTTGCTCTGACATCTCCTCAATACTATGGGCTCAGCATAACCAGTATTTGTCAATCAAAGAAAATTTACTACACACTGTAAAATCCCTGACAGTATGGATTGAGCCAATTTCTTTGACCATCAAATTCCTAGTTCCCAGGGCATAAAAAGTTCTCAATAAATGCTTTCTGAATTAATTAATTTAATTTAATGTCATTTGAAAAGATAGAACCACCCCGATAGAGGACTCAGTTATATGTGAGAGCTGTCAAAGCAGAAGGAATCAAAAGTGAGTCTAGGATTTCTTACTGATCAACAAGACAAACAGCATTCTTATTAACTGAGAACAAGAATTCAGATAGGAATGTTTAGAGTAGAAATAATGGGTTTGTCTTGTCTGACTAAAAACTTAACTAGGAATGGGAAAGAAGGAAAGCAAGAAGAAAGAAAAATATGAGGGTAAATCAAAGTTCTGGTAAAAATGGCCATAATTTAGGAAATATTTCCAAAGATCCACGATACATAAATCAGGAAAGACTGGATGGCCACCTTGAAGTTCTAAGAATTCTGCAAAGGCACTTTTACTCTCAATTGAAAGTTTTAAATGTATTTTATTTTTATTTATGTGTTTGTCTATTGCAGGTGTGTGTGTGTGTGTGTGTGTGTGTGTGTGTGTGTACCCACAGAGGCCAGAAGAGGGTGTCAGATCCCTAGGAGCTGGACTTATAGGAGGTTATAAGCGGCCTGATGTGGGTATTGGGATCCAAACTCGGGTCCTCTGGAAGAGCAACAAGCACTCTTTACCATTAAACTACCTCTTCACAGGATCTTATGTTCCTCCTGGAAAAACATCTAAGAGATGGTGTCCAACAAGTATGGAATGGACAGGATAGAATGTCCTGAAATGTCAGTGCCTAAATACCAATGCAATAAACCTCACCTCTGGGACTGTGCCCTGTGATCCTGAAAAGCTTCTCTGCATCTCAACTAGAACTGTGGGCTTCATACTGGGCTACAAGCTAAGTTGAATAACATGAGTCTTCTGGAAAGATTTTAAAAGGGAGTGGTCTACCAGTGTCTAGTAAGAGTATCCACAGTCTGGTTAGAAAGAGTTTAAGACCTGAGTCCAGTTCCCAGCAACCATGTTAGGCAGCTCACAATCATCTGTTCCTCCAGTTCCTTTGGGGTTGGGAGGGATCTGATGCCTCTGGCTTAACTGGGCAGATAGACTCATGTACACATATCCACATAACCATACACACATATACACATGATTTTTAAATTAAAAAAAATAGGAAATGAGGGGTAGGAGAGATGGTACTCTGTACCTACATGGTGGCTAATCACTTTCCCAAACTCCAATTCCAGGGGCTCTGACAACTTTTCTGGACTCTGAGGCCATTGTACCCACATGGTGTACTTACATACATGCAGGCAAAATATACACAATAAATAAAAATTTTAAATGTAACAAACTTAAAAATTATTTCTTAAAAAAGAAAATGGAAAGAAAAAAAGGTTATCAAGAGGTCAAGGGTAAACAATGAAGAAAAATGATTAAATGTACTAAAATATACTTTGGATTTCTTTTGATAAGGCATGATGAGAACAAAATATACAGGAAGGATGGTAATGAAAAGGTAACTTGTTATTCACAGTTCCCAAGAGGAGAGGGCAGACTACCCTATGCTGAGCTAAGCCAGGAAGTGTCCAAAGAAAATGAAAAGAAAGACGAGCACCTGTACTGGTTTGTCACAGGAAGGAATGGATGAGGCAGGGTACACTGGGCAAGCTTTGGATTTGATAGTTTAAATAATCTCAACATTTTCTTGCACATAGTTTTCCCCTAGTTATCTGGTGTCTAGCTTTGGAGTGACTTAAAGTAGTGAGAGAACTGGGTTGGTATATTGAGAATTTGGTAAGGGAACTGACTGGTATATGAATTCTGAGAAGTTCACTTGTTATTAATAGTATGCTCCCAGGGAAGTTGCTTCCTATGTCGAGGCATCAACTAGTAACAGGAACAGAAGTCCCTTCTTGATAGCCATGACCCCAAAGCATCATAAAATTTAAAATGAAAGCATAGTTACTGCACAAAGCACTATCTAAAAATGTGGAGGATGAAAGAATAGATAAGAGTCAGATGGCAATGGCAATCTGATATCAGGGCCTTGAAACATTTGACTAAACTGCTTAGATTCAGATATGGGTAAATATATACATGATATAGATACAGCTACCAGACTGTTTGTGCTTTTTTCCTTTTATCTTAAAGAAGCCACAGCATTACCAGCCCACTTTTGGATGGCTGCTAAGTTATGAGGTGAAATATACTTCAGAAATTCATGCCGTTTTTTAGGTCTAATTATATTATACTGAGCATGGTAATGTACCAAATCATGCCTTCCTCATGGGTTGAAACAATAAATCTACCTCAAAAGCTACAGTTATTATATTCAGGTATCAGTTTTCTTAACTTTCAATTTCTGGCCTAGTAACTTAATTCTGAACACATATTTAAAACAGACATGGTTTTAAATCACATTTCATTAATGGGCTCTGTTTTAAATGAGTTTCTTAATATAATGTAATGCTACTTTATGCTTGATTTGTTCAAAAGCTATTTAAACCCCTTGAACCTCAAATGAATATGGTTTAATGCCACTCTCATTCATGGCAATCCACACGAAGCGGCAGAAGTGTTTCATCTTATTCTTTCTTTTTTGTCTAATTCCCCAAAGGGACTTAATTGTGCGTCTTTAACACACAGCAACAATTTTTATACAAGTTTATTTAATTTCTTAAAATTACCTAAAACAATCAAACATGAGCATTAATGAGAAGCATGTGCATAGTTCCATATATTCTAGAAATGAATGCAAAGCAACACTCCAGATGATATGGGGTCAGGTTTCCTGGTCTGCTTGTGCACATGTGAAATCAGAGAGTGCAGGAGGGTAGCAGAGATGTGTGATCATTCGTGGCTGTGTGTATTTGTGTGTATGTGGAAGGCCTGCTTCCACTGCAGCCTGATCATTTGTGGCTGTGTGTGTTTTGTGCGTATGTGAAAGGCCTGCTTCCACTGCAGCCTCCGGCAGCCTAGAGAAGCCATCTTGTACATATAGCAAGACACGTGCCAGAATATTAACACTCTACCATTTCCATGAGCCTCTGTTCACACCAACTCCAGAGTAAACATCATGAAAGGAGCCTGAAGCTGCTAAAATGCACACAAAGCAAGAAGGCAAAACAGTTCCAAATGTCATAAAAATGCAAATGTTTCAAGAACAACTGCTCATTTGTTCAGAAAGTGTCTACAGAGCAGGAGGGTACATAAAACTCAATACCTGTTAGATTTATAAACAAATAACCATTATCTTCTATGTGTAGATGAATGAAGGATAATTTTATACAAGCACAATAAGTAAACTCAAATAGTATAAACTAAGGCTGCATAGTGAGAGCAAGAAGTTCAAGAGGGGAAAAAAAGGAAATGGCATTTTCTGTGTGGCATATCACCAACCTGGGAAATCCTTTACAGAGAAAAACCTGGCACAGGACTTTATAAAGACACTGGACTGAAATAGAATTCCTTAGGGCAAATAGAACTCCTTGAGCAAAACTCTGCTCCCCAGGATCTAATTGGTCTTTTGTAGAATGATATGAAAATGTAAATTATTCTTTTTACATTATAGAGCATAGAGTATAAATTCTTTGGGAAGTATTTTGGTGAAATCAATTTTCTGAATCAATTATTACCCAGAGTCAAGCACCCTAATGTGACTCAGAATTTTATAAACTTGTGTCTCAGAGACTAATAGCTAACTCCTTCCTCTCCATAAAAGATGTTTCAAAAATGGAGCATTTGATTTTGATGAAGTTTAAAATGTCCTTAAATTCTGCAGATTATAAGTTTGGAAATTAAATCAGATTTTTTTCAAGTTTTAATTTTTTAAAATCTTTTACATTTTACTTATTTTGTACACATGCGTGTATGTATGTGTTTAGGTGTACATGCCATGGCACATGTATGGCAGTCAGGGGACAACTTGTGGAAGTTGGTTCTCTGGGTCCCAGGGATCAAACTCAGGTAGTTGAGCTTGGTGGCAAGCACATTTATCCACTGAGTCATCTTGTTAGCCTTCAAATTTCATTTAGCTTTAATCTAATGTAGTTTCTCTAGTACTGAAAGAAGGAAAAGAAAGAGCATTGAACAAACCATATTTTGATGAGGCACGTTGTGTTCACCGGCTGTGTCTGCTCTCCTCCGGCTATGGTCGCTCTCCTGCTCTCTCAGTTCCTCTGATCAGTCGTCCGGTCCGGACCCCAGGGCTGGTGAGGAGTCTGCACCAGCATCGCTGCATTCAGACACAGGAGACCAGGTTCAGTGACACAGATCTGCTTTATTGCAGGAAAATATGGGCTTATATAGGGGTAATAGTCCAATCATAACACAGCATATGGGATCCCTTATTAGCTTGGCAGACTAGTATCCCATTACAATCTAGGAGGCCAGATGCCCTATTAGCATGATAAGTTTCAGTTTCTCTAAGTTTCGGATACCTGGAAACCATGTGACTTACATAGTTTTCTCTCTGATAAGAAACAGGAAGCACTGCATTCCAGGATGATAGGTATGTAAGGCAAAAGGCAAAATCAGTCACGAGATTTTCCACAACATCTCCCCCTATTTTTTTTTTTTTTAAGAGTGAGGCACAGTTCAGAATATATAGCATACTGATTATCAGTCCAGGGGCTGTATGTGGCGGATTTTTCTGTTGTGCATCAAGGCAAGGTAGAATGGCTTGGGAGGCAAAGGATTGATCCCTTATTGTGGGCCCCATCCTTCAAGGTGGCAAGTTCTCTTGAGAGCAGGTTGGGCCAACTCCATACCAACCAGTGGGAGTCGAGGTTCTTTGCCTCGGCATTTTTGTCCCCACCTCAAGGGTCACCCAGCATTATGGACTGTGCCTGTCTTAGGTTGTCCCATCTTTTGGGATCTTACCTGTCATTGACTACCAGCCCTCGAAGGGTGAGTCCCTTGTTATGGTCCGGCAGAGGGAGAGGCAGTGTATCAAGCTTTGGCCCATGCAAAGGCCTCTTAAGGGGCTAAGAATTCAATAAAAGCTGATGGAGCGGGGTCGTCCCATCTGAGGTAATGATGGGGATTAAGGAGTGGCAAGTTCTAGGCATTGGTCTCACAGTCTACCAACAGGAGTATATATCACAAGGAATTTCCTGTGGCTCCAGCAGTCAGGCCGTTGTCTCAGGTCCATTGTATGGTTGTTCTGTAAGACTTTGCACCTATGCTCAAGCCTATTTTTCATACATCTATTATTATAGGTTAGTAAGGGCAAGGAACAGCGAGTCCTTGTCTGCAGAGACATGCCTGGCAAGATCTGGAGGCAGGGCAACAGCTAACTGAACCAGAGAAATACGAGTTTTAACAAAATTATTAAGACCCTTAACAATGCAGGGTCCAAAAATCAGGAGTTAGCAGTAATGATGGCACACATAATAAGGAACATAGACAGGGGGTTCCCTCTGGTTTGAGGGTTTTGATTAGCTATAGTCTCTGCTTGTGAAGTGAGATACTAAAGGTTGCCCCAGGTTATTGGGTGCTGTTGGAGCCTGTTGCCTTTGTGGTCTGTGATGCCAGGTCAGTCTCTTGGTGGCTGAGAGGTGCGCTGCTTCCTCCAGGGTCAGGGCTGCCATCTCCAGGGTCGGTGGTTGTGGAGGGAGGTTTTCCATCGCAGGCAATTCTGATGTTCCAGGCTGGGATCCAAATGGGGGCTGGAACATTATCTGGAAAGACACAAGCATAGCCTCACACTTGTGTTAATAGGTGTGGACTTTTCCATTCACTTGTGAGAGGGTCCTTCCATCTCACCATGGGGGCAGGCGTGGGCTGAGTGAACACCCCCCAATGCTTTATTGCTGGTGGGAGGCCACTAGAGTCAAATTTTAGAAACTTTAATACAAATAGAGCTTGTTGTATAACAAAATTGGGGTCCTTATAGCAGGGGCCTTTATCATTGTCTTCCCCTATTTTCTTTGTTTGTTCAATGAGTGTTTGGTGGGAACGTTCAACAATCCCTTGACCCTGAGGATTGTAAGGGATATCAGTTATATGCCTAATATTCCAGTCAGAGCAAAAATGGCTGAAGGTAGCAGAAACATAACAAGGGCCATTATCTGTTTTTATTTGCCAAGGAACTCCCATAAGTACAAAGTCCTTTGGTGCTTGGGTGGAATACTTGGTAGATGTCTGTTAAGTCCATTTGATATATGGTATTGTTTAATTCAGATGTCTAATGGATATTGGAATAAGTTTCAATAATATGATGTATATACTTGAGCTTGCCAAAAGGAGAAAAATGAGTGACATCCATTTGCCATATCTTGTTGGGGCCAAGACCTCTAGGGAGTGTCCCAGTGGGTTGTAATGGCCCCAAGGTAGAAGAGGGGCACAAGAGGAGCATGCATGGACCAAATGTTTACAGCTCTGAATTTATAAGGTAGGGAGGAGCCTATGTATAGCTTGGGGAGAAAGGTGGAAACGGGCATGTAAGTCTCTAGCTTGTTGAATTAGGGTGGAGTCTAGGGTGGCGCTTAGGACCAGTTTGTCAATGGTAGCATTGCCCTCTGCCAGAAGACCCGGGAGATTGGTATGAGAGCACAAGTGTTGAATATACCAAGGAGCAGAGCGCTGCTCAAGTAATTGTTGTAATGAGGAGAGCAACAAATCAAGGGGACTCTGGTGGGGTCAGAAAGCTGCAAAGGCCACATGTTGTAGAGTGTGAACTACATAAGCGCTGTCAGAAAATATATTACAGGGAGTTGTAGGGAGATCCTGAAAGACCTGTAACATGGCTGAGAGCCCTCCGAGCTGTACAGAACGCTGGAAAGGGAAAACCTTATGTGAGGAGAGTTGTCCTTCCTGGTAAATTACAAAATTGTGTTTACTAGAATCAGTAAAGATTAGAGGAGCTTTAGGAAGAGGGTTAAGCTTTGGGAGTGCCTGGGGAAATAGGGACAGGGGAAGCTGTCTTATTCCTTGGATTTGTAGAGTGGGTAGAAACCTATGTATAGCTTGGGGAGAAAGATGAAAATGGGTGTGTAAGTCTCTAGCTTGTTGAATTATGGTGGTCTAGAGTGGTGCTCAGGACCAGTTTGTCAATGATGGCATTACCCTCTGCCAGAAGACCCGGGAGATTGGTATGAGAGCACAAGTGTTGAATATACCAAGGAGCAGAGCGCTGCTCAAGTAATTGTTGTAATGAGGAGAGCAACAAATCAAGGGGACTCTGGTGGGGCCAGAAAGCTGCAAAGGCCAGATATTGTAGAGTCTGAACTACATAAGCACTATCAGAAAAAATATTACAGGGAGTTGTAGGGAGATCCTGAAAGACCTGTAACATGGCTGAGAGCTCTCCGAGCTGTACAGAACCCTGGAAAGGGAAAACCTTATGTGAGGAGAATTGTCCTTCCTGGTAAATTACATAACCAAAATTGTGTTTACTAGAATCAGTAAAGATTAGAGGAGCTTTAGGAAGAGGGTTAAGCTTTGGGAGTGCCTGGGGAAATAGGGACAGGGGAAGCTGTCTTATTCCTTGAAGGAGTTTATGTTTAGGATAATGATTGTCATATTTCCCCTGATAGACTAGTAGGAGAGTTTGGAAGCCAGGGTTGTCAAGGAACAATGACTGGAGCATGTGAAGTGGAAGGGGAAGAACCAATGATTCGGGTTTGTGGCCATACAGAAGGCAGGAGGGGCGGACAAGTTTAAGGGCTACCATAGCCCATGCCTCCATAGCCAGGGTGACCTTGTGAAGTTGACTCCATGAAGAGTGGACCCATATCAGGGGGCCTTGGGTCTGCCAGAGCGCTCCCAAAGGGGTGTTTTTAGTAGGAGTAACTAGTCCTTGGATGGGCAACTTTGGCTGTATCCTATTTACAAATTCTTGGGACAGGTGAGAATTGATCATTGTGACAACACGTTGGGCCTCCGGAGAGACCTCACGAGCAATGGAGACCATATCAGTACCCTGCAAGAAGTCAAAGAGTGGTGTAATCTCTTCTGTGGACATGGGTAAGAAGCCCCATATCCAATTGATGTTGCCACAGAGGGTCTGTGCCTCTGAAAGGGTAACCTCATCTGGTAAGGTAAGAACAGGAGCTATGGGCTGGATGACATCTTGGATAGAGTGGCCCAAAATGGTATAAGGGGCATGTAACTGCATTTTATCTGCTGCAATAGTAAGACCCAATTCCTGGAGATTTTTCTTGAGTCTTTGAAAAGCTCCTTGCAAGATCTTAGGATCCCTATGGGCGATAAGAATGTCATCCATATAATGTAAAATATAAACCTAGTCAGCAAAGGTCTATAGGCATGGGCCACATAATATTAGCAGATAGTAGGACAATTTTTATGCCCTGAGGCAAAACCCTCCATTGATAGCATTGAACTGGAAGGTTATGGTTAGTGGCAGGTATAGAGAAGGCAAAATAGGGCTTATCATCATCATGAAGAGGAATAGAGAAGAAACAGTCCTTAATATCTATTATAATAGTTGTGCATTCTTTGGAAATAGCAGTAGGGTGAGGCAGTCCCAGTTGAAGGCTCCCTAAAGGCTTCATATGCTCATTAATAGCCCTTAAATCATGTAAAAGTCTCCATTTTCCTGATTTCTTTTGTATTACAAAATGGGAGAATTATGAGGACTAAGGGAGGGCTCAATATGACCCAAGGATAACTATTCCTGGACCAAGGAGATCAAATGAGCTAATTTATGTGAAGGAAGAGGCCACTGCTCCACCCATATGGGAGCTGTTGTGTCCCACGTTAGCCTGATAGAGGGCAGCTTGGGCAGTGGAGCAGTGGCCATTAGAATTGGGGGTGAGGGTGGGGAGCATTACCTAACCGCTGGTCTACAATGCTTTGTCATCTGTAGTTAAAACATCTTCCATGTCACAAAGGATATCTCTCCCCCACAAATTATGGGGAAGCCCCATGCTAAGAGTGGTGTAACAGCTCCTGTGTTGCCGCCCAGATCAGTCCAGATTACTGCACATTGCTCCTGTTGGGTGTTCTGTAAACCCCCAACTCCTTGTATAGGGGGTCCAGGTTTGCAGTGACAATGAGACAATGCTTCCTCTTGTCTGATTACAACAATATTGGCCCCTGTATCAATCAGGCCTTTAAACATATGGCCATCTAGGGAAAGTTGCATCCTAGGCTTATGCAAATCAATAGGTATCGTTCATTGGACATGAGGCGTGTATTCCCTTCCTTCCTCTCTTTGGGGTGGGGCTGAGAGGTGCCCCGTTGCCTGTTTAAAGGCACCTTTTGTATGGGTTTACCATCTGCATCCACCTTAGACCTGCATTCTCTTGCCCAATGAAAAGTTTTGCGGCATCTTGGGCATTTTGAAGGGGGAACCTGGCTCCTTTTGGCCTCTTTCATAATCTTATTAGGACAGGTACATGACCAATGGCCCTGTCCCCCACAGACCCAACATTTGTCTTTGTCCATCTCGGCCTGCAGCTGATGAACAGCCAGTGCCTCAACGAGAGCCATGGCATGAGCTCGAGTGGTCCCCACATCCCAAAAGGCCAGAATCCATTCAGAGACATCCTTGTGTCTAAGGGATCCTATGGCAAGGCGACACTTGGTAGAGCAGCCTTCATATATAAGCTCCTTGAGCAAAGCATCTGCAGCCCCTCAATGGCTGATTTTCCTATTAACACTTTGTTGGCACCTTTCAACGAAGTCAGAGAAAGGCTCACCTGGTTTTTGTATCAATTTGGTCAATTTGGTATCCTCACGAGTCAGCATACTTCAGAAAGCACGGAGCGCGCAAAGCCACACTTGTTCAAAGTAGTGAGGAGGTCCCTGTGCCTGGGCTTGTGGGGTTTCAAAAGTGCCATGCCCTACCAAGTTTCAAACCCAGTGTTTTGAACATTGGCATTTCTATTGCGCTCTGCCTGTTGTTTGCATTTATCCTGATAAGCACCCTTCCATAAGAGAATATCACCTCCCTGTAGACAGGCAGAGGCAATATTCTGCCAGACATAGGGGGTGTTGACCAGATGGCTGATTGTATCTAATAGCTGACCAAACCAAGGGGAATGAATGCCATCTTCAATGGCTGCCTTACGCAGCTTATTTAAAGTATCATGAGAATATGGATTACAGACATTAGGGTTCTGTAGTCCCTGATTGACGGTAACCAGGAAAAACCGTGGAAAATCACCCATTGTATAATAGGAGAGGGGCCTAGGCAGGAGGGGCTTCCAGTCCTCCTCCAGGAAGGAGGGGTAGATGGACTGGGGGGAAACTTCCTTAAAGACAGTATAAGATGGCAGAGGGTAGCCACTACCCCATAATGGCGGAGCAGAGGTGGTCTTAACTTCCTGTTTTTCATCAAGGGAGCTCTCAAACCCCAATTCCTCATTTTTTATATCATCATTAGCAGTCATTGTTTCATCAGAACAAGAATCCATTAGTTTTGTTTTAACTGGAAATGCCTGGGACAGGCCGTCCCCAGCGTCCTGTTGTTGTATTTGTTCATCTATCTCCTTTAATAGGAGATTGTCCTGTTCAGGGGCTTCAGGAGGAACCCCCCGAAGGGAGGACAAAATGGCTGTCACAGTGGGGTAGAACAGCCCGGACTGTGGGTGTCCCTCCCTGACTTCTCTACACTGGGCCAAGAATAGAATGCAAGCCCATTGTTCGGGATCCCAGCAACAAGAATCTGTAAACCAGGGTGCAAGAGCTAGTATTTCATCTAAAAAGTTAGTTACATCCTTTTCTGTTACCCTAATATGCCTACTCCTGAGGAGAGGAACCAGTGCAGCAGCGCAGGGGCCGGCAGCAGCTGGATGACTATTCCCCATACCGGAGGTCACTCACCCTGCAAGATGTACCCAAAGGGACTCAGGAACTGTTCAAGAGACGATCGGTGAAGACAGGAGCAGCACACCCAACCAAAGATCACGAGCCAGAAGAAAAAAGCAGAATGAAACGAAAGCGGTGAGCAACCATGGGAAGAGCACCAAGAAAGGCAGCATCAGGAGTCCAAGGTGTTACAGCTCAGAGTGTTACAGCTCTGTGGGGAGGCGGTCCAAGCCCCACATTTGGGTGCCAGCTGTGGTTGCCGGCTATGGTCGCTCTCCTGCTCTCTCAGTTCCTCCAATCAGTTGTCCAGTCTGGACCCCAGGGCTGGTGAGGAGTCTGCACCAGCATCGCTGCATTCAGACGCAGGAGACCAGGTTCAGTGACACAGATCTGCTTTATTGCAGGAAAGTATGGGCTTATATAGGGGTAATAGTCCAATCATAACACAGCATATGGGATCCCTTATTAGCATGGCAGACTAGTATCCTATTACAATCTAG
>NW_008360313.1:556357-581909 GCF_000622305.1 Nannospalax galili
AAGGGGGGTAAAAGGGCCAAAACATAATGCAGCATATGGGATCCCTTATTAGCATGGCAGATTAGTATCCTATTACAATCTAGCAGGCCAGATGCCCTATTAGCATGATAAGTTCAGTTTCTCTAAGTTTTGGATTCCTGGAGACCATGTGGCTTACATAGTTTTCTCTCTGATAAGAAACAGGAAGCACTGCATTCCAGGATGATAGGTATGTAAGGCAAAAGGCAAAATCAGTCACGAGATTTTCCACAACAGCAGGTGTCAAAGAATTTGGCATTGGTAGCTTTCATTTGAAAGTCACACAAGCTTAAAAAACAGAACAGAATGTTCTTAAAGCTGCACTGGTGTAAGTTTTAGTGAAACTAATTTTGTTTAAATAGTTTTGCTAAATTAAAAACTTCAGTGTTTTTTACATTGTGAAGCACAGTATAACATTAATGAGTTTTCAGAAACTTTGAAACCAGAAATGACCCCTTTATACATGAGCTCTGAAGAAAGGAAGAATTGGAAGTAAGAAAGAGGAAAGAAAAATAAGAGGATGAAAAGGGCATGCGTTAATGGTTTATCTTGATCAGGCACAACATGACATTCATGTTTCCTTCAGGTACTAGCTGTGAGATCTTGGAATATATGTCATATACTATATATATACATATATGTATATGTATATATGCATTAACAGACTGAAAGATGAAAATATGATCTTTTAAACTGACACAGAAAAAAAATTGATGCCTTCATAGTGAAAACCCTCAGCAAATTAGAACAGAAAGAATGTATTTCTATTCAATAAAAGTTATGTATGGTATACCCACAGGCAGTATCATAGTAAGTGAGGAAATGTTCGAAGTATTTCTGGAAAAAGATAAGGATGTCCACTTTCATCACTCCTATTCAACATAATAAAGAAAAAAAGCTAGAGCAATTAGAATAAATAAATAAATAAATAAATAAATACCAAGTGGAAAAGACATAAAACATGCCATCAAATTATTCCTGATTACAGATCATATGAAAATATGTAGAAAAGTCTGAAGACCTTACACAAAAAAAATGGGAGAAAAGAAAGCTCATACTTAAAAAGATAAAATTTTAAAAATTGGATAAATCTCATCCAGGAGAAGACACTGAGCCTGCCCCTCTTTATTTATAAGGAATTCTGACTGCCTTAACTTCCCCACTCAATTTCTACTAGGCATTTGTAAGCCCTCAATTTGATGATGTTGCCTTTGTTTGTGCTCTCAATCAGGCTACTCCAGTCATCCCTGTTGGGTGTTGTTAACTCCTGATTTGATGATGTTTCACTATCTTCTGCTTCTATCTATCTGATGCTTGCTGTTTCTTCTTTTCATATTGCTTTGCTACAGACTTGATAAACTCATTCAAAACTGGAGTCATGGCTATTATAGTTTATTCTGTGGACTATATAAAACACATACATGGTAGAATATGCTTCCACACACAATAGGATAGAATCCTGTCATTTGCAGCAACATAGATCAAACTTGAGGGTATTATGTTGATTGAAATAAAGGACAAGAAAACAAAAGTCACATGTTTTCACTTATTCATGAAAGCTAAAACAATGTCATAGGACCTGAGAACAGACTGAAACCCAGGAGAGCCTAAGAGTAGGGGAAGAAGGTGTAACAAGGGTGGGCAACGGGTATCAGAGCTGAACTGGAAGTAGCCCTAATGCTCTGCAGCACCATAGGATAATCGTGATCCAAAACAATCAATTCTACATTTCAAATTAACTAGAGGGGAAGTATTTGAAAGTTCTCAATGCATAGAAATGAGAATATCTGAGGGTTATACATTGTATGCATGTATTGAATTATAACACTGAATCCTACAAAAGTAAAATGTCAATAAGAATCAAACATAAATTTAAAAATAACCTATACTAGTACACAAGCATGAATAAATATGAAAATAATGTATTAAAAATATAAAGAAGAAAACAACATAAATAAATGAAGGGATAAAAAATTAAAGGAAAAAATGACATTTAGTGAAGATAGGCAAAGGTTAAAAATTGGAAAAAAGAATTCTAAATGTAGTTATTTCTCTAACATACGTGCTGCCTGGCTCATAATGGAGAAAAGAGGAAAGAAGGCAGGAAGAGGGAGAGAAAGAAAAGGGGAGGAAAGGAACATAGAAATTAATAGGGAAAAGAAAAAGAAAGGAAAATAAGAAATTTAAAAAGTTAAAAGTTTTAAAGTCAAATTAAAGACGACAAGATTTAATTTTGGCTCCATACTTAAGCCGGGGATTATGTTATTCAATGGAAAATAATGTATTTCAGTCCTGGAAACATAGATTTATTTTTTTTACTTAACTCCAATGTTATCATTGCAACTGGCAGTTGCCAGGAACTAATTTGGAATGAGCTGGCAGTTCTGGTTCTGTTCTTAATGACCCAGAGGTTATGTCACAAACATTCATGTTACAGCAATAACTTTTCTTACAGAGGTGATGAGGGGGCCCTCCTTGGTGAGCACAGGCCTTTCACGTCATTCCAGCAGAGGTGTGCAGCACTTGTCATGTGTTTTCAGCACTCAATTCTTTCTAATTCTGCTACTAAAGCTTCAGAGGAAACACCTGGATGCTAATATGGCCATAGCTTAAATTTTCCCCCTTGGGCCAGATGATTTTTTACTACGACTCTGGCTATTATTTTAGCTTTGAAATGTGCCTGGGATATATAGGAACTAACCCCTCTGTAGTGAGAGATGGGATTCACATAATTTTTCTAACTCAAATGAAATTTGTATGAGAGATTTTGGAGTGGAAACCATAAAATAACTGTAAGAGATGGTACACTATCTTTCTTAATAAGACTACTAGGGAAAAATACTATGAATAAAATGGTCAATGAAAAAACACAAATTTAAATGTAGATGTGTGGGAATTGCAGCTTCGAGACACTAAGTACCTGCTTCTGATTGCTGAGGTCTTTATCTTGTTCAAACAGCCTTAATCCTTGGAGAATGCTCTATACTGAACAGGAACTGAAAGTCTAATGATTCCCTAGTCACCTCCTCCCTGCTTTCTGCAGAGGTGCAATACAGCTCTATATAGAATGCATTGCTATAAATTTGATCCATTTCTTCACTTTGTATCTGCTGCATTAAATATAAACAAGTCAGAAATTATGTCTATCCATTTTTATATACACAAGTCTAAAGAAATATCTGCTTATAAATCTTGGTGAAATTAATAGATACAGCTAATCTAGCTGGAAAAATTCAGATTCTCTTCCTCACCATTGTAAGTGCCCTTCTCCAAAAGAGCATACATAAAAAGTGTATAGTAGGTATACTCCCTTGTAAGCAACTTCCAGTTAAATATATATGTCTCTCTCTCTCTCTCTCTCTCTCTCTCTCTCTCTCTGTGTGTGTGTGTGTGTGTAGTGACCTATGGAGTCTGATTTGTGTCTCCAAATGTGTGTCAGTATAAGAAAATGTGTTCATTTGATTGCATGTCTACAAAGATCATCAGGTTGGCACAATACACAGCTATTTTCTTAACGTGTTATTCACACTACAAGAGACTCTGAAGAAAGAAAAGCATGGAGATTCATGATTCATTATCTTGAAGGGACTCTTTATCTTGACCCCTGGGCCATCCAAAGATGTCATAGTTGTTTTCTATGTCATACTGGCTGTCAGCTTAGGTTGCCACTATCAAGAATAGGATGTATTGTAAGGGCTCCTTTTAACTGAAATCGCCTTTGCATTAATATGTGTATCATGAGCTCAAATTAGTTTGAAAAGTAGGAAGATGACTGCATTAATATCTAGTGGATGTAGACTCTTTGGACTACAATGGCCATTTGATGATGTCCCAAAGGCAGTCACCAGGTAAGAAAAAACTTGCTTAAATAGTATTGAAGCAAGTCAGGATGGAAATTTGAATGATTTTATGATGTAATTGCTACACCATTGCTTCCTGATCATGTATATAATACTGCCATGGAGGAATGAACCTCAACATCGGACCCTCCAGTCTTAAATTCTTCCATGGTTCTTCATGCCAGCAGGACATGTCCATGATTCACATCCACCCATACCAGACTCCCTACACTGATGACCTTGCTGGCTTTTCCAGACTTCTTTTTCAGGGCTCTTTTACTCAAAACTAGTTCTCTATCTCACACTACTTGCTTGGTACCTAAACATACCAACATATCTTGTGCTTTTGTGTCTTTCCTAGAACTATTGCTTTTCCCTATTATATGTTGTGTTCAACAGTTTTTATTAAAGTTTTTGAGACTATCTTCATGTATTTAACACATTTCTAATAACAAGTTCAGTTTCTTAACCATTACACTATAAAAGTGTTCCAAGTCCTGAAAGGGAGTCATTCCTTCCCTCAAGAAATTTGTATTCCTTTAAGGAACTGTAATAAGTGGAAAATGTAAAATGAATATAGTTAGGGCCATTTAGATAGCCTAGTGGGAAAGGTGCTTGCAGCCAAACCTGATGACTCCAGTTCAAACCCTGGGACCCACATGGTGGAGGCAAAGAACTACCTCCTTTAACTTCAACACATAATAAATAAATGTAATAAAACTTACATATATATGATCTGCGCCATTCTTTAATTTTCATATGTTGTGTCTAAGAATAGGTTGTTTTTAACACTTTTTAGTCCTTAAATATTTGCTTGTCTCTATCATCTCTATTATTTTATTCTAAAAGTCATACAAATATTTATAGAGCCTTATGTGTTATTCCTATAATTTTATTAACTGAATGTATTCTTTGACAATTTCATAATGTTTGCAATTACTTTCACTTCCTCCCATCTCTTCTCCCCTCTCATCCTTGCTCCTCCTTACATTCCTTACATTCATGTCTTTTGTTTTGTGACTCACTGAGCTTGACCATGGCCATCTGTTGTGTGATGCTATTGCTGAGAAGACCCAAACTAATGTTTATTCACCTCAGATAGGGAACTGTCAGACCAAATAGTAAGACACCACCAAATTACAACTTGGTGAACCTATGAGTTTTATTGAGGCTACTTACAGAAATATGGGTGAGGGATTCTTATAGGAGTACAAATGACTCAAAGACAGCTCATCACCAAAAATCTACCCACATGGGTGACAGGGATGGCTCATGAAATCAGGAAATCTGAAGCTCACTGTACAACCCGTAGACAGTTCAAAAGTTTGGAGAATATTTTTCTGGGCGGCTCAGTTGTTCACCGAGGCAGCTCTCCTGGTCCCTGCTTCTTCTAGGCAGCTTGGTTGATCTGCCTCTTCTGGGCAGTTTGGTTCACCTGAAAGTATTCTAGGCAGCTCAGCTACTCTGTCTCTCAGCAGTCCTTACTGCTTATATATGCTTGGGGAGAGAGGGGCCTCATGAATCTGGTCAGCTTCAAGGACTTCCTGAAGCTATGAGTTGTTGCTTCCTAAGCTTAACAAGCTTCCCTGCAAGATGAAGCGTTTCACTTCTGCTTAGAACATCTTGTGCCTTAAACAAGCTTTGCCCCAAGAGGAAGCTTATACAAAACAACACCATCTGTGTGACCATGGGTATGGAACTATCCACTTAAACCTAGTGGACTAACCAGTGGTATACAACTAGAGACAATGAATCCTCCTCCCTCAGCACCCATCAATAGCTAATAGCTCCGCAGGGAGTGGTAAGACACAGCATCCTCCCAGTCCTTTGTCAATCCATGACTGACTGTTGATAGGCCCAATCTTGTGTGGGGCCCAGTGCAGGCAACATGGCTACTGTGAGTTCATGACTATAATGCTATTCCTACTTTAATCTCTCTTTTAAAAATAGTTCTCTCAGCCGGGCGTGGTGGTGCACACCTGTAATTCCAGCACTCGGGAGGCAGAGTCAGGTGGATCTCTGTGAGTTCGTGGCCACCCTGGTCTAGAAAGTGAGTTCCAGGCCAGCTGGGGCTACAGGGAGACCCTCTCTCAAAAAGACAAAAAAAAAGTTCTCTCTCTTATTACTCTGTACTGTATTAGATGTTAATACTTTCACTGTGCATTTTATTTATTATTTATTTATTATTTATTTATTTATTTATTTATTTGTATATATCTACCTGCTTATGTCATCCTGTGCTTGTGAGCTTGTGGGTGCATGTGCAGTGCATGCACATATGGAGGCCTGAAGTCAATATTGGGTGTTTTCCTCAATTGTTCTCCACCTTCTGTTTTGAGAGAGTCTTTCACTGAAACTGAATCTCATTGATTGGCTAATAGATTGGAAAATTAGTTTCAGGGATCTGCCTGTCTCTAATCCTCACCCCACCTCTAGTGCTAGGGTTACAGACATGGCTTTAATACAGACACTGGGGATATGTCCTCAAGTCTTCATGCTTGAAATGCAGGCATTTTGTTGATTGAAGCATCTCCCCAGGTCCGTTAATCTTTTTATTACAAATTTCTTCTTCAACTCTGTATAGCATATTCTTTAATCCATCTATTTTTATTTTCAAATCAGTTAAGAAATACAGTTTGATAAATTTTGGCAGATGTGTTCGAGTAGCCACTACCTTAAAGCTCCCTCCAGACTGTCTGCTGCCCACCTACTTCATATTACTTGTGCCCAACAACCGTTTGTCTTACTTTCTGTCATAATAGACTAGTTTCTCTAGAGCTTCTTATAAATGATATAAAACATATGCTTCTTTCATTAGAACCTTTTATATTTTTTAGGTCACTCATATTGCTCATGTAACAGGTTTTGTTAATGCTGAATAATATCCATTGTGGAAACATCCCATCATTTGCACAAATTTGTATGTTAATGAGCATTTTGATTGTTCACAGTTATGTCATGAATATTTGTGAACAAGATTTTCTGTGAACAAATTTCTTCATTTTTCTTCAATAAAAAGCTAGGACTAGAATTGCCAGCTCATAGTATGTTTTAACACTTAAGAAAGTGTCAGACTACTTCCAAAATGCTTGCCACTTTAAATTCTCACAATGTGTATGAACTTCAGTTGTTCTACCCTTTTATCAATACTTGCTACTGTCTAACTATGAGATTCTCTGGAGCTGAAGTTAAAGGTGGTTTGAACTGCCTAATGCGGGTGCTGGGAACTGGACTGTTAAGAGCTAGTCATTTCTTCAGCTCCCTGGCGTTCTGATTGTGATAGATTTATGAAAGATATAATCATTTAATGGAATGAGGTGAAAGTACACAGATATCACTGTACTATTTTTATAACATTCTGTCAATGTTAAAAAGTTTAAAGATATTGAATAATAAAGGAAGGAGTCTTTTCTCTATTCTCTATTATTAATCTATATGCTTATTATTGTGACAAACCATACCAATTTAATTAATAAAGTCATATTAGCTCTTTTAATAATGATGTGTTCAAATTTGTTCTTGGAAGTTGTATGAAATATTAGCAGTCCGTTGTATTTTTATTAAAAATAGAGAATCAGTTTGTCAATTTCTAGATTCCATAAATTATACAGATATATTGGGTAAGTTGTCATTCTAACAATATGAGTCATTTAATACACAAACAGGAGACTTTCCATCTCTCAAGTCCATCTTTAATTTTTCTTAATATTTTCACAAATACTTTGGTATATGCAGGTCTAGAACAATTGTTGGTAAAGTTATTTTTAGGTATCTGTTGCTTGTAGGTACTATTATAAATGCTATTTTAACTTGATTTACCATTAAATCAATCCAGTTGATTTTGGTATCATGACCTTCTATCCTATGACATTTCTAAGTATATATGCTACCAGATTTAAAGACACCTTAAGATGCTCTACATAGATGATCAAGTCATGGGCACATCAAAATAGTTTTATTTCTTTCTAATCTATTTCTCACATCTTTCACAATCAAGCTTCATAGGAAAAGTTTTGCTTTTGTTCCCAACTTCAAGAGAAAAAAAAGATCACTCTCATTTGACATTACCTATAGGTTTTTCCATGTTTGTTACAAAATGTTTCATATGAGATATTCTCTGACACTTTTAAGTGTATAATATAACATTGCTAACTATAGATATAGTAGTACACAGTGGATATCTTAAAAAAAGTCATCTTTCATAACAAGTTTCATACTTATCAAATACTAGCTATTTCCCCTAATCTCTTGTATAGATCTGACACTTTTAGATATTCTCTTTAAGTGGTAACATGGTATTTGTCTTGTGTGAATCACTTCACCCTGCAGAATGTCTTTAGGATTTATTCATTGTGTTATTTCAACTTTTTGACTATTAGAAATAATAATACCATGAATATAGAAGTTCAAATATCTCTGGAAAAGCTTAAATTCAATGGAGAGGGGAAATAACCAGTAGATTATGGAGCCAGTATTTAATTTTTGAGAAATTTACATGAATTTTTGGACAGCAGCTCTACCATTTTAAATTCTCATTAACAATATGTAAATGATCCTTTTCTCCATATATTTTCCACCACGTTAGTATTTTTATTAGTCATCTTAATAGATATGCAGTAATATCTGAATTTAGTTTTGATTTGCATTTCTTTTGCTATTAGAGATATTGTCCAATTTTCACATACTTGTGATTTGTTTATCTTCTTTGGATATTTAAGTCTTTTGGCCATTTTTCATAGAGATATTTGTTTCTGTTTGATTTTTGCTGTTGAATTCTATGAATTCCTTATATATTTTGGATATTAGCCCTTTATCAAATATATGGTTTCAAAATATTTTCTTTTAATTCTGGAGATTGCCTTTTGGATCCATTGATTCTACTGCTTTTTAAAGGCTTTTAACTTGATATAATCCTGCTTTCTGTTTTCCTTTGGTGCTATGTGTTTGGTGTCAGATTCTTGAAATCATTGCCAAGATCAATGTCATAAAGCTTTGTCCTGTTTTAAGAGTTTCATGGTCTTATTTCATGTTTAAGTCTTTATTTTTAAGGGTATTTTAAGATTACTTATTTTTATTTTATATGTATGAGTGTCTTGTGTCCTTGGAGAATGGAAGCGAACAGTGGATCCCTTGAAACTGGAGTTACAAATGCCTGTGAAGTGCCAGTGGGCTCTGGGAACCAAACACCTGTCCTAAGAAGACCAACAATTGCTCTTAACCACTGAGGCATCTCCCCTACCCCTATTTTGAGTTTTTAAAATGTATGTGAGTTAACTTTCTTCTTTTTTACATGGTTATCTAGTTTTCCTAACACCATGACTGATTACAGTATTCTTTCCCTATTATGTATTATTGACACTATTGTCAAAGAATACTTTACCATAATTGAATGAATAGAGAAACAAAATCCTACTATGTGTTGTCTAACACATACTGGCCTAAGACTTAAAGACACATATGTATTTAAAAATATGGAACAGACAAAGATATTTCATGCAAATCAAACAAAAGAAAACTGGCTACTGTGACTATACCAATATTAGAAAAACTAGTCTTAATGTAAAAATATCAAGACAGAAGGGTCAACTAATCTGGAAGATAGAACAATTATAAACAAATACATTCGCTTCATAGTACTTAAATCATAAAGCAAACATTAGTAGAACTAAAAGACAAAAAGACATCTAAATAACCCCAAGAAACATCAATACCCATCTTTCAACAATGAGACCACCCATATGGAAAAATCAGGTAGGAAACAGAAAACTTAATGCTAGAAACCAAACACACATAACTAACATATAAGACAGTCTACTCAATAGCAGATTAATCTTTTCAGTACATTTGAAACATATCCCAGGATAGCACATATATTAGGTTTTAAAAAGTATTAATAAGATTAAGAAAATCAAATTGTACCACATATCTGTCTGACCAGAATGGAATAAAACTAGAATTCAGTAATAGAAGAAAACCTGGAAATTCATAAATGTGTGGAACTTAAATACCATACACTCAAATCCCTACTAGATCAGAAAAGAAATAAAAAGAAGTTAGAAAATACTCTGAGAAATTAAGTATAAAATACAATATATCATAACTTATAGGAGACATTAAGCAGTATTAAGAGGGAAGCTTAAATATAAATGCTTATGCAAAAATGATGATAGATGTCTATATTTTAAAAGATATTATAACTATGCATATCAAGCTAATAACAAAAGAAAAAAACTAAGCCCAGA
Source organism: Nannospalax galili (assembly GCF_000622305.1). Lineage (NCBI taxonomy): Eukaryota > Metazoa > Chordata > Mammalia > Rodentia > Spalacidae > Nannospalax > Nannospalax galili. The sequence goes on from NW_008360313.1 coordinate 566,457, forward strand.
GTTACCAAAAGGAAAGACATAAGATTAAAGTGAAACTAAGAACAAAACTAGGAGGAAAATGAACCTAGGTACCCCTCAACTGGCAAGTGGATAATAAAAATTTGGTACATTTACACAATGGAGTTCTACTCAGTGGTAAAGAAAGATGAAATAATGAAATTTGCAGGTAATTGGATGGAACTAGAAACTGTGATACTGAGTAAAGTAACACAGACTCAGAAAAAGACATATGTTCTCCCTCATATGTGGATCCTAGAACCAAATCCTTATATGTGAGTACATGTCCTGATGTAACCGTAGGAACCAGGAAAATGGAAAGCAACCAGGGAGGTAAAGGAAAAGAAGGAACCTGAGAGAGAAGAAGTAGGAGACAGGTGTTACTAAGGAAGAAATATGTAAAAGGGGGGTATTTAAATAAAAGGAGGAGAGGAAGGGTTATACAAGGACCTATGCTGATAAAGGGGAAGAAAGAGCTCAAGAGAGGTGGGACCATAGACAGGAATTATGAAGGGAGAAATAGGGAAAACTGGGTTACTTTAAATGGGGAGGGATGAAGGGGGGCTTATACAGAAAGAGAAAGAGAGGAGAGATAAATAATGCCTAGCTAGTATAAAAAACCCAGAGGGAATTATATTAGTCCAAAAACCTACTGAAAAATTACACATACAGTATCTCTACATGAGTCCATGTGTATAGCTGAAGCCTATATAACAAGTAAAGGTACCAGATAGGAGTTGGTCAGAGAAGTCTAAGAGAGTCCCAAGTTACACAGGTTATTTTCACAGTCCTTGATTACCTCCAAGAACTTGAAGGTAAGACCTACTGCTGAAGACAGAACATAGTTTGGACACAGGATTTGGAGAAATGAAGCTGGAACTGACCTGGAAGCCACATCCCCTGAAGACTAGCTCTCATAGCTTTAGAGAACACTACATGAGCTTAGGTAAGGGAGACTATCAATCAATGGTCCAACCTCAGCTTCAAGGTCTAAAAACTACTTCAAAGCCCAGCACAGCAAACTGCACGGTGCTGTAGTAGCACTTTTATCTTGGTGGTAATCAACCGCCACCTAACTGGACTTAAAGCCCTCTCAATGGGAGGAAACTCATGTGTGATACTGTAAACCTAGCCAAATTCACATAGTTGGAGAGGTCATAGATCTTAAAGAAAACCCCAAGGCTGTCACATCCATAGAAAAATGTAATTTCTTACTATATGCAATATATGGATCCTTATATTTACAGACAAATATCCTACTCATCAAAGAAACTTCATTTTCAACAGAGAGAAATTATTACAGAGTCCCACAACTGGTCATACATAGAGATTGTCTGTGAATTGCCCAAGCCTAAGTGGCACATCTAAGATGCAATCTCTATACCTAAGGCTCATATAGCACAGAACAAGGGATGAAGAGAACATTAATGCATCTTTCAGTTCTCATCAATGAAGCTCCCTCATGCAAAAGAGGACCAGGAACATAAAAGGTCACAAAGGGCCAAAATGTAGAGAATAAGAGTCTACAAAGTATGGGTCCTTGGAAAGAGCTCTTGTATTAAAATCCACCCACCCAGGGTGAAGGGACCACTGTAGAAGAGGGGGCAGAAAGATTGTAAGAGCCAGGGAGGAAGTGCTTGACCATATGGAAATGGAGTCCAACAGGTTCCTGGGACCCTTCTTATATAACCTACAGCAATGGTGTCTGCATGCACAAGATGCATGTAACCTCAAGCAGACAAAAACCAAGCACAGAACTGTGGAAATGGGCAGCTGGCCCTAATCTTAGTCAAAGAATTATTGGCAGCTGATTAGTGCTTGGTCAGGAAGCACTTATCCTTTAAAGGGAGGAATTGTAGATAGGCTGACAGATCTCAGTGGATAAACTTGCACTGAGGAAACGTCTGAGGACAGTAACTTGACATGCTAGGCCTTGACACAAATGACAGAATGTATGAATTCCAGTGTGTGGGGGTGGGTGTCCATGGGCAGGTTCTAATGGGGAAGGGGGTATAAAGTTGGTATGAAATACACAAAAATTGAATTTTTTTTTAAAAAGAGAAAAGAATGAAAATAGGAGGGGTTTAGAGGGGTATTTTTAATTAAAAATATTTTATTATTTAATTTTATGTGTATGAATGCCTGCATGTGTGCAAGTGTACCCATGTCGTGTAGTGCCTGTAGAGGTCAGAAGAGTGTGTTGGATCCCCTGGTACTGAAGTTATGGATTACTGTCATCCACCATGTGGGTGTTGGGAATTGAACTCAAGTCCTCTGCAAGAAAACCGAGTACTCTTAACCGCTGAGCCATCTCTCCAGCCCCTGGAGGGGTATTTTTTAAAAAGATAAAAGTGATAAATCTGGGGCTGGAGAGATGGCTCAGCGGTTAAGAGCATGACTGCTCTTGCAGAGGACCCAGGTTCGATTCCCAGCACCCACATGGTGGCTATGCCCCATGCTTAACTCCAGTTCCAGGGGAATCCGAAGCCTTCTTCTGACCTCCACGGCATTGCATGACACGGGTGCATTCACATACATGCAGGCAACACACACATACACATAAAATAAAAATAATACAGAAAATATTTTTAAAGTGATTAAATCTTCAATTATACTCAGTAAGCTATAGTCACTCATAGCCATAATCTAAGCATTTGGGGGATGCTGAGGCAGGAGGATTTCAATGAATTTGCAGCACCCTGGCCTACAGAGTTAGATACTATCTCAACAAACAAAAATAAAAACTTTAGACTTCAAAAACAACTAAGATGACTAAGATAAATAAAAATGCAAGAGAAGACATTATATCTGATATCACAAAAATAAAAATGATCATGAAACTACTGTGAATAATTATATTTCAACAAATTTTATAACCTAAAAAATGGTTAAGTTCTTTAGAAACATACCAATTTATCAAAACTGAATCATAAAGAAACAGAAAATTTGAATAAAGTTATAAATAGTAAGATTTAAATCTTAATAATCAAATCCCACAATAAAACATTCAATTTTACTTTTGAAGCAAAGTTGTAGTTTATTAATAATATAGACATAAGCAGGAGTGTTGAAAGGGGGAGAGAAAGCAGCATGAGTACAGTAGCACACACCTCGGAATGGGTGTGGCCTCTGACACAGTAGTCTCTATCCAACATTTACAAAAGAATTAATACCAACCTTTCTCCATCTCTTCCAGAAAATTTAAAGTGTTCAAAGACTCATTAAATGAGGACAAAAATTTTTGTGATCCCAAAGCCAGACAAGGGCACTAGTAAAAATTAAAATGACTAATACCTCTGATGAGTACAGTTGCAAAAATCCTCTGCCAAATTTCCTTTGAAGCTGTTGAATAGGAGTCTCTTAAACCCTAAAACAATACTGGCCATTGCTCCTGCTCTTAGTTACCTACCAGAGTTTGATGATAAGACTATTGCTGAAGACACTACATACATGAGCTTTAGATAAATCAAGCTGATACTGACTTCAAAGCTCATTGCTACTGCCTAGCTTTCATCATGCTGGAAGGTGCTTATGTATGCTACTGGAAGAGTAAATTAATCATCAACTTTATCCAGCTATAAATCCCGTGGGCTTCAGAAATAACTGCCCTAGCCAGATGCCATTTGGTGCAATAGTGACACAAATATTATGAGAGTTATCAACCACTTTCTAATTGGATTTAAGGTTTGCTTCATAGGATGGAGCCCATATCTGACTTTGATATCAGGACTAGGAACCTGTGGTTAGGCAGGAAACAGGCCATAGGGAAGAACATAATACTATTATTCTGCTAAATAGATACAGTATTAAAGCAACTCCTAATGACTTTGATATACTCATAGATTAATGCATTACTCAACTCTCACCAAAGAAGCTTCCTTATGCAGCAAATGGTGATTAACATAACCCACAACTGGTCAACATGCAAAGAATGAGACTGCAGGATGTTTATCCCTGAACTAGTCACCTACGTCAAACTTCTACCTCCTAAGTCTCAGGGATCATTGCAGAAGAGAGGACAGAAAGATTGTAAGAGTAAGAGGTGGTGGATGACCACAAGGAAACAGAATTATCCAGACAGCTGGGAAGTTACATATATGAATTCCCATCAATGGTTAACAGCATGCAGAAGCAACATGTAAGCTCAAGCCATAAAAAAAAACGTCCCAGTATAGACAGTATAGACAGGGGGAAGTTGGTAAGGAACACCAACCCTTTCTGAAAAACTATTGGCAACCAATGGCTGCTGGGAGGAGGAGAATCAGTGGATGGTCTCAACCCGAAGGGCATTTGGGGGAAACAAATTTGACTCTGTAGGCATATGTGGGGTGTTTATGTGCATGTAGGTGTATGTGTGTGTATGTGTATGTATATGCGCATGTGTATTAGAATACATTAAAAAATGTCATGTATCATGATCATGCAGTATTTATACCTGCAATATGAGGATAGTTCAATATATGATATCACTTACTGTAACACACAATATATAACATTCACATAATGAAGGATAAAAACACATAATCTCAACATTGATCTTCTTAATAGATACAGAAGTATTTGACAAAATACAACAGCCTTTTAAAATTATCTAGCAAACAGAAAGCCCAATTCCAGGAATGGATTCCACCTTTTGGAATTGTTGACATGAGAGATTCCATAGATCCATAATAGTACTGGCTACTGCCACTGCACTCAGTTACACACCAGAACTGGAATGTTATACTCAGTTGCTGAAGGCACTACATACCAGAGATGCAGAACAAACAGGAGAAATCAAGCTGGCACTGACCTTAAAGTTATATCTCTGCTGGCTAGATTTCCTCTGAAAACGAAAGTACTAGAAGTACTAGAAGGTGCTAGGCACGTTATTGACAAAAAAAGATAACCATCAACATTGCCCAGTTATGATAGAGAGTCCCACCAGGGAAAGAACCTGTGCCTAGACAAATCACAGGCCATAGGGGAAAATCTACTACTCAGAGGACAAACTGCAGCATTTGTCTCTCCCCTTCCACCATGTGGGTCCCAGGGATAAAACTCAGGTCTTCAAGCTTAGCAGCAGGCCGTCTTTACCCATTGAGCCACTTTGTTAGCATTTATTGAGGCTTTAAAGTAATATATCCTTCTTTGTTACTGTTGAAGATGTCATCAATAATAGTTTGTAAAATTTGGTATTGGTTTGAAGATATTAGAGAAAACACAGAAAATAGAAGCCCAGTTAGGAAAGAATTGAAATATTCCATAGATGAATTGCTTAGTCTAATGGACAAAGTACGAATAGAGAGGAAAAGCTGAGTTGTAGCACCATCTTAAAGAAAGATAGGACAGATTTGTGACAGTTTAAGAAGTTATGAAGCATGGGAAGGAGTCAAAATTTGTCCCAAATTCCTTTCTTGACAGATTAAAAGAATAACTATAACTTCAATATAAATGGTATAGGTGGTATGAATGCATGGGACCATAATACAATAACTTCTTTAATGTATGGACTGTATTTAATGTTCCACACAGAGTATCAGCATGGTATTTTACACAGAAAAATCAATCAATATTATATTAATGCACTTGAAGAAAGTAGGAGAACTCAAGGTAATGATCATGTGGGACTAGAAGACAATAATGAGCAATGGATTAAAGGTGAGGAGATTGTAAAACAGAACAGAGGACTTGCTACTGCTCCCAAATAGCTCTTTTATGCTACAAATCGCCAACAATTCTGTCTCAGAAAAAACAATTTTGAACAAAGTCTAAGTCGAGGCCTTGGAAGTTCAGAAGCTGCCTTTTGACTTATTTTATGTGTGTGTTTTGTCTGCACATGTGTAAATGCACCCACGTTGTGCAATACCTGCAGAATTCAAAAGAAGGGCTCAGCTCCCCTGGTACTGGAGTCGTACCAACTGGGTTGGTAGCCCACGTGTGGTCAAGCGGAGGACTTGAAATTCCAATTCGGCAATACCTTTTCCTAGTCCCATCCTCAAGGGGGCAGTGACCAGAGAATGTCATTCTTAACCACAGCCTCTCAGATCAGCACCAAACCCTTCCGGATCCGCTCCCGGGCGCAGCAGATTAGAGTCTCAGGGACCTGGGCGTCAGACTGAGCCTGCGCAGACTGCTCTGGCGCATGCGCCTTGGGGAGAGTCTGGCCCAGGAGGCTCTGGGCGGGACTGCGCTGCTCGGTGTTTGGGGACCTGGGAGCTGTGGGAGGAGCCCGCGGCCTCACCGTGGTAACCGCAGCGCCGCCGCAGCCCCGCCTTGCAGGCCTCTGGACTGTCATCACCTTTGGCTAGAGGGTACCTTGGCCTGGTCCCCAGAAACAGCCTCGCCGGACTCGCAGACACCCCCATCCTCCCCACGCCGCAGCCGCAGCCATGCAAGGCGAGGACGCCAGATACCTCAAAAGGTGACGCCGGCCCCGCCCTGCCCTCCCGACCCCTCCTGATCAGGTCCTTAGGTGTTTCAAGACTGACTGACTGTGGATTGTCTAAAGCTAGAATGAAAAGGGGTGGGATGCAGGGAAGAAAAGAGAAAGGAGGAGAAAGTGATGGGGTGGGGCAAAGGAGAGGGCCCTGCAGGGGTGTGAGGTCCTTGAGCCCCTTACCTGACTTTCTTACCCTGGCTTCCTTACCCTGGCTTCCTTACCAGCTTCCTTGCTAGCAGAAAGGGGCAGGTAGGGCAGCGTAAACAGCGAGGTTGGATCTTTGGTTTTCCACCCTACTTTCCTGTTTTTCATAATACGCAAACCCCGTGGGAGCCTGGAAATGAAGGCTGGCACCTCAACTGTCATTGCTCAGTTGAGGATTCACAAGTCACGGACCTTTTGAATTGATGAAATGGAAAGAAGTGATGGCTTTTGCTTTACACAAGGCTGGATTGAGATGTTACTTTCCAGTCTATTTCTACTTTCTTTGGTTCATTTCATTTGACTATTATATGCACGGTATAATTTTTGTAGGATTTAATTATTATCAAGACCTTGACATGAAACAGGCTATCATTTTTCTGGCTTAAATATATGTAGTATCAACTACTACAAAGTAAAATGGAAATGTGTTAGGATTCTTTGACATGTGTCAAAGATAAGGGCATCCATGATTAAAAAAGATATCTCTCACTGGACCAAGAGTTAGCAGTGAACCAATTCAAGGAGTTGTTCATTTAGGTTCTCCATTTTTGGTTAAATTTCTGTTGCTGATTAGTAAATGCACAGCAAAGGACACAAGCATTCTTCTGGACACAGTTTCTCACCTGAAAACGAGACACATTACTTTCTGAGAAATACAAGACAATATAAAAATGTTTTTGAAAGAGCAAACCTGCATGTTAGTGGTTACATTATTTTAGGTCCTAATATACTTTTCTTGAGTGTATTTTTCCAGACTTGGTAGGGTTCTGTGTATCGAAGAAAGATCTTGCAAACATTAGTGGACTCTTAAAAAGTACTCAGACAGTTGTAAGATAAATTGAGATAAATCAGTTGTACTTCCATACTGTTTTCTCGCCCCCCCCCCGTGAAAGTAGCAAATGAAAAGGCTTATGGATAGTTTTTTTAAATGAATGTGTAATCGCTAAACAAATACAGTCAATGTTCATTTTTCACTGAATTTTGCTTACAATATGCACACACACACCAATAAAAAGGTACGAACTTGATGCATATGATAAATATGATACTTTGGTTGGTCACGTTTTTTTCACATGATATAATCATGGTCCACTTACATTATATCATGTGCCAATACTTTATCTCTTCTGTAACTGAATAATATTTCATTGCATGATTTAGCCATGATCCAAATGTTAATGGACATTTAGATGGTTTCTGCCTATTGACTATGAGGAATAAAGTTGCCATGAGCATTACAAGATTTTGTTTGGACACCTCTTTTCAATCTTTTGGCATATCCTTAAGCTTGGAATTGCAGAGACATGGAGTAATTCTATGTTTAGTTTATTGGAGAATCAGTCAAGAACTTTCCAAAGTGTCTGTACCTTTTACATTCCAATTTTTTTTATAGTAAATAGAACCCTAACAAGTCAGGAAAAAATAATAGGAGAATTCCAGTTTTTCCACATTTTAAATAATACCCATTTTTCTTGATTTGTTTATTTTATAATTGTAGCTATTCTAGGTAAAGTGATGTTGTATTACAATTTTGATTTGCATTTCCCTAATTACTAAGGGCATTGAGCTGCTTTCATGTGGTCTTTGGCCATTTGACTTTCTTCTTTAGGAAAACGTTGTTGTTGAAATATATGCAGGATATTGGACACTTCTTAAATATATGAGTTTCAGACATTTTGTCACAGCCTTGGGTTGTTTTACAATGTTGACTATGCCAGTAGTATCAATGATTTTAATATGGTGAAGTCTATTTTAGTAATAGTATTGCTTTTGATAACATTATTTCAGAAACCATTGCTAAATTCAAGGTCACGAGGTTTTCCCTTATGTTTTATGGTTTTAGCTCTTAATTTTTTGTCTTCTATCCATTTGAATTAATTTTTGTATATGGTTTTTATTATGGATATCTAATTGTCTTAGCACCAATTTTTAAAATGTTTGTTCTTTGCCTCCATTAATGGTTTTAGTATCCTTATTGAATATTAACTGACCATAAATGCAGGTGTTTATTCAAGAGCTCTCAATTCTAATCAGTAGATCTATTAGTATGTATTTCTCTTTGTGCTAGTACCTTACTGATTTAATTACTAGTGCGTTTTGAAATTGAGAAGTGTAGGACTTCCACCTTTGTTCTCTTTATAAAGATTGTGTTAACTATTTAGGATCCTTTCTATTTTCATGTGAATTTTAGTGTAAATACAGTTTACTTTTTTTCTTTTTTAAATTTATTTAATAACCACATAGTTAGTAGAAGTATTTCATTACAACAGCATTGACATAGTCAATAACAGTTTCCAGAGCAAAGATTCATCTTTCAAAACTGGCTGTAATTTTTAGGTTCACAGTGTTGAATTAATACAGTTATACAATAGTGTACTCAGAATAAACCCTATAAGATATAAAATCATTTTTAATGCAACTGTTAGATGTTTGCACATGTGTCTCTACTCTCTGTATATCTGATTATTACTAGTCACAGTTGGTTACTTTCTAGGATCCTTGGCACCTGAGCATGGCTATAAATTCATCAGGTAGATTTCAATGGTAATGTTTGTCATATCTACTAATTAACATGAAGCAATTTTTTATACTTCTTCAAATATAACTCATTTTTTTACTGATTGATTTTTTTTGTGTGTACTTCATACAGAACATCCCAAACAATCTTATTCAATGTCGTGAATAGTACAATACTTTGTATAGTAATGAAATTTTAATTTAATTTAAATGGAGAAAATTTGATAAAAAATGTTTAAATTTTTTTAAAAGGAAAGAAATAACACGACAGAGCCAGCTTTCAAGCCAGGCCTCTGTCTGGTTTGAAATAATTTTCCTTTGAGTTTTTCTACTTTGTTTCATGTGATCTCTGGCCTTATTCTCTGTGTCCTGTCTCAAGCTCCATAATATAACCTTCATTACCTTGATCTTATTCCTGGCTCCTGTGACCCAGCAAACTATTAGCTTCACACCAGGCAGGTTTCTAACAGAAGTTTCTGTTTATAGATAGATTTTATGGAAAAATTAATTGAAGTGGTGCCTACTAATAAAACCAACAAGACTGTTTTCTGGAAACTTTTAGTTTCATTGTGAAGATAATGCATAGATGTGTCTATTTTATTCATTCATCTCATTTCTTAATCAATGCCTGTCATTTGTTGTCAAGACTGATCTGTCTTCCAGAATAGAAAACCTCAAGTTGAAAAGAAAATGCTCTGTTACAGCATTTTTCCAAGCCTGGCTGTCATCTGACTTAAGATGCTATGAAGTTGATCTCAACAAGAGGATGAAAACAAATGAGAAACAGAAAATGGCATTTGTTGAAGTTTTATAAATTTAAGTGGAGTTGACTTAGGGAAACTGCTAAAACTTAACTTCTTCTGCAGAATTGACTCTAAAACTGACTTGCATTTCTGGAATGTTGACCAATCAGCAAATCATTTGGTAAGAACCCACTAAGACTATGACATCATGCAAGGTGTTGAAGAACATCTAAGCATATAAGGCATGACTCCCACAGTCTGCAAGAATTTACCACCTAGTTTTAGAAATATTTATGAATTAAAACTAAGGATTGTTAATAAAACTAGATTTAAAACTCAGATGTCAAAGTAAGGACTGCTTTTTAAGCTTAAGCAATTTACAGAAACAAAATTATTTTACTGCAAATTAGAGATAGCATCACAACTTCAGTTTCAACATCAGAAAACGCTGAGCTACAGCTTCAATGAGGTTCTTTCTGTTCTCAAAAGAAAAGATCAAAGAACATTTGAATATTTCCCAGGACCTTCAGAAGACAAGCCAACGAATTGAGTTCACAAATATACTAAATCTTACATAAACAGTTGTACTCTATTCTTCACCAACTTGACTCCTCTGTAGCAAAGTCCACAATTATAGCTAATACATTTGATTCCAACATGTAATGTTTTCATGAATCCTAAACTTTTTAAAGGTATTTCAAACTATTTTAACTTTTCAATTAGCCTCTGTTTAAATGGTTTCTAAATTACTTATGGGCCGTTAAGTAACAGATCTCTTCCCTTCCATGGTATCCTCAGGCTGGGAAAGAGAGTGCAATGAACAAATAACTCAATCCAAAATTTTCTGAGGGGTCTTACATTTTAAATATGAAATACTGTTGTCAGATCATTAGGAGTAGAATTGGAAAAGAACACAGAAAGCACTTGGATATGAGTTACAGAGGCTGTGCATGACTGGTACTTAGAACGTTATCTGGCACACTGCAGGGAATCACTTAGGAGATTAATACATAAAAGTGTGTGTGTGTGTGTGTGTGTGTGTGTGTGTGTGTGTACACTCCAGTGACATTGTCTATATGTCTGCTTCCTTTGCCAAATTCTGTGCTGTATCTTATAAATCTGTTTATCCTCACTAAACTCGGTGTTGGTCACAATACATGCTCATGAAACACTTCTTGAACCAGTAAGCCATTGTTTGAATAAATCTATCAAGTTCCTTTCTTTGTTTTGTCTAAATGAAGAGTTAAAAGCAGTGGATCTATAAATGGTTCTCAGTGATAACTTGCTTCTTCACAAGAATATCTGGAACTCTACAGGAGCAGGGATCTTGTTTTTGTTTGTTTGTTTGTTTTTCCTAATGCCAGGAAGATATCATTAGCATTTATTAACAACTCTCTGCCAGGGGGAAATACCCTGAAATCCCATGAGTAGGCCAATATAATGAAAATTTGTCCTGACCAAAATATCTAGTGATGTTATAATCTTCAAGTGGTTTTTAAATCTACAATTATATGATTCTAACTAAAAACCTCACTTGAAAATTGTCTTTTTAAAAGGCAGATGTGACTCTAAAGTTAACACAAGCTTAAAGGACTCCAGCTCTGCTTCCTGTTTTGCTCAAAGAATGTTCTGGCTTTGTTCTCAGGTCCCATGTGGACTGTAAGAATGGAGCAGCCAACTGCTCTGGACTGAACTCCAAACTGCTGTCCCTGCTTCTAATACCAGCTCCAGCTCACAGGATCTGGGAAACGGAATGGAACACAGTTGTCTATCTCAGCCCCCTCCTGCCACACATACACTCAGCCTAGACAAGAAGTCTCCTAATAAGCCCCAAATGTGATCTTATTCTACAAGCTCCTATTCAGAAGCTCTAGTGATGGGTGGCATTCTTCTGATGGCATCTGCATATCTGTAACCTCAGGAACTGTTGCAGAAGATTTTAGGATGAGAACTCAGAGATGTAGATCCCCTTTGGTTTTCCCGCTTCTAGGGCAACTCTAACAGTGTGAGGAACAATGACCTTACCCCTTGGTAAAGGACGCTGAATGAAAAAAAGCACACAATACTTGTGGTTGGATCCAGCTTGCAACTCAATATTGCTCAACGGTGCACCTAAAGATCAAAAGTCACAGTGACTCACAGCTAGACTTTATCCAAGATGCATGTTCAAATTTGCACTGGTTTGTTAGATCTGGAATAAAATGTACAGTCTTATTATCTAAGTTCTAGGACATTTTGTTTTATTTTTCCCACTGGGAATGTTTTGTTCATGTTTTATATTTTATTTATTTGATTTGTTATTTGGCCGTGGCTTTTTCATTCTTTTTCATAGGGGTCCCCTGCTCAACAAGGTAAAGTAGATTAACAACTTGGTGTATACATGCATTCATATCTTTCTTACTACTAAATTTCATTATAGAAAATATAAGTGTTTGTGTTCACATTTACAAAGAATTTTTAAAATAATATTCTAACTAGAATGCAATAGAATTTTGTGTACATTGCATTTTTGTTTTCCATGTTACATGATATTTCTCTAAGCCATCAATTATAGCTATTCTACATACTATAGTACTACAGCTTTTTAGTACCCACAGAAGATCTCTCAGATGGAATTGAACAATTTATTCATTTTTTCTCTTCCAATAAGCATTAGTAAAAGACAAACACAAATTCAGTTTCAGAAACATGAAGATAGAAGAGACTTCACATAAAATAGAATCTCCATAAAGATTTTAACAGTTGTATCTGCAGAAATTTTGCAAGACAGCACTTTTCAAAGTGCTGAAAGGGAAAATGAATTTTCCAGGAAAAAATAATACAGGTATCAAAACTGTCCACCAGAATTAAAGGAAAACTAAAGACACTTTCAAATCAACAAAATCTAAGAGTTTATCATTAATCCTATCTTATAAGAAATAAAGGATCATTCAAGTTAAACAAAAAGATGCTCAGTAATAATTTGGAATTATAAAATTTATTGGCAAAAATGAATATATTTGAAATGGAATGAGCTAATAATATCATCATGGGACATTGTATTTTAACTCTATTATAAAATTTAAAACACAAAAGTAGGGCTATGGAGATGACTCAGTTGCTAAAGTATTTATAAGCACAAGGACCTGAGTTGAATCCCCAGAACACATGTAAAAATAATCCAGATGTGGTGGTATGTGTTGGTAATATTAGCACTGTGAAAGTGGAGAGGGGTGGATCCCTGGAGTTTGCTATACAACCAATCCAGTCTAATCAGTGGCCACTGAGAGATCCTGTCTCAAAGAGGTAGATAGTGTTTCTGAAGATGATGCAGAAGGTTGTGGCCTACACACACACACACACACACACACACAAACACGCATGCACGCACGCACGCGCACATGTGCTCACTCACACATGCACAACCTACCCCCCACTACACATATATACAGGAATTTTAAAAAACCAAAAGTACTTCTGAAAATATCTAACAAGGAGGTGTGGTGGTCCATGCCTTTAATCCAAGCACTTGGGAGGGAGAGGCAGGTGGATCTCTATGACATTGAATCCAGCCTGGGATGGTCTTCATATGGAGCTCCAGGCCATATGGGGCCTTAGGGAGACTCTGTCTCAAAAAAAATCCCAAAATATAAAAATAAATAAGAATTATATCTATATGAATTTTATAATGTCTAAAACATAAATTTATATGATGTGTGGCATGTTTAGCATAAAATGTTAAGGGGGGATAAAAATGTAGGGCTTTTTAATATATTTAAACTTGTCAGCTGTAGACTGTTATAATAAAAATTATATTGTTTATGTGTGCACTATGGTGACCACAAAGAAAAAAACTCAGAAGAAAAGGAATCAAGCCAGAAGTGCTGGTGCGTGCCTTTAATCCCAGTACTCAGGAGGCAGAGGCAGGGATCTCTGTGAGGCTGAGGACAGCCTGGTCTATGTAGCGAGTTCCAGGTCAGCTATGGCTACAGGGAGACACTATATCAAAAACAAATGAGCAAATAAACTAAAGAATCAAAGCATACCACTACAGAAAAATTAATTACCAAGTTATGTAAGAGGAAGTTTAAGAAAAGAAACTACAGAAATGTCAGAAAACAAATAGTAGTAAGTCCATATCTATCAACAATTAGTTTAAATGTGTGTTAAATAAAATCTCTCATCAAAGTCACACAAGATTCAATAATGTGTTCCATGAAAAAGAGCAGGCTGATAGGAAAAGTTGGAAAAAATAATTCTGTGAAAATGATAGCCAGGAAAGCAGGCATGTCTACACTAGTATTCGACAGAATAGACATTAAGCCAAAAGCAAAAGACAAAAACATCACTATGTAGTATTCAAAAGGTCAGCTAATCAAGACGATGCCATGATTTTAAATATCAGTGCTCCCACAGTAGCCTCAAAAAAATAAAATGTCTCAGCATAAACCTGATCAAAGACCTTTACAATGAAAACTTTAAATCTTTAAAGAAAGAGATTGAGGAAGGCACCAGAAGATGGAAGGACCTCCCACACTCATGGATTGGAAGAATTAATATTGTGAAAATGGCCATCCTACCAAAAGCCATTTATAGATTCAGTGCAATTCCAATCAAAATTCCCATGATATTCTTCACAGAATTAGGAAAAAACATCCTAAGATTCATATGGAAGCACAAACGACCCCAGATAGCCAAAGTAACACTGAGCACAAAAAGCAATGCTGGTGGCATTATAAAACCAGATTATAAACTATATTACAGAGCTACAGTCATAAAAACACCATGGTACTGGCACAAAAATAGACCCATAGATATTCTTCACAGAATTAGGAAAAACCATCCTAAAATTCATATGGAAGCACAAATGACCCCAGATAGCCAAAGTAACACTGAGCACAAAAAGCAATGCTGGTGGCATGATCAGTGGCCACTGAGAGATCCTGTCTCAAAGACGTAGATAGTGTTTCTGAGGATGATGCAGAAGGTTGTGGCCTACACACACACACACACACACACACACATTATAAAACCAGATTATTAACTATATTACAGAGTTACAGTCATAAAAACACCATGGTACTGGCACAAAAATAGACCCATAGATCAATGGAACATAATTGAAGAACCAAATATGAGTACATGTAATTTCAGCCACCTGATATTTGATAAAGGGGCCAAGAACATTCACTGGAGGAAAGACAGCATGTTCAGAAATGGTGCTGGCAAAACTGGATCTCCACCTGTAGAAGAATGAAACTAAACCCCTATCTTTCATCTTGTACAACAGTTAGCTCCAAATGGATCAAAGACCCCAATGTGAAACCTAAAACTCTGAAACTGTTAGAAGAAAACATTGGCAATAATAAATCAGACATCAGTTGCTCAGGAATTAAAGTCAAGAATCAACAAATGGGACCTTATTAAACTAAAAAACTTCTGTACATCAAAAGAAGTAACCAAGGAAGTGAAGAGAAAACCCACAGAGTGGAAGAAAATCTTCACCAGCAATACATCTGACAGAGTTCTAACATCCAGAATTATATAAAGAACTCAAAAAACAAAGAATCAAGAAAACAAATGACCCAATTA